>NC_043703.1:116941684-117312700 GCF_006229205.1 Suricata suricatta
TCGGGCTTGATAATCATTAGGGCAGCTTGTAGAAGTATGCAACTTATTTTACCACCAAAGACTTGTCAACAGCTGCCTGCTTTGATGTAACCTGTTGGCTTTCCCCGATGGGTTTTTGAGAACTTGAGTAAATATTGAATTTAATCAGACTTTCTGATTAAAAGGGTTTTTTGTGTGTGTGCATTTGTTTCACCATTTTTTTTTTTTAAATAAAACCCTTCTGACTGGTGTGGAATGAGTTTCCAAAATACTGTATCTCCCTGCTGCAGTCTTAGTTGTGACCTAATGACAGTTAATCTTTCTCATTGGATGTAGCTGACATAGATAGTCTTATATTTGGTAACACCTAATCCTGTGTCTTAAATTGATACAAAGCACGGTAGACTGGAGAAACCAGTCTAGTCCTTTTAGTCTTACATCCCAAAAGATTGTGCCAAGCCAAGAGCTTAATCTGTAAGATTTATGACACTGTTTAGGCCTATTCTGGGTGCTCTCTAAACCATGCAGTTCAATGTACACATTGTTGGATTTACACAGCACTTCTTGATGTGCCAATGTGCCAATGCCCCCCTTCACCTTGCCCTCTTCCTCTGTACACTTTTCTTTTTTTTCAACGTATGTGTTTGATTTGACAGATTGGAAGTTGTTTGCTTTGCACATTTTGAGGTTGGGATAGGTCCCTTGAGAGGGGAAGGTACAAAGGATCTGAAGTGGGCTTTGTGCCTGACAGCAGAGGCTAATGTAGGGCTTGAACTTACGAACTGCAAGATCATGACCTGAGCCACCTAAGTCTACACTCAACCCACTGAGCCACCCAGGCGCCCGTGCCTTTGTTCTTCTGATAGTTTTCTGAAGATATAAGAAGATGAGAGTTTGCAAGATGAGCAGACAGGATTAAGTTTTATTGAATTATAGTTACAAACAGAAAAAAGTTCTGACCTACTACAAGGAGGAGTAACAATACTGTCATTCTGTTAAAAGCTATCGAAATTAAAATGTTTGTGTATATACAAAATAGAAATGACATATAAGGTGAAAATTACAGTCATCAATTTACAACAACAAAAAATTAACATAGTTTTCCAACTTGTTTGACTAATCAAGCACATTTACTCAGGAATCCATAACACTTCTACATTTTAATTTGAGCAAAGTGCCACTGGAAATCAGCCAAGTTTTAAAACAAATGTTAAGGGTAGATTGTTAGCTCTTCCAGGACTGGTGCAGATGAAGCTATAGAATTTATACTTAAATTCAGATGATGGTTCTGGATTAGTGAGCAGCTTAGTCATTCTGCTATGATCAAGTGGGAGAGGTTTAGAGCTTTACCTCTTGGCAGTATCCCTTGGAAAGGAGCTCTGAGATTTAATAAACCCTTGCTGAGTTTTTCCATGGACCAGGCACCATACAAGGCTCTGAAGATCGCAGAGGCAATTAGCTGTCCTCGTACCCAAGTGTTAATGATCTAGTATCATTTGTCCTTAAAAAATAGAAAAGAATAAAGAAAAAGCACCTGCATTTGTCATCTTGAGTAAATGTGGTGACTAACCAGTGATTTACTCGAGATTCAAATCCATAGTTGTTTTGGAGATAGTAAATGTCATGGATTGCAGCTATCAGGCACATAGTAGGTGTTTATTTAACAATGTTGTTTATTAAATAGGGATTGAAGATAGACTAAGTTTCATGCTTCTTTACTAATGAGTCATTTAATCTATCCAACTTGCTTCCAATTATTCCTTTAAAGTAATCTAATACTGCAAAGTTATCATCTAATGTTTTACATTAGCTCTCCTGCCTACATGTACATCATGTGGATGGGAGTTTGACTTTGGGAATCAGACCATTGAAAACTTGAAGGAAGGGCCTACCTGAAGGTATAAAGAAATCTTATTCTGGATATGAAAAAAGTGATAGTAATTTAAAGGGTTATTTTGTTGATGTAACATGGTTTGAAGTTTCATTTTAACAAGAACAATTTTATTTTAAAAACATTTACCCACTCTAATGTGTTGTCTCTTTTGTCAACAGACTTTTGGAACTGGCTTTCAATCTGGGAAAGCTCCAGTCACAGTTCTGTGCTGGAACAAGGCCCACCATGCATGCATATGGTTTAAACTTGACAAATGACCCTTAGAGAACTGAATGAGATAGGAAGAAAAGATAGGACCTTTAAAACATTTCTTCCCATGCCAAGTTGCAAAACAAATTTTCCAGCTTTGGTCTACTGAAGTGTGAGCATTTTAATAGTTCTTTCAAGACCATCTAGATACTTTAAAATCTAAACTTAAAAAAAAATCTAATTGATATTTGTTTTAATAAAAATTTACTATTGCCCCTTTATCCTAGCTATAATTTGGGGAGGCAAGCATTTTTTTTTTTTCCATTTCAAGACATGTTATAATTTCTATCCTGGACTGCATTTTAAAATAAAGTATGCTTCCTTTGTTTTTTTCATAACTACAAAAAGGAGGAGACAGCTTTGCATGTAAGTACTTTTCATCCACAGGTCAGTTTTCTATCCAGTGAAATGACTCTGTCTGTTTGGCAAATAAGGAAACCCACACAGGGAAATTCAGGTGTTTGGCCCAACCTCACAATGAAGATTAAACCATGTCCTTCCACAGTGAAGATTAAACCGTATCAGGGAAGTGGCATCCTAGAGGGTGGTCTCGACGTCAGTTTCTTTTCCATATCTGTCCATGTCTGTGAAGTCGCAGTCTGACTCCATTTCTATCTTCACCTGGGGCACCATGAACACTGGGCTCTGTGAGTAGTTGAAAGCAGGTGAAGCTGGACAGGAAATTCTGAAGTGCAATGTGATGCTGAATGAGAGAAAGAGGGAGGGAAGAGTGACTTATCTAGTATTGGGTGTTTTCAATGCTATCCCCCAGGGCAGGACTCTAGGGCAAATAGTTGTCATTGCTTATGAACTCTTAACACATCATGAGAAGAGTGGCATCCTCTGCACTTGGCCTTCAGCTGTGGTTGCTTAGCTAGTATTGCCACGAGTTTCAGCCTGGTCTTCACATTGCTGCTAAGGTGAACTTTCTGGATCACAGGTCTGTCTGTGATTCCCACTGTTCAAAAGTTAGACTCCAAGCACCTTAGTGTGGGCAGACAGGGCCTTTTATGTTTGCACTCCTGGTTACTTGTGGTTTGACAGCCTGCTCCTCCCAGCAGTCTTCGCTCTGTGTATATTTTCAAATAGTATTTCAGGCATGCCTGAAATGTCCTTCTTCTGCCTCTTTTCTTCACTTTGTGTATTTGGCAGGCTCCTATTTATCATTCCCCCAGACTCCAGATAAAGCAAATCCCTCCTTTAGACACTGAGCTTTCATTTCCATGCACTCCACTGTTCTTGGCACACAGTGCTGTATCTTTCTGTATCCCCAGGGATTAAGCATCATGCCTGGTAGATCATGGATGCTTGATCTTGGTTAAACTAGATCATGTTGCTGAGCCTTTTCTGCCACTGAAACGGAATCCTGTTTAGTGGTCTCTGCCTCCACCTACTTCCATAGATTTGGTAAAACACTGGAGTAGTTTGAGGTGCCAGCACCAATTACCAAATTTTCTCCATTTCTGATCTTGTTCCAGGTTTTGTATAATTTAACAGATTTTTGAAAATGCCCCTATCCTGGTCCAAATTTTCTCTCCATGGACTGAAATTGGGGCAATTAGAGATGCAATTTGGTATAGGCTACTTAAAAATTAAATCTAGATAGATTGCTTTTCTCCTAACACCTTCATATATAAGAATCCATGGCATTACTGTAATGGTGTAGAGCCCTGACTTGGGAGGTGGAATGAGAAGCCAGGCAGAGATGTGATTGGGACACGTGACACCCCTGGGCTAGAGCAGCCTTGGGTCTGCTGCTTATGGAGGCTTGTTGCAGGGAGGTCTGTCTTCCTAGCAATGTGGGAATAGCTTTGACTTCTCAGTTTTCTAAAATCTCTTGAATGAGTGCCATCTGAGTGTGGAGATTCATCTGCCTTTGGATTTGGGATGGCATGTGCTTTTGCTCACTGGTGACGTAGTATAGGGATTCCTGTCCAGTTTAGAGCACTATGTAGGAGTGCCCTACCATCTTTCCCAGTAATAATTGAGGCCGACTTTCTTGCCCCTGGATTTCTCTTTTCTATTTTTGAGCCTTCTGTGTTTTCAATCATGAGGTTGCCCCTACTTTTTTCATGGCTTCTCATTCACATTTGGCAGAAGGGCTCTTGGAAACTGGGCCTGGAATCCTTTCTTGACTATTATTTAATCTTTTTGCTTGCTTTTGTTTTTAAATAAGCTCTACGCCAAACGTGGGGCTTGAACTCAAAACTCAAGATCAAGAGTTTTGCTCCATTGACTAAGCCAGACAGGCACCCCTCCACTTGAGCTTCGATATTTAGAGAGCTTTCTTTGATAGCCTTTCTGACCTTTGCTAATTAACCATGCTATTACTTTTTTCACATACTATCAGAGTACCTGGTATTTTGATTCTTAGACCTCCTTTTATCCTGACATTCAATAATATATATTTAAGTCATGTGTAGTTTTTCTCTATGTCGTTTTTCCCTAGTATTATCAATTTTCATTCTATGTAGTATTCTGTAAAATTTCGTCTTCTAAACTTGAGTACCTTTTGTATTGTAATCATGTTATTGTCAGTAAGAGGACAGATTTGTTGCTTGACCCCAGTAACTTGTAGGTCTCTCCACTTCTGGTGGGCCAGCAAAGGCCTTCATGGAGACACTGGCTAGCCTGAGAAATCCTCGTCCCTCAGCCTTCCAGGCCATTGCTTAGTCTCTTATCTAGAACCCAAGGAGTCTGCCTTATGGCCATTACCTTCGGTCAAGTTCTGAGTCGCTGAAGGAAGAATCAGAATGAGTAACTCCAACTGGAAGATCTTTTTCCTGGCAGGAAAATTAAGATGTCAGTTGTGGAACAGGTTTGAGGACTATACTGGAGAAGGCGTTTCTCCAGTGCTTCCCTCACCCTTCTTCCTGTTCACAACCCCACATGGCCAACATTACACAAGAGGAATTTAGGGGCCTCACAGGGATGGGTGACCACTGGTTCAGGTACTCCTTCACCAGAGGGTTCTTAGCCAGGGTAGGTGGGTGTGAGGCATGGGCAGGGCCAGGGAAGAGTGAGAAAGGGTGATGGAAATAAACCAATGGGAAGGAGGAAGGAGAATTAGAAACTAAAAAAGAAGAGGTACCTCTGACAGAGTGTGATGGGAAGCCCTTCAAGGGTTCTGGCAGGATCCTAATCTGGATCTTTTAGAAAAGTGGCAAGCCCTATGTTAGGAGCACTGGGGTCAGGACTCAAGTGGAATCTTTCTGATTACTCTCCAGCAAGGCTATGTTGTCTTGACAGAACTGTCCACTGGTAGGGCGCTGAAGTTGGGAGGGGGTAAAGGCAGCCACAGAATCCCCCAGGATCTTCATAAACAAAGCCAGATCCCTCCCAGACAACCTCCCTTTCAGCAGGAGGAAGGTACTTGTGATTCATATGGAAGCACAGCCCAACCACTAAAACCTCCCCTTCTGACAAAAATTCATGATCCCAATGCTATGCTACCTATTTCTCTAAAGGGACAATCCAGCTTGGATTTAAACTCCCAATCTTTTTCAATAACCACTGGAAAACATAGGAGGCTCAGGGAGTCATGATTGGATAGATGTGGTCTGAAATGATTCAAGAGAGGGCCAGGTAGTGCCATAGATATCAGGAGGCACGAAGGGAAAGGAAGGAATGAAGGACTTTGCCTAAATGGAAGTGAAGAGTGATCACTGGCATCTGCAGGATTTGATTTGGGGTTTCTATTTGGCTGAAGTCTCAATCCTGGAGAACTTGGCCCAGTTCTCATTGAACTGTCTACCACAGGAGTCCTCTAGCATCTAAGACTATTAGTTTCCCCTGAGTTAAAGATCAAAGTTCCTTGGAGGAAGAGCTGGAGGATTAGTAGTAAGTAGGAAGAGAGAGACACCATGTGTTTTACTTACTGGCAATGCAGTGGATACCATTTTGGGGATCTGACTGGATACTTTCCATGGGAATCTTTATAACTGAGGGAGGAGGGAACTGGGGCTGGAGAGAAACAGTGGGAAAAGCTGATAAACACCAGCAATACAACAGCTTTGGCTTTCTTGCCAAGATGGAAAATACACGGACCACAATGTGCCAACCACCGTCCTCTCTACAACTTGTCTAAACACATAGGATGTGCTACAAATACTGAGGGGTTAATCATAGTTAGCCTGCTGTCCGAGACAAGACAGAACTCTTCCAGGAATGTTATTGGTCAGAACAGTTTCAAATGTCAAAGTAACAAATCTTTAGGGAGTGAATCTCACACAATGGCTGGTGTTGCTGTAAAGACACATGTAAAATGAATTTATGTAAATTGAATCCCATTTTTCCATTGAATTTTTCATGCTTTTCCCCAACCCTGGAAAAGTTCCGGGCATGTGGTAGCCACTCAAATGTTTATTGAATGAATCAACGAAAAAATAAGTATTTGTCTTTAAAAGGCACTTAGACTTTCTGTTTCTTTTTCTCAAGGCCCATCTTTGCAAACCAACTAAATCACCAATGAAAAACATGTGAATGAATGATGAGCCTCTTCCTACCTGGAAGAGGAAAGTAATTACGGACCAGGGGAGTTTGGGTCTATCACTACCATCAGAAGACGGTTTGATTGCCACTAATCAAGGATCTGTCTATGAACAGCTCTGATCTGCAAAATGCAAAATCACTAGAACAGTTCAAGGTAGATGCAGGGATGTGGGTTCAGGTCAAACCAGGAGAATTCAAGGTCAGGCACAGTGTCAGGAGATGGCATGGGTAGCTTAACATATTAAAAATGATCAAATTCAGGGCGCCTGGGTGGCTCAGTTGGTTAAGTGTCCAGCTTTGCCTCAGGTCGTGATTTCACAGTTTGTGGGTTCGAGCCCCACATCGGGCTCTGTGCTGACAGCTAGCTCGGAGCCTGGAGCCGGCTTCAGATTCTGTATCTCCCTCTCTCTCTCTCTGACCCTCCCCTGCTCACACAGTCTCTCTCTGTCTCTCAAAAATTAAAAAAAAAAACATTAAAAGTTTTAAAAAATGATCAAATTCAAAGTCAGGAATAGTTTTCTTCATTCCCTTTTAGATACTTAGCCATATGTCCATCTTGGGTGAACTACTTCCCTTTGGGGGACCATTTCATCATCTGTAATAAGCACTTGAGCTAGACAATCTTTCTGCCTAACATTTTGTGATTTACTGTGAGCTCTGGACTGGCTTCCTGTCTGTTGACTCACTGAGTGTTTGGGGGGGTAGGGTCGGGAGGAAGCATGAGAGAAGAGGGTAGATGGGCAACCAGGTGTCCCCAGCATCTGAGGACTGTAGCCACTCTCCTTTCAGAGAGGACATAGTCTCTCCCCCCACCTTCTTCCCTACCATCACAAGGGCAGGCCAAGCAAACCTTGTCCCCCAGTCCTTCCAACTGTCCAGGAGTCTAGTCTCCTGTTGGGTATCCATCAGACCCCTTCCCCAAGGCCTGCTCCATTCTTTGGAGGTTAGTCCTCATAAGTTCCATCAAGGATTTGCACTGCTGCTGTTGATAATGGCCCCAGGAACTCACAGAAATGGGAAAGAGTGGATGTGGCAACCAGCCTTTCCTGGGTTGGGGTGGGGTGGGGTCATTCACTGTGGCCCACCCTGAAGATATTTACATAAGCAGACAAGCTCTCAGCAACCCACACCAATACAAGCAGAAGCCTCAGCTCATCCTGGACTAGGCCCAGGTGATCCCAGCTGGTCGCTTGAAAAGCCTCCTCCTCCTTGGCCCTGGCAGAAGTTGGGGGAGGGTCTCTTTCCCCTCAGCTCTGGCCTCACATCCTCCCCACCTCCTCATCACTGTCCTCAGGGACCCCTTTCCTTCTCTTCTTCTTCTTATCTGTTTCCTTCTTCTCCTTCTCTGGGAGGATATTATCAATCCAGGCCAAATCATGCTGGGAGAAGATGAGGTCCAGAAGCTTTCGAACGATGATAAGGCCCAGGATCTGTGGTGAGAGTTCAGAGAAAAACATGGGCTCAGGGCCCCAAAGTCAGACATTATTTTTTCTCTCATTCAGCTATACTCAGGAACTTTTTCTGGTGTCTTTGGAGCCATCTCAGAGCTCCCACAAACCATCGTTCACCTTCTGCCAGCTTGGTTCCTCTCCTCTGGTCTTTCCTCAGTTGATTAATAAAGCCTATCAGTGACTCAGGGGACAGAGCCTGCGGCAGCTGAGGAGCAAGGACTAAAGAACTACAGTTATTCAGTGGTCCTCAAACTTGAGCTCCCGTCAAAACACCTGGAGGGCTTGTTAATACACACATTGCTGAGTGCTACCACCCAAACGTTCTGATTCACCAAGTCTGGGCTGGGGCCTGAGGATCTGCATCTCTAACAAGTTTCCCCAGGAGATATGGATACTTCTGGATCAGAGATCACACTTTGAGACCCACTGTCCCTGCCCCTATTTCTGAGAGCTGCCAATCTCTCTGTTAACAAAGTATAAAGCATACTGAATAAAGTGTACTCGGGTATCAGGAATTTTTACAGTAAAGTCTAGAAAGTTTGGTTCTGTTCGGGATAAACAAATTAAAGGGAAAACACATGTGTACTTTGGGGAAGATTAAATACTAGCCTTTCAATAGACTCAATGGGCCCAGAGTAACTAGTTATAAATATTGCCCCTTCACTACCAAGAACTGACCATTAAATGAGACCAGGCAGAAAACCATTCAGCTGAGTTTAACTCTGGTTCCTCACTGACCCTTTCTAAGGAGCAAGTAGATCTTGGGAAATGGACAGACCTGGGTTTTGAAAATCCTGGCTCTGAAAACAAAATAGTGGTTGCTAGGGGCAGGGCTGGGAAGAGGCACTGTCTGCATAGAAATGGCATGAGGGAATTTAGGGGTGAGGGAACTGTTTTCTATCATGGCTATGATTGTAGAACCACCACTCTGTGCATTTGTCAAAACTCAGAACCACAGAGTGAATTTTACTGCATGTAAATTAAAAAAAAAATCAATGAGGGGGCACAGGGGAATATTGGCTCTGCTCCTTCTGGTTGTGTGAGTTGGGTAACTTACACATGTTCTCTGAGCCTCAGTTTTCTCACCTGTAAGGTGGAATTAGTAGTAGTACTTCAGGGCTAGTGTGGACTAAATGAAACAGCGCTCCATACATGCTAATCGTGACTATAATTTCCTTTCATTTACCCTTGTTAACACTGAACCCCATGAGGGCTCCATGGGGAGAATCCAGTTCCCTTTCCTTGGAGTGGTAAGTCTCAACCTTGACTGCACATTTATGCTCACCTGGTATATTACAAATACCAATGCCTGGGTTTCCCCAAGAGATACTAATTTAATTGAGTTGGGGTGAAGTCTGGGCACACAGTTTAAAAAGGCTCCCAAGTGATTCTAATGGTCACCCAGGGTTGAGAATCCTAGGCTGACACATTTCAAGTCCCACCTCTGTATCCTCACTTTGATCCCTAGTCTGGCCCTGCAGGCTTTGGGACCCACCCAGGGCTTTCCCTAAGCACTAGCCCAGAGGCTCCAGCACTGTCCCTCACCCTCCAGCAGGGGCCTGGGGCCACTTCCCTCAGATGGGATTATCTAGGAGCTAGATGCAACATATTATTGGCTGTTCTTTTCGATTTTTATTCTGGAATAATTTCAAGCTTACATAAAACTTCAAGAAAAGTCAAAGAACCTCCTGCACTTTTCCCAGCTTCACCAAACCTCATGTTGGTGACATTAGACTATGAAAGTCTTACTTTCTGGTTCTAGTTCTCCTCCCCACCCTCCATTTAGCTTTTCAAATTGTTATTTTGAGTGGTGAAAGTTCTATTTATTCAGTACAGGTGTCCCTCTGCACTTGGCTTGAATTCTGGCAGTGGGGGCTTTGTCTCCTTGTTGACTCTGCCTAGCTTCTCCATTTTGCCCCAGAGAGGGGAGGTTGGGAGGCTTTTGCATTTCGCTGAGTGCCTGAGATGTGAGCTGGGTGGAGATGGGTCTGTGGGCCCGTCCTCCGCTAGGGACCATCCTCCCTCCCAACCCCCAGCCTACCCCTCCCTCCGGCTGGCCTGCACTCACAACACAAATCTTGTTCTGTACTTGCCTCTGTGGCCCTGAGTGAGTCAGAGCATCTGCGATAGTGGACCTACCCGCGGACGCCTGCCCGGGCCCAATCCACTGAGCAGGACGGGGAGCCTGCGTCCACCTTACCATGACTGGGAAGATGATGGCGGCCACCGTGGACTTGAGGATCCAGAGCACCGCCAGACAGAGTATCTGCACCAGGGTGAAGAGGTGGATTCGGCGCAGGGGCACGTGCCGCAGAAAGGCGTGGTCCGGCTGGTGCTTGGCTGGCATCAGGAAGAGCTTGCAGCGATCCCAGAACTGGCAAGAAGAGTGCGAGGCTCAGCCAAGCGGTGGTGACACCCTGAATGAGGTGGCCCTGCTGAGGGTTGGGACTGGGTGAAAGGGTGACACGGTGGGGCCTTAGAAGGTGGCCCCTCGTTGGGCCTAAGAACACACTGGAGGGGACTGGAGGTCTGGGAGGGGACGTGATCCCTGCCCGAGAAGTGGGCCAGAAATGAAAACTGCACATTCAGGAAAATGCAACACAACTATCCGAGACATCTGGTGCATCACGGTAAATAAAGAACAAAACAAAATGTTTTCTTCCACCAGAGTTGCCTTAGAAGAGGGGTAGGAAATGCTCACTGGAGTCAGTCCTATCAGGGTTTTGAATCCTGATCCTATTCCCTCATCTGTAAAATAGGTAACACAGCCCCTATTTATACAGATTTCACTATAGAAGACTATGAAGTGCCTGGTATAGTTATTTCACTTGGCACATGGTAAATAGTAGTATCTTTATCGCCATTATTCTTCTACGGAGCTGGGAAAGCAAGCACTAGGAGTTTGGGCAACATGGCGGCTGACTCCCCTCCGATCAGCCTGGCAGTGGGTGGGGTGGGGAGAACCTTACCTGGATGCCATTCAGGGAGGCCACGCCCATGTAGAGGAAGACTCCATACAGCACCGGCAAGGGAATGTACTGAAATGAGACAGGAATGTGGAGCTTTGGACCAGGCCTCGGCCAGGAGCCGGCTGTTGGCTGTCCTGTTCTGCAAGCAGTGTCTGCCAAGTCACAGGCAGCCTGGCCTAACTCAGCTTTCCCCAAGCCATGGAGGAACTGGATGTTTTGAGGGAAACTGAGCCTCTGAGAGAGGATCTGGAGCCAGCATGGTGGGGAGGGGAGGGCTGACCTGTCCCCTTCCTTCTGTGCAGCTGCTGGCCCAGCCTGGGTGCCCTCTTTTGGTTCCTGCAGAAGCCATGTGCTTGGGCTGAAGACACACCTTCTGGGACATGGGAAAGCTCCATAGAAAGCCCCCTGTTTATTCTTATCAGCTCCACTCCACTTCCAGGCCCAGCTGAACACTGCCTCCCTATCCAAAATGCTGCATTGCTCTGCAGACCTTTAGTGAGCTGACTTACATTAGCAAAGAGTACCTGCTGATTAACAAAAATCATATACTATACAAAGTCAGATTTTAAAAAGAAGCTAAACAGATATGTGTATATCCACCACTAAGTAATATAACCACCACTAACTGCCAACTAACCACTAACGGTTTGGTGGGTTTCTTTCCTTCGAGTCATGCTCACAGGTAGTTTGTTAGCTTTAAAACAAAAATGGGCTCATACATATAGGTCATACATTTTACAGACACCATTATGACTCTTTAGAAGCCTTTTGAGGTGTTTCTCCACGGTCTCTCTAAGCTGTGTTTCTCCTTCTTTCATCCTTCCCTTAATCTGCCCCTTTGGCTTACCATTGTGAACAAGGTTCTGCCCCAATTCCAAGGTTGCCATGTTGGAACATGTGAAAGAATACAAGTCCTGTACCCAGATTTTAGATGCCATTTAGGATGTCCATAAATCCAACCAAATAAATAACTGCTCTTTTAAAATAAATTAGACTGGGCTCAGTTGTTAACACAAACCATGATTTGGACCTATATGGTATAAACTTTAATCCAAGACATTGATCTTAAAGTAAAGAAGGGGTATATGGGCCATTGCATCATTCCATTTGTATATGGCTTATGAGATTTTTGCCTAATTATGAAATAAAGTAAAAATTTCCATGAACAACAGTGTCCTAATCATTCTCAAAGTGTGGGAGAAACTGAGAGAAATAAAATCTTAAATAAAAGACTTCACTATTGTCTGTACTAACCCAAATTTAGATGGCTTGAAACTTCCCTTTTGGGGTGCATCTGGGTGGCTCAGTCAGTTAAGCATCTGACTTTGGCTCAGGTCATGATCTCATTGTTCATGGGTTCGAGCCCTGTGTTGAGCTCTGTGCTGACAGCTAGCTCACAGTCTGGAGACTGTCTTCGAATCCTGTGTCTCCCTCTCTCTCTGTCCATCCTCTGCTCACGCTGTCTCTCTCTCTCTCTCTCTCTCTCTCTCAAAGATAAATAAAACGTTAAAAAAAATTTTTTTTTAAAGAAACTTCCCATTTGGGCTAGTGTGTGAGAACCGCATCAAACAGGAGAACTGGGCTAAGTCTTAGGTAATCTGCAGTTACCAGTGCCTGGTCATAAAGTCCCCTATCAACCCTAGGAAATTATCTCCTGTCTTGTCACTTGCAGACTGAAACAGTTTTCTTGGCAAATCCCAAAGGCCCTTGACATCACACTCTGACCAGGAAAGGGCTGTGATCTAAAATTCTAGATTAGTCAGTATAAATCTTCCTTGGAGCCCCAAAGAAAGACTCTTTTCAAATATTAATAAAACAGTAAAGTGGCAAAAAAATAAAAAAGGTGCCTCTCATGTCTGCTTTCTTCCCTCTATTGGAGGGATCAACAATGATTGCAGTCCCACAAATGTAAGACATCACAGCCCTCCCATATAATTTGAGGCTGAGTCCATGAGAACAACTCATGGAGCTCAGAGGGGGAGCTTCTGATATGGTCAGGGGCTCCCCTGAGGCAGAATGCTGAAACCCACGGTCCTTAACAGCAGTGGCAAGGTGCGACTAAAACATGACAAAACGTCAGTGCTTGGGATGGACTAGGAATCTGTAGAACTGAGTAAATCATTTGTGCTGCCCATCAGATATCATGGCCTCCGCATCTCCCAGTGCCCTTGTGTGGCAAGATAACCAAAGATTTGCAAATTGGTGATGAAAGAGCTGAAGATGAACACTGATCCTCTTGCAGTAAAAATCATTGTCTAAAATCAGTATACATCCACCAAGGGAGAGATTTCATTCCTTACTGCTCAAAGTGTAGTCTTTGGACCAGTGTTATTGGCATCACTTGTGAACTTGTTAAAAAATGCAGAGTTTGGGATCCCATCCAGACCTCCTGAATCAGTATCTTTTATCTTTTCTTTCACCTAAAATTAACATAGTATTTAGTACTGGTGTCAGCTAGTGATAATGCTTTCATCACTTAACCAGCAGTTTTGAAAGCCTATCTCTTTTTTTGTTGTCGTTGCCATTGTTAGAGTGATTTTTTTTTTGTTTGTTTGGTTAAGATGGAAGACTCTCGAATAAGATAGATGTTGGGTTGTGATGGGAAAAGTCTGTCTCAAAGACAGTCTTCATTCCCAGGAGCAGTTTTGGGTGGAATCAGTCTCTGAAGAAGTATGTGCAAAGTTGTTGGCTTCCTCTGAAAGCCTATCTTGTAAAAAAGTATAAAACTATATATAAATAAATTAAATAAAACAAAAAGATACATACCTTAATACAATCAAATGAGAAATTCTAAATCTTACAATCAATAAAATCTAGATAGGTCTTCTCGGCTATAAAATTTATCAAATAGATTAATTGGTGGGGAAAAATGATATTGTGTTTTTTCTACTCTTATTATAAAAGAACTTGGGTAGGACTTCTCAGATCATTTTGTCATTGAATACAAAGATTATAGCAGAGCCTTTGGAGCTCTGTGGACTTGTGGAAACTTTTCCATGATGGCCAGAGTAATAATTAACATTGCCCCATATCTGCCTTCAGAAGAAACCAAAGCTGGCAACACTCTGGCCATGGACTTGTGGCCTTTAGAACTGTAAGAAAGTAAGTGTTGTGTACACTGCCCAATCTGTGGAATTGTGTTATGGTAGCAAACAAATACAACAGATGAGTTGCTGAATTGGACAGAGACACCTGAGCAGAAAGAGACCTTTCTGGAGACACAGGCTCCGAATATACTTCCATCTGGTTTCGTCTCTTCCAGTTAGTCTGGAAGGACATGAGCCAAAGGAACTTCCAAACGTGTGGGGAAAAATCAGTTATGTGCCCAAGACAGGTAAGATAGAGGAGGAGGGAACAGGCTGCAAGATAATCCACAGAAAGCTTCCCTCAGTAAGTTTTAAACTACAGAAACCGGGTGAGCAAAGAGGCATGTGGACAACACAACCAGTTTGGGAAGCTCTGAACCAAGCAAAGATGGAACTTGGTCAAGCTTTCTGAGGGAAGAACGTCCTCCAGAAAGGTGGAAAAGAGCCGTGAGGGCTGCCTGGTGCTGATAATAAGCAATGCAACATTCCAGAAAACAAGGATGATGATGAAATATCTGTTTGGGTCCTGCCTTTTTAGGGTCCATGTGGTGACTCTCTCCCAACCTCTGAGGAATCAGGCCAGTGCCTTCTCAGGTGGCTAGGGTCTTGGCATAGACGGTAGAGCCTCACCTTCAGAATAGGAGCCAGGAAGACAGAGATGCCCGTCAGGATGAAGACGATGATGCCAGTCACTCTTTGCTCCCTGGAAGAGAAGGGCACATGGTCGCAATGGCCTGGGAGATGCTCCATGACCATGCTAGCCCTGTGGCCCTCTGTGTGCACCTAAAGGTTGTGTCCAAGGCCCTAGCCTCTGGCCTGTTCCCCCATTCCAGGGAATAAACCTGCTGCCTGAGGCCCAGCTGACAGGCCCATGGGAGGAGAGAAGCCCTGACCAAGGCAGTTTGTAGGGGCATTTGGGAGGTTGTCCAGTGCAGTGACTAACAGTGGAGGTGCTTGAGCCAGACTGCCTTGGGTGTGTAGCTATGTGGCATCAGTAAAGGCTCTAAATGTCTTCAGCCTCAGTAAAAGAAAGATAATGGCAACTGCCTTGGGAGTTGCTGTGAGGATGAAACGGGATATACATTGCTTATTATCCCTGCCATTTGACTGTAATAAGATCCTACTTTTGTGGGGCATGACTAAGGGGAATTAGAGGAAGGGGACCTGGCTGCTGGCAGGGCAGGTATGTTTTCCTTAGGTCCCAGGCCCAGGCATAACCCAAGTGGGAGCTGGGGGCTGAGGGCCAGATTGTTCAAGCCCAGTCCTCTGGGCTCAGGGGTTCAGGAGGGGACCCTGCCCTGATCAGAGAATGCTTACTCCAGTCAGGCTAGGTAGCCCAGGTATCCTGACATAGTGAGGTAAAACTCTTTGGACAGCCAGTGTCTGATGTGGGCTCACCCCAGAGCCCCTAAGAGGTGGACGAGGCATGTGCCTGCCTGTAACAGGTGTGGGATTCACATGGACTTGAGAGAAGGAGGAGTGAGGGAATGGAAGTGATAGGCTATGGGCCACAGTCTAGGGAGTGGGAGTGGTCCTGAGAAGACTCTTTGGAAAAATGGAAATTGGGTAGGACCTGTACTCACAGGAGGGTTGGGGGACAGTGGGAGTGGGGGTCTTGAAGAAGAGGAGATAAAAGGACAGGTCAGAGGAGGCTATGGGGATGTTGAATAGTCTATGCAGGTGAGTGGTCAGTGTACATACAGGCCATGGTGGGATACTGCTTGCAATCCATTATGCAAAAAAAACACCACTTAGCCCTGAATTTTTGTCTCCCTTCTCTCTCCATTAGGAATATCACTCCCATCCTTGCAGTTCCTGGGCTATCAGAACAGGGCCCTTTTAGCCCAGATACTTCTATGATAAGAAAAACTTGCTTCCCTTCTCCCAACACCAACACCCCTGCTCAGGTGGTCCCAGTCACTGCTCCCCACCTACCTGACCCCCAGAAACTGGGGTTGTTCCCCAGGAGCGCTGGTCTCCGTCTCCATCTTGAGGCTGTCAATGTGGGCGATGGAGATGACCGTGGCTGCCACATACCAGGGGAGCCCCATGAAGGAGCACAGGGCCATGAGGATGCCCACCCAGAAGAGGTCCAGATGGTAGCCAGCAGCCTTCTGCATGGGGCAGGGGAGGGTTGGTGTGGGGTGAGGGAGATAGAAATCTCCCCAAAGCAGCTATTTTGTGGAACATGGTTCAAAGGCTTCCCTCAGATTCAGTAGGTACTCTTAGGAGGCTGCTACCCTGCAGTGTTTATGCCTTTCCAAACCCAGGGTTTGCTGAGCCAGGGAAGGGACACAGGAAGGTGAGGATAAGGGTGTTCAGGCTTGGAGAGGTCCTTGACTTGGGTCCTTGGGAAGAAGATTTTCTACCAGTGGCCACAATATCTCTGTAGTTCTTGAACAAGGAGTCTTGGCTGGGCAGGTCTTGGGATGGGGGAAAGGGTAGCCCAAATCTCCTCAAACTCAGGGGTAGGGAGGGAAAGTTGCAGGGGCCAGCAGAGCTTAGGACTCTCTTCTGCCTCATGGTTCTAGGTCAAAATCTCCCATCAGGATCTGCTCAGACTCCCAAGTTCCTGTCAGGAGGCACGGAGTTGGAAGGTCACTTTAGGAGAAATAAGGAGCTTGTGCCCAGTGGCCTACCCTGGGCTTGGTCCTGATCCTTGGACCAAGTCACCCTGGCTCTGGTGGCCTTACCTGCATCTGGAGGTCACATTTCCCCACACACGGACCAGAACTCCATAGTCTTCTGATCTTATAGCTTGCTTCATAAATGGCCTCAAATTTTGACAGAAGCACCATCTTTCTTCTTTGTTCCTTCTGACTTTGTGGGAAGGAAGAGGTGGTGTTACTGCTCCTAGCGCCTGCCTTACCCTCAGCCTGTTCTCCTTCCGGTTGACTATGACGGCTGTGATCTGCTGGTCCATGAAGATCAGGATGGTCACCAACAGGGCGGGCAGGATGCTTGCCAGGTACACCCACCACGGGTTCTTCCCAAATGGGGCCACGAACCAACCTCGGTCAGGCCGTGTGGGCTGAGCAGAACAAACAGAAAGGGCACTTTCCTTGTCTCTTCATCCCAGTGCACTTGCCACCTGGGGCCCCACTCTCCCTGCCTTCCCACCACTCTCGGCCTGGGGTACTTTTTGAGTGCAATTTCTTCCCTTCAAGATGTTAGGCACCTGCATCTTTTAAAGAGACCACAGAGGCAGACAGACTTGGGAAGGACATGGTGTCTGGTGAACTAAGATCACTGGTGGCAGCTACCCTGGGATTGGTTAACAGGGTGGTGCAGAGCCAGAGGCTGTCGGGAGAGAGCTTGCAGTCACTAACTGTAAGATAACAAGAAGCAAGAATGAGGCCTAACAGGCAAGAACACAGAATTTGACAGGCCAAGTGCCTGATGCTTCTGCCTCTCCTCTGAGTCACCTGTCTGGGGAGCATTATAGGATGATCTGTTAAACAGCAAAAATTAATTCAGACCTGCACATTAAGAATGAGGGATTATCTGTGTAGGGTCTGGGCTGAAATTTATCTTTTGATTTATTTAAAAGAAAGAGGTACTTTCTCTATTTAAGCTACTTGAGGAACCCTGAAGTAATACGATGGAGGTCAAGCCCTCAAAGGCAGGGAGGGTCAATTCTAGAACCTGTACCTCCAAGCCCAGTGCAGATGGATGGTGCTCCTTTTGTGGGAGCAGGGCTTGAGCTCAGCTACAAGCAAATAGCACCAACTCAGGACTGACTGGGACTTCGTGTAGCAGTGATTCTCAAACTGGTAGGTTCCAGAAAGCCCTGGATGGCTTGTTAAAATGCAGAACTCTAGACCCCACTCCAAGACTTTCTGATTCCACAGGTTTGGAGTGGGACTGAGAATATGCATTTCTAGCAAGTTCCTAGGTGATGATGTGATGTTAGTTTGGGGAACACACTTTGAGAATCAGAATTCTAAGAAGTCATTTTCAATAGACTGCCCTGCTTATAGACTGCCCGACCCATGGGATTGTAGACCCGTAAGTGGAAGTGAGGGGGACTTCTGCTGGGCTGGTGGGTGAGTTTCAGCACCCTTTCCCCTCAGTGGCTACACAGCAACATTTCACTGTGAATAAGTCCCCAGCCTACCATCCCAAGGCACCGGCCCCTGGGAGGCTGTCAGGAGGAAGGGTGGAGCATACACAAAGAACCCACAAGGTCACTTGGCTGAAAGTATATGAAAGTTCAATCAGCATAGAGGGAAAAATAACTGCAGTTGGTGGGCAGGCATAGCTAATGCCCAGAGCAGGGGCCAGGGGCAAACCTTGATGACACTGGGCACGTTCAGCTTGGGGGTTGCCAGACCAAAACAGGCGTCAATTCCACAGAACATCAGGATGGAGAAGATAATGGAAAAGTCTGCTACCAGTGCCCGAACCTGCAGAAAGGAGATGGACAAGTGAATGAAACACCCTCCTGTTTCCTGAATGACTGAGTCCTCCAGCAGCACAAGAAAGGTTAAGAACTTGGTCTCTGAAGTCAGCAGACATAGGCTCTGTCCCTGTGAGCTGTCTGACCTTGGGGAAACATGTCATCTCTTGGGTTCTCAGTTTGCTCAGCTGCAAAATGGAGATAATGAGGTTTCCTCAGCTGCAAAATGGAGATAATGAAAGCACCTACCTCATAGACATAAGTGAGTGCTGACACATTCAGAGGACTTGGCATACATTTGCAGAAGTGGGAACTGTTATATCCACATGGCATGGTAGCCATTGCCAAAGATATTTCCTGGTATGACAGTCTGAACCCATAAGGGGTTGTGAGGGCAAGGCTGACCTCTAAAGGAGATTGTAGGTCCTGAAAATGTGTGACACATTGCTGCACTGACACCTGGGCCAAGGAGGGATCTCCTCAGTTCTGCTGAGAGTCCCAATCTGCTCTCAGACCTTCTGTCCATGAGAAGTCCTTTGCCTCTTGCTCCTCTGTCTCAGGATGCCCATTCTAGGCCAGGTTCCTGACCTCACACCCCTGCCTTCTGACCACTGTCTATGCTGCCACCTTGTCTAGATCTTTTCAGAGATAGTAGTTCCCAGAGAACAACAGGGAAAGGAGTTAGGAAGGGCAGTGGCAGGTGATGACACATTGCATTCCCTATATCCCCTACTCTTCTTTAAAATTGTTAGTAAAATAACATATATAATTAATTAAAAACCCACAGAGTGCAGAAAGCAAAGTCCCCTACACACCTTTCCTCATTCCAGATATACCCATAAGTCTGCTTGATTTTAGTTGTTCTGGTGGTTTCCTCCATATCATTATCTAATATGCTATACTTTTGGGGCACCTGGGTGGCTCAGTCTGTTAAGCATCTGACTTCAGCTCAGGTCATGATCTCATGGTTCATGAGTTCAAGCCCCACGTCGTGCTCTATGCTGACAGCCCAGAGCCTGGAGCCTGCCTCGGATTCTGTGTGTGTGTCTCTCTCTCTGCCTTTACTCCACTCACACTTTGTGTGTGTCTCTCAAAAAATAAAAAATAAAAACATTAAAGAATTTAATAGGCTATACTTTTATATTTTGATTTACTAATTTAAAGCATCATCTATTGATAAAGATTTAGCCTACTTGTACTGTCCCTCCTGCCCTTTCTTCATTCCCAATCTTTGCAAGTTATTTCTAAACTCTTTCTATAGGTTTCCTTTGTACTTCCAAGTTATAAAATTAAACCTCTCTTTCTGCTGACTTTACCAGTCCCCCTCATGCTCCATCCTGTGAGGCTACTGACACCTTCCTCGCCATCCTCTTCCATCCGTGATTCCTCCATGACATTGTCAAGGCTGAGAACAATCATATTGTGTTCCATAAAAACATGTCTTTTGTGTTTTATCTGTGAGTTGATTCTAAAACTTGAAAATCAACAACAGCTTTACATTACTAGGAGCATAGAAAACATTGGTTATGGCAGAACCAAGCAGTCTGCACACTTACAACTGTTTTTCTGCAATACTCCCAACATCCAGATCAAAAAGTTATTAAGTTAAACCATATGAACTTGCTATTTTTTTAATAGGGCAAAGCAGTCCAATGCAGACTGTTTCACATGGTCCAACCTAGTATAAAGGTGGATATAATAAGCAGCTGTGACCTCCCTCTACCTTAAAAATGAAAATATACCCATTCAGTAGATGTCTCTCTGTCATCCAGGGGCATCTCTATTCCTGCTCTCTAGAGAGATCTGCTGCTCTGGACTTGGACTTAATTATTCCCATGAATGTCTTTATACTTTTACTAAATATGTATATAGCCCTAAACAAAATATGGCATTGTTTAGCATGTCTTATTTATTAAAAATTTTTTTAACATAAGCTCTATGCCCAATGTGGGCAGGAGCTGAGCTGGCCAGGACCCTCTGGCATGTTTTAAAATTTTACATAAAAGTTTCACATTATTTGTAATCTTCTGCAGTTTGCTTTCTTTGCTCAACCTTGTGTTGGAGCTATTTTTCCTGTGGATACATGTGGTTGTAGTCTATGTGTATATATTGCAGCTTTATGTTTGTATGACCACTGTCCATTTCTTTCTTCATTCTCCTGTTAATAGATCAATCTAGATTACTTTCATTGCTTTCCTCTTAAACATCAATGCTTCTATGAGCATTCTCACACACATGTGACAATTTCTCTGGGGTATATTCCTGAGAGTGGAAATACCCACTGGAAAATCATCTCCATCTTAAGCTCCATCAGAGAGTGCCAATGATTCTGAATTGCTTGCTCCTATTTACACTCCATCGCTTTTTATCTCCAATACTTGGTATCCCGAGACCTTCATATTTTTACCAATCTGATGGGTATGCAATGGTGTAGTCTCATTCTTCTCTACAGTAGTAAATCCCAGGAGGCAACGGAGTAATTTTAAGAAATTTGAGGGAGAAAAGGTTTGGGTAAAAGAATTTCCTACTATATGAAATATATTTTTTTAATTTTTTAATGTTTTTTAATTTATTTTTGAGAGACAAAGAGAGCACGAGCAGGGAAGGGTCAGAGAGAGAGGGAGACGTAGAATCAGAAGCAGGCTCCAGGCTCTGAGCTAGCTGTCAGCACAGAGCCCTACACAGGGCTCAAACCCATGAACTGTGAGATCATGACCTGAGCTGAAGCCGGACGCTTAAACAACTGAGCCACCCAGGCGCCCCAGTATATAAATTATATTTCATTCTTCAGGAAATAGACAT
The DNA here is from genome assembly GCF_006229205.1 of Suricata suricatta. NCBI lineage: Eukaryota > Metazoa > Chordata > Mammalia > Carnivora > Herpestidae > Suricata > Suricata suricatta. Next base: position 116,963,005 of record NC_043703.1, read on the forward strand.
TCTCAGACAAAATCTTGGCTCTAGAACTTTTATATAAGATGTAACTTGGATACGATCTAGTTGGAAGTGGGAAGGAAGGGAAGGAATTTGTCTTGAAGATGCAATTTGTGGGAAGGAAGGGAAGGAATTTGTCTTGAAGATGCGAGCACTCTATTCTTTACTCAGCTTGTACACTGCAAAGCTTCATAAAGAGTCTTTTATTTAGTCCTTATGAAATATTGAGAACAATTCAATCATTCATATCAATTTCATCATCATCATCATCATGATTGTAGTAGTAGTAGTCACAGCAGTAGGGTAATATTTATTTAAGAAGGCTTTAGGAGAGTGCTCATGGGATTTATGGTGGAAGAGTGTTGCTAAAATTCTTCTGACTGCGCCTCCCCATGGCACAGCTATTGCTCACATATTCAAGTGCTCTTTTGATTAATTAATGTCTTATTCTGGCCACAGAAAAGAAAATGCAGTTAAAACTAGTACTTAGAATTTCTTAAAATTTTTTTATGGTTTTTATTTATTACTTTTTTTGAGAGACAGAGACAGTGCAAGCAGGGGAGGGTCAGAGAGAGGGAGATACAGAATCTGAAGCAGGCTCCAGGCTCTGAGCTAGCTGTCAGCACAGAGCCCAATGAGGGGCTCGAACCCACGAAGCGTGAGATCATGACCTGAGCCAAAGCTGGAGGCTTAACTGACTGAGCCACCCAGGCGCCCCTAGTACTTAGCATTTCAATAGCATAAAAATTCAAGCACTTAGGAATAAATCTAATAAAGAAATGTGCAAGATCTTGGGGCACCTAGGTGCGCTCACTCAGTCAATTAAGTGTCCACCTCTTGGTTTCGGCTAAGGTCATGATCACATGGTTCATGGATTCGAGCCCTGAGCTGGGCTCCTCTGGAAGGCTTGGGATTCTCTCTGTCCCTCCCTGTCTTCACTCTCACTTTCAAAATAAATAAATAAACTTAAAAAAATATGTGCAGGGGCTCCTGGGTGGCTCAGTCAGTTGAGCGTTCTACTTCAGCTCAAGTCATGATCTCACAGTTTGTGGGTTCGAGCTCTGCATTGGGTTATGTGCTGACAGCTCAGAGCCTAAAGCCTGCTTTGGAGTCTATGTCTCCCTTTCTCTCTCTGCCCCTCCCTGCTCACACTCTTTCTCTCAGAAGTAAATAAATATATTTTTTTAAAAAGTGCAAGTGCTTAAAGCTGAAACCTAAAAAAAAAAAAAATGGAGGAAAGAAAAACCTAAATAAATGGTGAACTATATAATATTCATGGGTCAGGAGACTCAAATTTTAAAAACTGTCAAACCTCCCCGAATTGACATTTGTTTTTTTCAAAAAATATTTATTTAGTTTGAGAGAGAGTGTGTGTGTGCACATGGGAGAGAGAGAATTCCCAAACAGGTTCTCTGCCAGCACAGAGCCAGACATGGGGCTCAATCCCACAAACCTTGAGATTATGACCTGAGCCAAAATCAAGAATTGGAAGCAGTTTAACCGACTGAGCCACTCAGGCACCCCTGACATGTAGAGGCAATATAATCCTACCAAAATCCAACAAGCTTTTAGTTTAGTAAAATGTAAGATGATTTTGGAACAGAAGGACAAAGAGGGAGAGTTTGGTCTGTAAGGCAACAGGCTCAGTATAAGTCAAAGAAATGAAGACTGTAATACTGGCATACACATAAACCAACGAAACAGAATAAAGTACCCAGAAACAGACCACACCATATGTGAACATTTGACATATGGCAAAGGAGGTACTGAAGAGCAGTGAGAAAGGATGGTTTAAAAAAAAAAGGGGGAGGGGGCGCCTGGGTGGCTCAGTCGGTTAAACATCCGACTTTGGCTCAGGTCATGATCTCGTGGTCCGTGGGTTTGAGCCCTGTGCCAGGCTCTGTACTGACAGCTCAGAGCCTGGAGCCTGTTTCGGATTCTGTGTCTCCCTCTCTCTGCTCCTCTCCCAGTCATGCTCTGTCTCTCAAAAAAATAAATAAATAAATAAAAGTTAAAAAAAATTTTTTTAAAAAGGTGCCTTGGGTGTGTGTATGTATGTGTGTGTTTGTGTGTATATATAGAAACACTGTCTCACACAATTATATGTCAAAAGTAGTTCTGATAGATTGTGCATATAACATGAAAGGAAAAAACCATGTAGCTTTTAGAAGATAACAGGAGAATATCCTCTGTCCAATATTCTCCTTGAGGAAACTTTTGATATATTTGATTATAATAAAACTAAGAATTTCTATTTATCAAAATATACCACTAAGAAAGTAAAAAGGGCAGTCACATAGAAAAGATATCTGCAACTAATATGATCACAAAAAGGTTTCTATCCAGACTATATGAAGAACTCTAGCAAATCAGAAAGAAATTGACAGGTCACCCAGTAGAAAACATGTAAGAGATTTAAATAGTCACTTTGAAGAAGAAAGTCAAATGGCTATATGGCCAATAAACCCATAAGATTTTCAACTTCCTTAGTCATTGGGGAAATGAAAATTTTAAAAACACAGTGAGATACTACCACACAGAAAGACTAAAGATAAAAGTCTAACAATACCAAGTGTTGACAAGAGAACTCAGTTCTCTCTGACTCTGAATCTGTGCTCTTGAAAACCCCTGGTGATCCAGTGCTGATGTGATGTCCATCCAGTCAGTGGGCCAGAACCCTCACAGGGAGACTCAGTGGGGCTTCCTTGTGAATTGCCTAATGGTAGGTCCCCTCCTAACTGCAAGGTGAGCTTACCTTGGTAGGGAAATAGCGGCTGAATTTGAACTTCTTTAGGGTCAGGGTCATGGAGTATGTCCCAAAGAAAAGGATGAAGGACATGAGTGCCAGGTCTGGGATGAACTGGCAGGAATTTCCGAGCAGCCGCCCACCGTAGTTCAGGCACTCCTTCTTGCTCAGCAGGGACCAGTCCAGCGCTGTGAGGTTAAGGGGCATGTACTTGGAGACCAAGCACAGGAGAGAAAGGGTCAGGGTCTTCCTGGGAAGGGGGAGGTCAGCTGTATCCTCCCCCTGGTAGTCCCCAAGCAGCCCACACACCCCTCCCATGCTTCTACTGCCCTACTGGTCTCTCTCCTAGCTCAGCTCTCATACTTTCCCTGTGGTATGCCACACTCTCATGCTGTCTCAGCTAGGCTGGTCCACTCTGTCAGAACAGGTTTTGTGTTTTCCTTATTTGCCCTTCTGTCTTTGCTGGTCCCTGGACCTGGAATGTGCCTCTCTCTCTATGTAACCAACTTTCCTAGCCTTCAAGACTGGACCACGTTCTACTTTCTCCTGAGGCTTTCCTCTCCAGTTTGTAGGGTGCTTTCTGTCTCCATGGCTGGAAGGGTACATCTGGCCTATATTTGACACAGGGTGGGCTCTGCTTTTGCTGTTTCATTACCCTCCATGTTTGTCTCCACATGCATATTACAATCAAATTTGAGGGCAAGGGGCCATGTCTGTCTATGCACATTTATCCCACAGAGTGCACACAGCTCCTTGCACATAGTAAGCATCCAAGCACAGACACTGGCTAATTCGTCTTCCTCCCTCAAAACCAGCATTTGAAAAATCTTAGGTTATGTTGCCTACACTGAGCAGTCAGCTGCCTATGCAGGACTAACTAAAGGAGCAACCTCAGGGATGCAAGAAATCCAAAGATGTCCCCCAAAGCTCACCAGGTGCTGCCCTTCTCCTGGTTTTGGACTTCCCACCATTGGAGCCATGTAGGCTGGATGCCTCTCCTGAGGGCCACTGCTCTTCATTACTGGGAGAGGCAGACCAGACCTCACCCAGACTCGTGAGCACACAGAACAGATCAGAGTTCATGAGCGGGGAGCATTACTAACCTTTCTGGGGCTGGGGAGTGGCATTGTTGGCTGGGATTTGGAGGTGCTAGGTAGAAAGGCAAGGAAGAAGATAGAAAGACGGCTGGGAAACTGCTGCCCTGTTTACCATTCCTCGCCCCTACTTCCCCTTCATGTGTGTGTGCATGTGCTTGTGCGATATTTCTACACACAGATTTAGTAGAATGAGACATGTTTTAAGGAGGGGGGTTTGACAGTATGTACTTAAGAGAAAAATGTGCATTTCCACAGTTCCTCAGGTGATCCTGATGCACAGCTGGAGCTGACCCCCTGCAAGTGTAGGTTACCATAAAATGCTCTCTGTTTCCCCAACTTCTGTCTCTTTCCCCGCAAACAAAAGCCCTCAAATATCTGAATAAGTGGAGAAGACTTACCAGAGAGGTGTTGGTGTTTGGTGTCAGCGGGGCTGAAGTATTGAACACGGTTGTATTCACTGTGGATGAGCACAGGACATGGGGATGTGTCAGCAGCTGCTGGGCTGGGAGGCTGCAGCCCTCACCCGGCCCCCACCTTTCCCATCTCCTGCCATTTCTTAGAGCCCGGGACTGGCTTCCCTTGTGAGGGCAGCTCATCACGCCCAGCCCCTCTCTACTCTCTTCACTTGGCCCAGTGAGGACAGGGGTGGTGGAAGAGCCCGGGTCATAGCTCTGACAGACCCACTGGGCCAGGATAGGACAGCTCCTGTCTGACCCTGAAGGGCTGTAAAAATCAAAGCAAGGTGGGGCACCTGGGTGGCTCAGTTGGTTAAGTGGCTGACTTCGGCTCAGGTTATGACCTCATGGTTTGTGAGTTTGAGCCCCACATCAGGCTCTGTGTCTCCTTCAGATTCTGTGTCTCCTTCTCTCTCTGCCCCTCCCCTGCTCACTCTCTGTCTCTCAATAATAATATAAATGTCAAAAAAATTTTTTTAAATCAAAGCAAGGAGGGGGTGCTTGGGTGGCTCAGTCGGTTAGGTGTCCGACTTTGGCTCAGATCATGATCTCACAGTTTATAAGTTTGAGCCCTGTGTCTGTGCTGACAGCTCAGAGCCTGGAGCTTGCTTCCGATTCTGTGTCTCCCTCTCTCTCTGTCCCTCCCCTGATCATGCTGTCTCTCTCTCTCCTTCAAAAAGAAATAACCATTAAAAAAGATAATAATAAAAATTTAAAAAACCAAAGCAAGGAATCTGCCGCCAAGACAAAGTGCTGACACAGCTAGTGAATAATGTGCCTTATGAATCCCTACCAGCAACTGGCTCCACATCTGTGCTTTTAGATATTTTCAAAGGACTTACTCTATGCCATGCACTAAGCCAAACCTTACACACATTGTCTTGCTAAATTCCTAAATCCCCAAGTAGTCTCCCCACTTTGTAAAGATGAGGTAACTGAGGCCAAGGGAGATTAAGTAACCTGCCCATTGCCCAAGGCCACACAATTCATACTTGGAGGAGATCGATCCCAGGCAGGCTGGCTAGAGCCTGTACACCTCCAAGCCCTACGCAGCAGATGTCCTTGACTGTAGCGCCCCCTCCCATCTCCTCACTGCTCCCCTCCCCCCATTAATGCTTCTCTTTTCTCCTCTCCCTGTCCAAATGCATTTTTAGGTCAACTGTAAGAAACACATCAGCTTTGATATTACATTTTCTAATCTGCCCCTTGATTGCAAGCTGAGGAAAATTAAATTCAAGTCCAGGATCTGAAGGAGAATCGGAACCCAGAGGTGCTGCTCTTAGGTATTTACCACATCCCTTGTTTGGGTACTCCCTTTCCCCAGCCTCAGTGTCCCTAACTGTAAGTGGAGCATATAAGGGTTCCCATCACAGGCCACAAGAAGAATTGAGAAGAATTGTAATTTCCTTCCTCTAGGATGTAGCCATTCATTAAGAAGGCAGGCCTTGGAGGCTGCTGTTTGGCTTCTCTCTTGCTCCTGCTCAGCATAGGTAGAGAAGGGCTAGGTCCTTCTTTCCTTTCTTCTCCAGGTAAAAGGTGATTAAGTAGTTCCTATGCAGCAGGTTTGAGGAGGAGGCCTGCTAGCCAGTTTGCTGGCAATAAATCTGAAATGCACTACAAGCCCCACTTGGCTCCTGCTTGCTGTCCATGGTTGATTAGGAACCCAGAGTGAAGTAGAGGCTATTCTTGAAGCTTCTTCATTCAACCTCCAACAGGCTGTCGTTGGATGGCTGTGATCACAGGACCCATCTGTATTGCCCACTTCTAGGGCAGTTGGGACTGGGAGTGGCCAAGGAGTTCAGTCTTGACCCAGGACAGAATATTCCTAAAAGTTCTCCAAATCAGAGGTTTGTTATGATTATTCTGAAGAAAGTTTCACTTACAGAAATCAGGACATCTGCTGCCTTACCTCACACCACTGACCAAGAGAACGTGATGCACAGTTAACAACAGAGCATAGAGAGTGGGCAAGAAAGCTAACTTAGGGCTACCCACACAGAGGATTCCCAGCTAATGCTGGAGCCTGGAGAGTTCAGGCACCTTTTCATTGCCCAAGCTTGTCAGACCAGATATTTCTTTGATGTCTTCAGCTTAGTCTTAGCCATTCTTTTATACAGGGTAGGGTTTATCCGAGAGCCATTTTGAGATGAAGAAGGATGAAATGTAACATGGAAAATTCCAGAAAGCGTCCAAGTATCAAATATTTTTAAATTCTAGTGTTTACAAAGTAGTACTCACTTGGGATTGGAAGCAGCCAAATCAGTGTGTGCAGCATCCGTAAATAGAATACAAATCAGTTACAATGGAAACAAGATTAAATTTAAAAAGAGAGCACCCCCTACAACAAGCTCTTAGGATGAAGAGAGATGGACACTGATAGGGTTCCATAGCCAGACTGGGCTTTCCAGTAAAGCTAGGAATATGGAACATTTTGTAAGCAACTAGCCAATGGACTGTGAAAGAAACATTCCTCAGTTCCCCCCACCCTATCTCCTAATGTCTAGGACTTTCCTTTTCATATTATAATCAAAACTAACTTGTCTTGATTCTGGTTCCTTTTATTTTCTAAAAAATCTAATCTTACTAGAGTTAGTGGCTAATAATGGCTCCATATTACTAATTAATAGTTCAATAGAGCAATGGTTCTCAAACTTAAGCATGCATCAGAATCACCTGGAAGGCTTGTTAATATACAGCTGGCCCTACCCCAGAGTTTCTGATTTAGCAGGTATGGGGTGAGGCCCAAGAATTTGTATTTCTCACAAGTTCCTGGAAGGTGCTGCTTCTGGGGACCACACTTTGAGAATCATGGTAATACAGTGACTCAAAAGAATGAGGCAACATCAGGCACCTGGGCAAGGCCAGAGGGGACACTGTTTGGAGGGAAGTAGATTTTATTATGGCCTCAAATCCAACATTATATGATCCTACATCCCCTGTTCTTAGGACATGTCCATCTTTGATTTCTCCTGCAGAAAAGATGATTCTCTGAATGGCTAAAGGGCCACATATGACCCCAGAATTTGGACTATTTCTAAAAGAGATCAAGGCCATGTACTTCTAAAAGGCACATTTGTGGGAACATTTGTGTTCAGCCAGTGCAATAAAGCCGCAGTCCAGTAGGTACAAGCAGCAAATGAGAGTGCCCTGATGGGGCCTCAGCCACCAAGGCAAGATTCACTGTAGGACAGAATGAGAAAGGCGTGTAGGCAGGACCTCCTTGATCCTATGGGCAAGCAACATGCTCTGGCTCAGGATAAAGGATAGCTTCCCCTTTTGATGGATTTTCGTGAAGTAACTCAAAATTAATGATAGAAAAAAATTAAGTCTTGACTGCTTTACAAAACTAGTGCAGTGACAGAGGGAGAGGGGGTATAATCAAAACCATATTTCCTGAGGTCAGGACATCTTCATCTCCATGAGGCCTAGCCTAAAACAGGGTGCACAATGAGTGTACAAAATTTTGATTGACTTATAATCAGTTTTTTTTTTAATCAATAACATGAGTTACAGTGCTGAACACACAAAATCTACTTATGTCAAACTCCAATCCAATCTGGGTATAGATTCAAAAGCCTCACAAGAGCTCTATGAAACTGGCAGGGCCAGCATTGATCTGCTTCTACTCCAGCCAGGGAAACTGAGTTCAGTGTGAACTTGGGTGGTCTCTTGAGCTCAGTTTGCTCTCTGTGAGTCCAGCTTGGTGGTGCTCAGAGATATACGGACGGCTTTCCCTCTCTAGATATAGATACAGATCTAAGTATAGATCCATGGGTGTCCCTACTCTGTAGCATCCTGGGCACTGGGCACATCCCGCTGAAGCCTCTTACGGGGCATGGTTATGACTATGAAGGAGGCCAGTGGTTCAGCCTATAGGAAGCCCTAACTTTACAGATGACGCTTTTTTGGTCAGCAAGGAACGCCATGGGAATGGCACTGAGTATTATCAGGTTGCCAGTTGGTTGATTCAACCTCCCACCCAGTAAAAGTATTCTTTCAACACCCTTGGTAGATGGACATCCAGATAGAGTCCAGGTAGCTTGCTACCACCCAAGGGGGCTGATACTTCTCAGGGTAATATCTCCTACATTTGAGTAGAAAGCTGTGGGCGGGGGGAGAGTGAACAGGTGGGGGCACAAGGCATGTCTGGGGTTACCGGTCACCTGTGTCAGGGGCAACACACTCGCATTTGTAGGTGGTGATGGAGTCAGGCTTGAAGTCCATGTTGATGGGGTAGTACTTGAAGGCACCAATCATCTTCTTGATGGCATCGTAGATGAAGATGAAGCTGATGAGGGTGGAGAAGCCCTCTTCGGTGAAGCGGGTGATATACTTGATGATAAAGCTGGCATCTGTGGCCACCAGGATAAGGCACTGGATGGCTGAGTGTAGGCCAATCCAGAGGCGGAACTCCATGTAGTCCAGGCCATTGCCTCTGGAAGACAGAGGGAAGAGAGGGACCTCTAACCTAGGGCTCTTGGCTGCACTTGGTTCCTCAGACCCACCTTGACTGGCTAATCTGTCCCTCCTGTGGCACAGATGCCCTCCTAGGAGCTGTGAGAGCACTAGGGACAGGGACAATTCCTGGGTGAGGTTGTCTCCTCTTTGTAAATTCTGGGAAAGGATTTCACGTGGGTGGCAGGAAGGGGCTAAGACATCTCAGTTATCACAACTTTCGTAACAAACACCCAGGGTTAATGAAAAACAGGGAATATCAGAGTGACAGAGCTTAGGGAGGCCTTAAAATGGTCTGATGTTTTAGATGAGGCAACTGAGCCCAGGGTGGTGACAGGAGCTGCCTGGGTCAGGATGTAGCATTTGGACCTCCAGCTCAAGGCTGCACTAACTTTCTGTCATAGTTGCTTCAAGCACAGTGGTGTGAATTGTTTCTTGTCTTGCCTCCATGTCTCCCTATCAGCTATGCTAAAAAGCACTAAGATGGCTTAAAAGCAGGTAGCTGGAGGGATTCAGGAGGGATTTCCTGGCAGTCTTTTCCATAGGTAAAGACAGATTCGGTACTTCCTCACCTTGCTTCCCTTTTGGGTATACCCCTTCCTGGCCTTGCTGTACTGCCCTAAGTGTGAGAGCAGGCAGGGGGGCTACTAAGGGCACCTACTTGCTGAAGTCAAAGAGGAGTTTCTCGAAGATGAGGATGGGCCCTGTGCTGCTGAGAATGATGAGGGGCTGTCCCGAGAAGAGGCAGAACAACGAGCCGGCCATGGCAGTGCCCAGGAAGCTCTCCATCACTCCCTGGAAGCATGAGGAATATGAGTTTCAGTGGAGGCCAGAGAAATGGCCTTGTAGCATAGGCTAGAATCCAGCCAAGGGCCCAGACCACAGTGCTCATCCGTATTCTGGGCCCACTCCTCCCAAAATTCTGCTTCCTATCTCCTATTCCACAATCTCTCCATTGCCACCGTTAGTCTCTATTTCCATTTGGATAAAGGTCCCACATGATTTCCCTTTGGCACCCTATAGCTTAGAAAATAGGGCTGCCAGTGGATGTGGATGTGATTGCCCTCATGCCTACTCTACTCCCAGAGGACAGCCCATTCGTCCATCCATCCATCCATCCATCCATCCATCCATCCATTCATTCATTCAAACATCTGTTAGGTGCTTTCAGAGGTCAGACTACTCATTCATTCAAAATCCTTTAAGTGCCTACTCTGTAACAACCATTTTGTTAGGTATTGTATTGGGGGCCCATCAGGGAACAAGATAATGCAACTTCGGTCTAATGGGAAATATAAACAAGTAACCAGGCAATTTCCACACAGCAGTTTCTCAACTTTAGTATTACTGACATTTTGGGCTAAATAATTCTTTATTGTGTGGGGATATCCTATGCATTTTAAGATGTTTAGCAGCATGCCTGGCGTCTACCCACTAGATGCCAGTAGCACCAGCCCCTCACAGCTACAACAACCAAAACTGTCTCTAGATATTGTTTAATGTCTCTTGGGAGTCAAAATCACTCCTTGTTGAGAATCGCTGCAAAGGAGTGTCATATGCCGGGATAAGTTCAAGGTGTCATAGGAACATACAGTAGGAGTAAGGGAGGTGTCAGAAAGGGTTCCTAAGAAGTATATACGTAGAAGCTGAGACCCAAAAAATGAGCAAGGAATTGACCAGAATAGGGTAAGTGGAGTGACAAAAAAGACTGTCCCAGGAAGAGGGACTCTTATTTACAAAGGATAGAGCTGAAAAGGAGGATGCCTTTGAAGAATTGAAAGATGATAATAATTGATGGAAAACAGAATGGGTAAGGAGAACAGGAATCTGAGAAAGAGTTCCTAGGAGAGGAATCTTGAGAAGCAAGTTGCCATGTCATGAAGGCCATGTAGGGAAGCTGGGACTTATGAGTCATGAAAGATGTGTACATAGCTGGGTGAACCATGGTGTCATTTGCTATATTGGGGGTAATAGCTGGTCTAGAAGGAAGGCAATGGATGCAATGTTGGCCCTCTGCATTGGGGCATCCCCGGGGGTGGCCATGTGGACAATGCCCAGGAGATAGTTTGATACTGGACCTGCAGCTCAAGAGAGTGGTGTGGTCTGAAGATAAGCATTCATCTCAATTTATCTGGGAAAATAGGCCTTTCATCTTGATGTCTGACTTTCAAATGGTTCTACCCTGAAGGCCCCATGGGAGAAGACCCTTGCTTGGGATATTGGCTGGTATCTCTGCTGACTGAGGTTTTCCCCAGGGAGGTGTCTATTGTTGTCATGGTAACCGCTTGCCATCTTTCTAAACATATCTTAATCCCAGCTAAGAATTTAAGATTGTTTTTAACATTCAGAAAAGTCCATAATTAATAACTTATTTATGCTGATTGTTCATTCACACATCAGTGAGAAAAGTATCAAATAACAAAGCAGATGATTCCCCATTAAAGTCTGAGCATTGCATAATGTATAGAATTGTTGAATCAGGGGCGCCTGGGTGGCTCAGTTGGTTAAGCGTCTGGCTTTGGCTCAGGTCTTGATCTCACGGTTTGTGGGTTCGAGCCCCGCATTGGGCTTTGTGCTGACAGCTAGCTCAGAGCCCGGAGCCTGCTTCAGATTCTGTGTCTCCCTCTCTCTCTGACCCTCCCCTGCTCATGATGTCTCTCTCTGTCTCTCAAAAAATAAATAAAAAAACAGAAAAAAGAATTTTTTTTTAGAATTGTTGAATCACTATATTGTATACCTGAAAACTAATATAACATTGCAAGTCAACTATATATACTTCAATAATAAAATATAACAAAATAGACTAGAGGGCAATTAACACTACATAATACAACAGAATAAACTTTAAAAAGTTTGATCTATTTATGTCATCCTTACATTTGGACTTTAGTGACATGAATTAGCTTCAGATATTTTAATGTGTTGATTTGTGATTTTTTTTTGAAGGGCAAAGGATTACAAAGAGGGATGGTTTAAACCCCATGGTGGATGAAAGCCAAGCCTTGGGTTTTGGAATAATGGGATGAAGCTCCTTACCACCACCTGGTGGCAGCAGATTCTTTGGAAGCTTGCACTCACCTCTCCAGCTCACACACACCTGATAATTGTCAGTGGCATCCCCCAGAAGCCCACCAAAGGTGATTGCGTTGGTGATGCAGCCGAGGTAGATGAATAGGATGGCAGAGATGGACTGAATGTGGAAGCCATCGTAGAAATCACTCAGGAACCAGGGCAGCTTCCTCTTGATATCCAGACACAGGCCGCCGAAGAACCTGCTCAAGACAGGCCAGGGGGCTGCTTTCTCACCACAAACACCAGTGCAGGGTCAGGGCTACTTATGGGAGCCTGCAGAATGTGGGACGAGGAAGGGAACTTGACTAGGGGTGGATGGGGACAGGGATCTTTCCACCAGAACATTTAACGGCAGGGGAGGATTTTCACAGGAGTGAAAGTTTGTGGTCAGCACCACCCCTACTGGAAAGGTGGTCATAGACAGCCGGGATGGGAGAGGGAAGGCCTGATGGAAACATGTCCTAGAGTATATCTAACATTCCATGGGGAATAGAAATCCTGGGGTCCACAGAAATCCTGGCTGTCCTCCTTAGTGATGTTCCTGATCATCTGCAGGGCACTTCCCTGTGTTTGGTAAACAGAGAGGTGTCCAACTTCAGAAGAGTAAGATATCCCAGATTTATCAAGGGTAGGTTCTGAATCTTATCACTGGTTCCTTTATCCTCTAGCACAACTGAGTGGGGAATTTTAGGCTTAGGGACAGTGTTTATTGGGTATACTCTTCCCCACAGTGCCCAATGCAATGCTTGGTATAGAGCAGCACTTCTTAGCCTTGATACTATTGACTTGCAGGGCTGGGCGATCCTTTGTTGTGGGGCCATCCTATGCATTGTAGCATGTAGAGCAGCATCCCTGGCTTCCATCCCCCAGATGCCAGCAGCACCACCCCTCTAACTGTGACAAACAACACCTCTGGACATTGCCAAATGTCCCCTGGAGGAGGATGGGGGTACAGGCAAAGTTACCTTCAATTTGGAACCACTGGCTGGCATAGAGCCAAAGGCATATAAAACACAACTCCATTTTCAAAGTCATAATTTACACATAGCTTTGTAGGGCCATGTTCTTTCCTGAATTATTCCAAGAACCAGCAAGGAAACTCAAGCTAGGAGATTCTCCACGCCCCCTCCCCCACCCCTTTCTCATTTTAAAGAAAGAAAAAAGAGAAAAAAAATTCAGATGGTACTGTTATGGATTAAATTGTGTCACCCCCAAAATACACATTAAAATCTTAACCTCTGTACCTATGAATGTGGCCTTATTTGGAAATAGGTTCTTTGCAGATATAATCAAGTTAAGATGAGGTCACTGCCACTGGCCCTAATCCAGTATGACTGATGTCCTCATACAAATAGGAAAGAGCCATAGGAAGACACACAGGGAGAAACTATGTGAGGACACGGGCTGAGATGGACTGATGCGGCTGCAAACCAAGGACACCAAGGGCTGGTGGCTACCAGCAGAAGCTGGGGAGAGGGAATGGAGGATCCCACCCAGGGTCTGGGAGCTGGGTCTGCCCACTCTTTGATTTGGAACTTTAACCCTCCCGAACTGTGAGAGAAATTTTCTATTGTATAAGCCACCTAGAATGTGCCACTTTGTTATGGCAACCCTAGAAAACCCATACAGGAACACAGAGTGTCTAGAGAAAAGTTTGGGTTCCTCCACTGCTGTGCTGGGCCCCACTTCCCTTTTCCTGCCACATCCTTTACAGAGGGATCCAGAAGGGTTTGGAGGGCCCAGGGAAGAAGAGTGCAGAGGCGGGACCCCATGGCTTGGAGTGGGTGCTTCAGGCAGAGGTGGGGAAGGTTCCCGCAGGTGGGTGAAGTGAGAAGATTAAAGGACGGCTGGCGTCACCGTCAGGCCTGGGGTGGGCACCTTCCCGTCCAGATAAGCTCTTCCCCGATTTCGTGCACCGCTGGCATCTCTTCGTCCTCCCCGCTGCTCCCGCCGCTGCCGCCGCCTCCCGCGCCGCCTCCTGCAGCCGCTCCGCCGCCTCCGCCCACAGAGCCATTCATTTGGCCCAGCTCCGTCAGGGAGAACACTGATTTCCTGTACGGAGCAAGGGGCAGGGGACAGTGGGACTCCCAATTCTGGGACAAGCTTAGCGGCTCTAGAACTGTCTGGAGAACACCTCTGACCTCTCCTACAAAATCATGAAATACCTTAAAATACAGAAACAGGTGCAGAAAATTATCTGACAATACTCATGCATAGGTCACCCACATTTTCTAGATGTTCACATGCAGCATATTACTTGCTATTCTTTTTTAGATAAATAAAATGACACCAGAAAAAGAAATAGTGTAAACCCATGGTTGCTGACCAGAAAAGCCACAGACTCCTTTTGTACCACTGCCCTCTTCCTCCACCCCTCCATCCACATACATACCTCTTATCAGCAGAGGGAACTTTCTTGGGGGGCTCAATTCGGATATTTGGGTCCCATTCTCCAGGGGGAAGGACGATGACCTCATCCAGAAATTCATCAATCCCTGCTATCAGATCTTCCCGATTCCGGGCTTTATAGGCCACATCACTGAAGAGCTGAGGAGGAAAGAGTAAGGGGACATCTGCAGACTGTCTACTTCTTATCCCCCTCCTGGAAGCACATCACATATGGTTCTGGAGAAGATCCCTCTGAACCATTGCTCCTGCCAGCTCACTCTGTCCTTGAGGTAAAGACAGCCCCGCAGGTAAAATTAGGCACAGTGGGGAATAGCACGGCCTTGGGCGAAGACCTGAAGGCCAGCTCTCCATGTCCTAGCTGTAGAACTTTGGTTGAGTCACTTAACCTTTCTGCTGTAGTTTTGCACAGAGAAAGCTCATTAGAAAACCTATGCAGAGCCCAGTCCAAGAAGATCAGATACTTTAAATCTGATTATAACTTCCTAGCCCCTCAGCCTTGGAGGGTCAGGCTGCATTATTCCAGGTTGTTTCCAGGGTGTTTGTTCCGACTTATAGATCATGCCTGTGTTTAAAGTTCTCTAGGCTCTAATGTCTACTGACTGATGAATCGATAAAGAAGATGTGGTTTATATACACAATGGACTACTACTTGACAATGAGAAAGAATGAAATTATGTCATTTGCAGCAACATGGATGCAACTGGAAGGTATTATGCTGAGTGAAATAAGTTAGTCAGAGAAGGACAGATATCATATGTTTTCACTCATATGTGGATCTTGAGAAACTTAACAAAAGATCATGGCAGAAGGTGGGAGGAATAGATAGAAACAGAGAGGGAGGGAGACAAACCATAAGAGGATCTTAAATACAGAAAACAAAGTGAAGATGGATGGGGGGGTAGAGGAGAGGGGGAAATGGGTGATGGGTATTGAGGAGAGCACTTGTGGGGATGAGCACTGGATGTTGTATGTAAGCTAATTTGATAATAAATTATATTTTAAAAATTAAAAAAATAAAAAAGGCAGTATGAGATGATTATGAAAAAATTAAAAATAAAATTCTCTAGGCCCCCCACCACCCCAGAGATAGAGAGAACCCTAAGCGTGCCTACAGGCTCTGTGCAGTCTCTGGCTCACCTCTTGCTTTTGAAGCTCTTACATTGAGCCTAAGTCAAACCACTTTTATCTAGCTTCTGCATCTCCAAGGTTTGGCTCTTGTTCTCTTTCCCTGGAATGCCTGTCTCTTGGGCTTATGCAAGGTCTACCTAACTCCTGCTCATCCTTAGCTTAAAGTCGCCTCCTATGTGAAGCCTCACCTGGCTGCCTGGACAGTTAGCATATGGTTCACTTTAGAATTACAAGTGTTTTTTTCCCACTTGATTGGTGCTCCTAAAGGGCAGTGACTGTTCCCTAATTCTCATAACCCTCAGTGACCTGCACAAGCCTGACACAGCAGGTGCTCAAATGTGCCTGTTAAGTGAGTGAATAAAGGCACAGTGCTTGATGCGGGAGGCATGACATTCAGGAGTACACGCTTCACGTTCCCACTTACATCATCTACCATGAGGGTTGCAATGGCACGGCCAATTTCATTGTAGGATTTTGATCTCCCAGAAGGTCCGAGCAATATGAACAGAAATCTGCAAAAAAAGATGAAGTTGAGAAGGAGGAGGGGGAGGAAAGTGAGAAGTAAAAATAGAAGCAGGTAAAGAGGATTCTCTGGCTCTGGACATGATTCATTCTTAACTGCTGAATTGACCATACACTTGTCCCTTCCCTCCTTTGACTCCCATGCTTGCTCTGCAGAGGCATTTATCTCTCCACTCCCTCCAGCTCCCAGTTGAGCATCCTCACCATCCTCTTGTTGTCCGAGCCCAGCCAATGGTGTCTGTCTCAGCTGTTGGCTTCTTCTTTTTTTATGATTATTTAAAATAAACTCTGGGACGCCTGGGTGGCTTAGTCGGTTAAGCGTCCGGCTTTGTTTCAGGTCATGATCTCATGGTTCGTGGGTTCGTGCCCTGCTTCAGGCTCTGTGTTGACAGCTAGCTCAGAGCCTGGAGCCTATTTAAGATTCTATGTATCCCTCTCTCTCTGACCCTCCCCTGATCGTGCTGTCTCTGTCTCTCAAAAATAAATAAAAAACATAAAAAAATTTTTTAAAAACTCTAAAATTCTCTCCTAATCATAAGACTTCCTTCCCTAGCAATTCCCTAATTTTTCTTCTATATTTTAGGGGTGTCTCCGACAGCACTTTGTGCCAACTGCCTGGACAGCTGGCTTCCTTCAGGCGGTGTGGGAGCTGATTTCAGTGGCCCTCACCTGGTGGGGACAGGCACCTCGGTCATTCCTCCCAACATGGCTGACTGGATGAGACGCACGAAGGCGATGAATGGCTGGTCCAGGAAGTCTACCTCACCCACAAGCACATTGGAGGCTTCTGAGTCCTTGGGGATCTTCTTCATGAATTTGTTTTTCCGCTGGTCAGGGAGGGAGAAACAAGATACCCATGGATACTCACATCAGTGGTTTTAGCTCTCACCCCCTTACCCCCGCTTCAGATTGCTGTGAAGGCCTAACTTTAAAATTTTCTCCAAGTACTTCTCAAGACTGAAATAACTAAACATTTTCTCTATTCTGCAGATGAAGAGACTCAAAATTGGTTAACCCTAGGACCAAGTAAGCCTTAGTAGACGGGAAGGAATAGGCAATGATCTGACCCCTAAGATATTCTTTGATGGGTGAAAACTTTGCTCAACAAAAGTGTGAGCCAAGGGGTAAAAGAAGAGAGCCAAGGGGTCAAAGAAGAGAGCCCAGGCTTGCTGGCCGTCAGGCCTCATCTCCCAGCCCCCTGCAGCACAAGCAGATGGGAGTCTTGGCTCTTCCACACCAGGCACCTTCACCTTGGTGCCTGTGGAAAGGATGAGGCCCATTCTGATGACCAGGGCAGACATGCTTTGTTTTCCCTTTGCAGGAGCTCTGGACCCCACCTCCAAATCTTTGGGAGACTTCTGTGTCCCCACATCACCCCGCAGGGGAACTCCCAGGAAACTCATAGCTTCTGAGACTTTCCAACTTAAGACCATCAAGATGCTGGGGGCTAGTGTCTGTTCAAGGCAGGAAGATCAAATAGGCAGAGTGAGTGGAGTCCAATATAAGAAGTACTGAACGCAAGCCCTCATCCCAAACTTATTCCCACTCTCCCCGTGTATGACTTTATTCCTAGGGTTAAGACACTGACTCCTCTTGAGTCCTCTTTTATGATGAAAATGCCCCAGGGACAGTCATGTACAACTTATTCTTAGTCTTTAACATCATAGGCTATATTAGTTTTCTCAGATTGCTTCTCCATAAGGTATCAAGGGGATGAGTAAGAAACCGAGAGATAATTTTGTACAGAGAGGATGGAGAGGCTTTTGTGAGGGCAGAGCTAGTGGAAGTCCATGGTGGCCAACAAAGGAGGAAAGGGACAGAAGGGGAGGCAAGTGCTAATAAGAGATCCTGTGGACATGACAACTCTGCCCCCCAATTCCTCCCCGGCTGGAGTCTCTCCTGCTTCTCATAGGCATAGTAGAAACACAGATTCCTTGCATCTCTTCCCATTCCTGGGCATGGGCATGGACTGTTCTCTGATGCACTCATGGGGGGGGTGTGATACAGACTGGGCTCGGCAGCCTACCAGTACAAGAAAAGGCACGTGAGCAATGGCTGCACCCATATAATCTTTGAAATCCAAACAAAGAAACAAACAAAACTCTTCATAGCCACCTAGCTAAAAGTACCAAGGACCCTAACAGTGAGAATAAGAATGGCCAGACGTTAAATGAGAAAGCCAGAGTCCCTAAGGCTCAAAAAGTCCCTCTGTTGCAGGCAAAGTCAACTGGTTCATAAGGAGGTTCCCCAGGATGGTGGGCAACTGCTGTCCCTCTGTCAGGAAAGGAGGAGGGGAGAGGTGGCAGGAGTGCCCTGGAGAACAAGACCTTGAAAACAACAATGCTTTGGGGTGATCCAACCAGCACACCCATAATCCAGGAGAGTAGAAGGGCCCCCTTGCAGATTGTGACATGTTTGGTAAGGAGGTCAATGGTGGCATCCCAGAAATGAGCCATGCTGGCATTCTGGCCCTCATGGCTTGGCCACAATCTGGACATGGATTTGTCCAACCAGAGCCCTGCAGAGCCCACCTCCTGAACCCCATAGGGACTCATCCACCCTGCTGAGTCTCTGCACACAGTGACTCCATGCTCTGCTCATTGGGAATCTGTTGGCCTGTCTAAGGCAGGTGTGGAGTTTTAAAGAAAGATGCACCTACAGGGCACCCACTGGCCTGCAAGCCATTGACCCCACAGCAAGCCATACTGCTGCAAATACTGAGAAGCAGCATCACTCAATCAGTTGGGAGAGCTGGATGCTAGGCTCCAAGCCCTAGACAGAGGTAGCATGGCCTGGGGGAAAGTGATAGCTAGTGTTCTTATTACCACTTAGATATTTATTAAAATAGTCTCTGTAAGACTTTTACTAGGCAATGCTTTCTTATCATGGTTTTACTGTCTGTGTGCATGACTATACTAAAGTGGGTTTTCTCTCTAAATAAAATTCCAGAATATTTCTTCCCAAGTCACTCCCAAACTAAGGACTCTAGAATCAGACTGCCTGGATCAAATCATGTTGCCTTTCAGCTGCATGAAATTGGGCACATTATTTAACTGCTTTAAGCCCTCAGTGTTCTCATCAGTAGAATGGAGATAATAAGTATACTTTTGTGATACACACAAAAAGCTCTGCATGGTGTAGTGCATGCAGCATGTGGACCTGAAATGTTGGTTGATGCTGTTATTGTTATTATTTTAGCCACCAAAGGGGCTTTGGGACTCTGACATGAGGGACTCTTTTTGTTTTTCCTTCACCAAACTTGGGGGTGCCTTGAAGGCCTGGAGGTCACCCAAGCTCCTGAGGGATTCTTGCCAAATTTCAGGTTTTCTCCATCTCCTTTCTTCCTATTTCTGGAGGCACAGGCAAGGGGAACATGAGATAACTGCTCTCAGAATGTATGAGGGTTGCAGTTGAAGGGGGCTGCCACTGGGGTTCCCTAAGGGCATTGTCACAGGGTACCTTGGATGTGGGCCTTAGAACTTGGACTCGACCTGTTTGTAGTATACTGATCTCCCCAAGCAGGTTTCAGCCAAGCTGGTGGGAAACAAGAATTGATATCCTGCCCTGGCCTAGGAGAAGACACACTAGTGGGCAGTCCAGTTGATCTACTGTTGTCTCTACAGGCAGCCCAAATCCCTACTCCATCCTTAAAGGTACTTGGGGGTCATGGAGAAGGTGAGACTGTGTGCTGGTCTTCTCTTGTCCAACAAATCCCAAGTTCAGGGACAGCTGGCACTGCATCTGATCATGCTTCTCTGTCCCCTGCTTCCTGAGTGCCTGGCACAGAGCCAGCATATAGGGCCTAGTGAGTACCGGACTGATGGGCTGGACAGTCACAAAGGCAGCCTAGAGCCCCCGCCCAGGTCCCCCCTGGAGACTCCTACTCCTTCATGGAAATGGAGTTCTTCCCATAGGGGCTCCCTGCCCCTGAAACCAATGGTGCCCTCCCGCCCTGGGCCAAGGGCCAGGCCTTTACTACCTGGTCTGTGTTTGGGGTGCGAGAAATATCGTTCATGCTCCTGCTCTGGGCATGACCTAGGAGAGAAGGAAAAGAAGGTCCATCAGGGGAAGTCAGGCTCTTGCAGGTCCTTTTCCCTTGGTCCCTCCACATGCTTCTCCCAGCTTCATAACCGAAGCTAGACCCCCTCTCCCCTCATTCCTCAGTCCTCTGGAGCTAGGCTCTTCTGCCTTTCCTTCCCTTTCTTCCCTTCTACTGCAGGTTCTTCTGTCTCTTCTCACCCTCAGTGTGCTGTGCTCTGCTCTCTATCCCTCCGCCCCACCATTTTGGCAGAGACCAATATATCTGCTCTGGGCCAGGCCCTGGAGGAGGTGGGGACAGACACATGATTAGGTGAGGTGACGGTGTCATTGAGCTTGGGACTGTTGGAGAGAGAAGACAGGTTTTACCTCTGTCTTCTGTGACCCATGTGAGTGTTTAAAAATGGCCAGGTGTTGGGGCACCTGGGTGACTCACTTGGGTGAGTGTCCAATTTCTGCTTAGGTCATAATCTCATAGTTCATAGGTTTGAGCCCCACATCGGACTCTGTGCTGACAGCTTAGAGCCTGGAGCCTGCTTTGGATTCTGTATCTCTCTCTCTCTGACCCTTCCCTGCTCATGCTCTTTCTCTCAAAAGTGAGTAAACATTAGAAAAACATTTTTTTTCATGGTCAGATATTTGGCTGGCAGAGGGAAGGAACATGGAGAGAATAGTGATGGAAAATTATTTGAACTGCCCAATTGTTCCTTCCCTGGCCAAGGCAGGAGAAAGTCAGCTCTCATTTCCCAGGGGCAGCCAAATCCAGTAGTCACACTCAGATCTGTTATTTCTTGGCTTTCTGTGGCCTGTGGCATCCCTAGCTTCTAGAACTCTATCCTCCCTTGGTTCCCTGACTCTTATACACACCCAGGATCCTCTCCTGCTGGGCTCAGGGCCTTGCTTTGCTTCATCCCCTGCAGAGTCTTCACCCCCTCCATCCTTGGTCAGTTACATCCACCCTCCCCCACCCCCATCACTTCATGCCTACATTGGGCTGAGGATGCCCAGGTTGGGTCTCCACACCTCTCTCCCAAGCCCCAGACTCCACTGTGCAGCCCCACCTGGCACCTTAAACTCAGCATCCCAGGAAACGGAACTCACCGGCTTCTACCAAACAATTCCCCCTTCACACCTTAGTCTGTTCAATGCCCTTCACTCCCATCCATCCCCACCCCCAAGCCAGGTGCTGGCCTCACCTCCTCATCTCCTGCTTCTCCTGGTCCTTGCATCCCACACTAGCCCTGTCATCTCCAGTCTTGTTCTGACAGTCTCTCACTTCTGATCTTATCCCCTTCTAGTTTATTCTTTCTCAAATAAGAATCTGATCATGATATACCTCTGCTGAAAACTTCTCAGGGGGCCCCATTACCTTTACCATAAAGACAGACTCCTTCTGCAGCATATGTAGGCCCTCTCCACTTTGACCCTCTTGCCCTCAGGTCCTGCCCTCCTAGTGAAGTGAATGCTCACTTCACAGTGCCTTCCTTCTACAGTTAGTTTCCTTTGTTGGGAACAGCCTCCTCCCCCAATGCCCCCATCCCACCGCATGTTCCTGGAAAATTCCTATTTATTTTCCAAGACTCAGATGTGTCTCCTCTCTGAGCCTTCCAGGGGCCACCCAGGGTTGGGGTGGTTTGCACACAGGTCTCCACTGCAGTGTTGGGCACAAAGGTGACCTCAGACACAATGAACAACTGGGAAGAAGGCTTGCCTCAAAGCCATTCACGGCCTCCTGCCATCCCTACATGGAAAAACCAAGGCCAGAAGACTAGGGTTCCGGGGTCACCAACAACAGAGAGAAAAGACCACCTGAGGCCTTGAGCAGAGCCCATGCTGTCCTCCAAATCATTCTTGACCCTGCTCAGGGCACAGTGGCATAACCTGTTCATATCTTAGCATTTTAGTAAAAGTACTTAAAGGAATATACTCCTCTTACTCCTTTTTCTTTCTATTTTGCAATTTCTCTCTCTTCTTTGCTTCACGGATCTCCCCTGATGAACTGCCTGAAAAGCCCTATCTATGACTGTGTACTTCACAAGTCTCCTCACCCACTCCCAGGACTTGGGAGACTGTGACTGCCAGCATCCCACCGTCGTGGTGCACAAGGCTGTCACCCAGTGATGGCAGTGTGCTCTGACTGTCCCAGGGGGAAGTTCTTAGCCTGAATCTAATTCAGTTTCGAGAAAGACTTTTTACCAAAAATGGGGCTAATGATCAGTTTGGTGAAAACAAAGATATAGACTAAAATTAAAAAATGCGTAGCACATAGGATTGTTATTGATTATGCCAGCATTTGATTTAGCGTTGCATTTTTCAGAGTAGTTACATAGAAACTTAGGCTAGTGAGCTAGGTCCTAAGGACAGCCCAGGTTTGGGGTGAAGGGTAGGTTTCTCCTGATGCCTGTCCTAAAGATTCTAGACAGGTCCTGGCTTTATTCCCTCCAACTCTGAAAGTCTATGGAAGCCAACATAGAACAAAGCTGTCTTGCAGCAGACGAGAACACACTCACACAGCCGTCCGTAATTGGCACTTTGCCGCATCCTCAGGTCCTCGGTGGAGTGGCGTAGGCTTGGGCCAGCTGCGGGGCTCCGGGCTGGGCTGCGATCTGGAAGGAGGAACAGAAGTGATTTGGCTTCTGCACAGCCCCTGCAGTCAGCACGGTTTACGTTTAGCCATTCCACCTAAACAAACCTGGGCCGTGAGATGCATCTCTTCCCCTTCCAGGGAGGAAGTATATTTTGGTTGTTTTGTGTTTTGCTTTTGAAGTTAATAGTCTGAACAAGACTACAGAAAATATCTGTACTCTTGAGAGTGAGATACACAATTGTTAAACAGGCAGCAGGTGTTGTAGACTACCTGGTTTCATCCCCAACTCCACCTCTTATTAGCTGTGTGACCTTAGGAGAATAACTTAACATCTTGGTGCCTCAGGCTCCTCATCTGTAAAATGGGGATAACAAGACCAGTACTTAGTCACAGGGTTATTGTGAAGATGAAGTGAGTTAACACGTGTGGAACACTCAGAACAGTGCCTGAAACATGGTAATTGCTACGTACCTGCTGTAATCATATGCTAAACAATTTCTATTTTAAAACAATTCATCTAAAGAGACTGCTCAAGGTTCTTTCTTTAGCAACCTTATGGGCTTTGTTCTCATTACTGTATTTATCTGGCGTGTTCAGCAAGAATACTGTTTGGACATCTTGACCCTATAGTATCAAGAGTGGAGGGTTGCAGGTTTGGGCTGTGTATATGGATCAATCCATTCTCCCTAATGGCTCAGGCTCTGCTAATCAGAGTAACACAGCTGCCAGATTTACAAGCCCTGGCACACTTGAGATGAACCCAGAACCTTCTACCACCATGATGTGCTTAATTTTCTGCCAAGGCTCTTGGCTGTACTTGGGAGTTCAAAGGGAAACTTTTGAGCTCTTTCCATAAACATGCCATTTCTACCAGCATTTTGCAATCCAGTCTGACCATGCATGAGAATCTCTTGGGGAGCTTTCTAAACTTCCTGTTTCCAGGCCATACCTTAGACCAACTGAATCCAACTCTCAGGGTGGGGCCTTTGCACTGAGACATGTTTCATACCCCCAGGCAATTGCATTGTGCATCACAGGCTGAGAACCAACTCTCTTCCTAGGAATGGTTCTGCTCTGGTGGTGGGGATGACGTTGGGGATGGCTGGGTTCTCTATAGGCCTGCTCGTGAAGGAGGCTGAGGTATCCCCAGAACCTCAGAATTTTTCCAGGATCATTAAATCCAGGAGGCCTCCAAGTTGCCAAGACTCTGCAGCCACCAATGAGGCCTCACCCAGACACTGAGACCTGACACAAGCCCCCACATGCCCAATGCCCACCAGCATAGGTCCAACTCACTGGTAGTGGAGGAGACAGACTTTCCAATGTCAACCAAGGAGCGGTGGATGGGCTTCTTGGTCTGGTGACGGTGTTTCCTCAGGAGGACATAGCTGACCCTCTCCCGGAGCTCTGGCCGCAGGAGGCCGTCCTCAATTTGCTTCTCGATGACATCATCTAAGTGGGGAACAGACATGCCTCATCCATGTGGGACAGAATGACGAGGGGTATGGGAGTCTTCAGTTTCATTTATTATTAATTGGATTAAAAGTGTCTAAAGGAGGTAGGAGATGTGGAAATAGTCCTGACTTTGCCACCAACTGCAGAAACATGGGCAAGTTACAAACCTTTGGGTATATGCATGTCTGTGCATGTGTGTGCATCTGTATGTACATATGTGTATGTAATTCTATGCTCTTTCTATCAGTGCTATTGTGAAAAGTATAGGAAATACACTGAGAAGCACAAAACTACCATGTTCAATGGTTTTAGTTCTAACATGAATTCCTTTTAGAAAAGTATTTTGGGCAAAATACTTGTAGCAAATTTGTGAACAAAATTCACAAGAAGTTTTAGGGATAACAAGGTGAGCCACCTTATCCTTCACCATTCCACTGAATGGGAGCTAATTTCCTAGAGGTGAATGATGATCTATTTATTCTGACAATAAACAGGTTGCCAAGGCAATAGGTGTCTCTGACAAGACTAGGAAGCCCATCTCCTTTTTGCTCCATTGATGATGGCATTCATAGGATTGGCTTTTCCCCACTGGAGCTCTACATGGGACTGAGACTGTCTTGGGAGCATCAGACCCAAAGTCTGGTCTCTGCAGGATCATGCAAGTGTGACACAGACTAAGGGCAGGCACAAGGTTGCCATGGCTTTTGGGGGCCCCAGTGGTCCCTGCCTCACCTATGATCTGTGGTAAGGAGCCACCGTCCAAATCCAGCAGCACCGTCCCCGTCTGCAAGCAGGTCCGGAGCTCAAAGAGGCTGTGCAGTGACAGTGTGGACACATGGGGCTTGCTCCAGCGTTCGCCTCCTTTCTCTACCTTTTCTTCAAACTTTATCCACCTGGAAGGGGTTAGGATGGGGCTCAGTGTAGCCAGCACCCTCAGGGTGAGGGGTGTTGGCTTGCAACTCATGTGCTGCATGTTGTTGGGACATTGGTGCTAGACAGGCAGAGAATCTTGGGAATCCCCTCACTCCATTCCCCACTTACAGTGATGCTGGCATGCTCAGGGCACAGTGACATCCAGAGAATGACCATAAGTGGGCATGAGGGATCTTTTGGGGGGTGGCAGAAATGTTCCCAAATTGGATTTGGTGGTGGTTGCACAATTGTGTACATTTACTAAAAATCATCTAATTGTACATTTAAAATGAGGGAAGTTGACCTTAACTATAATAATAAAGCTGTTTAAAAAAAAAAGTATCTGAGGGGCATCTGGGTGGGCCAGTCAGTTAAGCGTTGACTTTGGCTCAGGTCATGATCTCATGGTTCATGAGTTTGAGCCCTGCGTTGGGCTCTGTGCTGACAGCTAGCTCAGAGCCTGCAGCCTGCTTCAGATTCTGTGTCTCCCTTTCTCTGTCCCTCCCCAGCTCATGCCCTGTCTCTCTAAAATATAAAATAAACAAAAAAAATTTTTTAATCTTTTAAAAAATAAATAAAATTTAAAAAGTATCTAAAAGACCTAATTGTGAGACAGGAAACCATCAAAATCCTAGAGGAGAACACAGGCAGCAACCCCTTTGAGCTTAGCCAGAACAACTTCTTACTAGACACACCACTGAAGGCAAGGGAAATAAAAGCAAACATGAACTATTGGAACCTCATCAATATAAAAAACTTCTGCACAACAAAGAAAACAATCAACAAAATTAAAAGGCAGCCTATGAAATGGGAGAAGATATTTGCAAATGACATATCTAATAAAAAGTTAGTATCCAAAACCTATAAAGAACTCATCAAGTTCAAAACCCAAAAGACAAATAACCCAGTGAAGATATGGGCAGAAGACATGAATAGACACTTCTCCAAAAAAGACATCCAGATGGATAACAGATACATCAAAAGATCCTCAATATCAGTCTTCATCGAGGAAATACAAATCCAAACCATGATGAGATACCACCTCATACCTGTCAAAATGGCTAAAAGCAACAACACAAGAACAAACGGGTGTGGTTGCAGAGAAAGGGGAAGCCTCTTGCACTGTTGGTGGGAATGCAAACCGCTGCAGCTACTCTGGAGACCAATATGGAGGTTCCTCAAAAAAATGAATATAGAACTACCTTATGATCCAGCAATTGAACTACTAGGTATTTACCCAAAGCATACAGAAATACAGATTTGATATATGCACCCCAATTTTTATAGCAGCATTATCAACAATAACAATGGAGAAAGTGCAAATGTCTATCGACTGATGAATAAAGAAAATGTGGTGTGTGTGTGTGTGTGTGTGTGTGTGTAATGGAATATTACTCAGGCATCAAAAAGAATGAAATCTTTCCATTTGCAACAACCTGGATGGAAGTAAAATGTATTATGCTAAGCAAAATAACTCAGAGAAAGACAAATGCCATGATTTCACTAATATGAGGAATTTGGATAAACATACGGGAAGGTGGGGAGGGGGAGAGGAAAGAGAACCATACCACAAGAGACTCCTAATAATAGAGAACAAACTGAGGGTTGATGGAGGGAGGTAGATGGTAGATAAGCTACATGAGTGATGGGTACTAAGAAGAGCACTTGTTGTGATGAGCACTGGGTATTTATGTAAGTGATGAATCACTTAATTCTATTCCTGAAACCAATATTGCACTGTGTGTTAACTAAATAAAAATTTTTTTAAAGTATCAACTGGAACCTGGTTACTCAGGGACAGTCACACATGTGTTCAGTGTCTGCCTTATGGGGTGTGGTTTGCTGGGAGCAGAGAAAGCATTTCTGACCCAAAAAAAAGCATTTCCCCATGGCTTTCACTCGTGGGCGTGAAGATCCTACACATCCATTCTGGGTTTTGGTTTTTAAAGTTCATGTTAAAATGCAAATGTCATTTGGGGAAAGGAAGAAATTAAACAAAGGATGTGTAGGCATTTGTTCTTTCTGGAAGACTTGGCATCAGATTCTGGGTGGAGGAGCGGAGTGGGAAGGCCTTGGCCAGAGGCAGCTGTGGCTGCAGTGGCCTATCCCTCCCCTGCAGAGAGCAGCACCAGACAGCCTGGAAAGTTGCCGGGAGAGCAAGGTCAGCAGGCTTGGCTTTGCAAGATGTCAACCCCAACTTGCTGGGTAGCTTCAAGCTATTCCAGTCAAAATCCTAAAAGAGTATTTTTGGGCCATGACTAATTCTGAAGTTTGTCAGAAAATGGTTGAAGAAAGGCTAAATAAGAAGAAAAGGGGGATGGATGTGCTTTTAACAGATAAACAAACTTACCTAAAAGCTGGAGTACTTAACACAGCGCATTTCCAGTCTAGATATAGACAAAGGGATCAATGAACAACAGTCCAGAAGCAAACCTGAGCCCCGCCCTGAGAATGTGGGTTTTTATAGTTGTTTAAAAGATAACCAACTTAAACATAAAAAACATAACCTCTCACCTATTTCTCACCAAACACAATATTAAATTCTACATGGATTAAAATCTAAACATAAAATTAAATCTATGATGGAATATTATTTACTCTTAAAAAGAAAGCAAACTGTGACACATGCTACAACATGGATGAACCTTGAAAACTTTATGCTAGGTGACATAAGTCGGGCGCAAAGATGAACACTGTATGATTCCACTCCCATGGAGACCCAGGGTAGTCAAATTCAGAGACAGGAAGCACAGTGGCGCCTGCCAGGGGCTGAGGGAAGGGGGGGGTGTGTTTGAGACAGTAGAGAGTTTCAGTTTTGCAAGATGACAAAAGTTCTGGAGATGGATGGTAGTGAGGGCTAGGGAGCAGTGTGAACATACCTGAGGCCACTGAACCACACACTTAACAATGGTTAAAATGGTAAAGTCCGTGTTATATATATTTCACCACAATTCAACTAAATAATTTAAAAATGTATAAACTACAATATAAATATCCTAGAAGAGATTATGAGAGAGTCTTCCTATCTACTTGGTTTTACAGAAAGAATTCCTAAACAAGATGTGAAGCCAGAAGGGGGGGAAAATGGACAGATTTTATTACATAAAAATAAACTAAAACTCCCATATCACAAAATAAGACATAGTTCAAAGAAATGCAATATGGTTGGGGAAACTGTTATAACACAGAGGGCATCAAAAAACTGGTGTCTACACTATCACTAAACTCCTTCATATCAATAAGAAAAAGTCAAATTACCCAAATGACAAATGAACATTTCTAGAAAAAAATGAAGAGGGCCAAGAAGATTTTTCAACTTTACTGATAATTGAGGACAGAAGTTCCCTGTCAAATGGTTAACAATGATGGTTACTTCTGGGGAGAGGGGTGGGTTTGCTGGTGGGGGAGGGGTTAAGAGACTTTCACTCAGTTTAGATTAATTAATGTAGCAACGGCACAGACTATAAAGCCAGACAACCAGGTTTTGAGTCCCAGCTCCATCATTTACTAGCTATGGACAGGATCATTTTGTTTTCTACAGGAATAATAATAATATGTAGCAATCAGAGCAGTACCTGGCACATAATACACATTCTGTTACTGTTAGCTATTAATGTAAAAATAAAGAATATTGCTTTGTAATTTTAGAAACAATAAAAGAAAATAGAGGCCTTCAAAGATCTCCCAACCAGAGGACACTGTGATTGATATTTGATGACTCTCATGATAGACCTCTGTATGCGTAAATGCACACATGTACATGTGCAGGCATTCGATTTTGCATTAATGACACTGCCGGTAAAAGCAGAATATCTACTGGACATTCATTCTTTCATGTTAATAAATATTTATATAATTTTATTTATTTACTTTTTAAATGTTTGTTATTTTTGAGAGAGACAGAGAGCAAGCAGAGGCGGGGCAGAGAGAGAGGGAGACAGAATCTGAAACAGGCTCCAGGCTCTGAGCTGTCAGCATAGAGCCTGATGCAGGGCTCAAACTCACAGACTGCAAGGTCATGACCTGAGCTAAAATCGGCCACTTAACCAACTGAGCCACCCAGGCATCCTGTATTTATATCATTTTAAAGGCTCTTTAGTATTTCATTGTGTGAATGGATGACAACTGATATGAATAACCCTCACTTGGTGGACATTTAGGTTATTTCTAATTATTCTTTATCATATACAAGGCTGGCTTGAATATCCTTGGCCCCTGTGTCATAATTTCCCTAGGAAAAACTCTCAGAAGTTGAACTGCTGTGTCTGTACATTGTTAAGTGTATGATATGCATTGCCAAACTGTTCTCCAGAAAGCTTCTGCCAACTGACACTCCCACCAGTGTGCAGGAAACCTCATATTTCTCTGAAGTTTCTCAAACCCGGGTATTGTGGGTCTTTCTTTAAGTTTATTTATTAATTTTGGAGAGAGAGAGGGAAGAAGAGAGAGACGGGGGGAGACAGAGAGAATTCCAAGCAGGCTCTGTGCTGTCAGTGCAGAGCCTGAGGCAGAGCTCAAACACACAGACTGTGAGATCACGACCTGGGCTCAAAGACTGACGCTTAACTCAGCCACCCAGGTGCCCCTGTCATTCTTTCTCACTTTGGTTCATTTGGTAATTGAAAATTCACATCACATTTGCATTCTTTTGATTACTAGTGAGGTTGGACATTTTTTTCTCTTTGTTCGATTTCCTCTTTATACAATTGTGTGAGTAGTTTGCATTATTAATGTTTCACATCCTGATTGAATACATTTATTTGAGTCCAATTAACCAGGCACCTAGCAGGGCCTTGGGGGCTTGAACAGACACAGGATGGGGAGGTTTGATTAAAAGAGGCTTGGGAGGGGAAGACCTACAATGTGGAGGCTGGCACGGAGACCACACATATACTTGCCTCTACCAAAATGTAGTTGACTTTTTTAAAAATGGGAACATCTGTTTGGAGACGTAAATTATGGTAGACCCAGATCTGTATGATGTTAATACAAAGTTTTTCTAAAAGTTGTATTAATATAAGGGTTTGCATGGAAGAGATCAAAGGGTAAGTCCAAATGTTCTGATTGAAAAAAATCTTACCTTCTCCCTGAGAGTCCTTCTCCCATTCAAGCAATTACATTGCCCTGTTTTCCCTCTAAAATACACGAGATAAATTATACTGTCACCCTTCCACTGAAGACCCTTTGCTACTCCATGGCCTTGCCCTGTTCACCCAAAGGTGTGGTGTACCACAGTGCATAGAGCCGCTTGGGTTGATTGCTCTCTCCACTCTCTCGTAAACATCCTGGGTGGACATTCCCAGGCAACTCTACCATGACATCCATTCTTCAGTTTTCTGCCTACACAAATGCAACCCCATCTGGAAGGAGTGGATGAGAGCATACCTCCTCTTTGAAACATCCTTTATGATAACTCTGGACAGCAAAGATAATCAGTTCTCTCCGCCTCTCAACTATTTGTACTGTTAGGTCCATGTAAGACATTAGCTTTATACACAGACAAGAGCATCAGCCTACCTGAACACAGTCTGCAGAAAAGCAAAGTTACCTGTTTTCGGGTTTAGGGCAACGTCAGATCTAGTCTCTTACTACTAAAGCATCCCTTGAGAATTTGATTTCAAAAACTTCAAGGGATGCTCAAAAACTTTACTAGGAACACCTCTCCAGACCTCCTTGCAACTGTTTTGGGAATCTGGATGTTGAAACAGTGAACCTGTGCCCTGAAACTAAATTTTGTGTTTTTAATGATGACTGCTAGAAATTGAGCTCACTTTTACCTTGACAAGAATGTGAAACATGGAGGACACAACATCTGCAGCAATGGTTTTCAATGTTGGCTAACTATTAGAATTGCCTGGGGAGATTTCTTAAAAAACTGATGCCTGGATGGTCACCCCTTCAGGAAGGTGGCCTGGCCATAAAAGCTCCCAGTTTATTTGACTGTCCTGAGGGGTGAGGACCCCTTGCTCTGCAATCATACAGAACTGTGTCACTCAGGGATAGTCGGACTTGTTTGGGGTCCCAGTGAAGACAGGCAGCTCTGTGCATATGGGTCCCACACTCTTTAAGGGAATATGGCCTCTCTCCCTTAGAACGGCTTTAAGAACACCAGCTGAAAAAGTAGAACTGTATCTCTGGAGTCTCCTTCCTAGTGGAGTCTCCTTCCTAGCATAACCATTTTTTTGCTTCAGTTTCTCTGATTTTATAACTGGAGTGCATACTCTATACCAGTGTGTCTCATTCAGATTTATGCACATGCAAATCATGTGGAGAAAATGTTAAAATACAGATTCTGGTTCGGCAGGTCTGGGATAGGTCTCTCAGATACTGCATTTCTAACAGAATCCTAGGCATGTCCATACTGCCACTCTTCAAATTACTTTCGAGAGTCATGGATCTATACAGTGAAATGTCCTCTTTCCTCTCTGTTTTCCAGATCTGACTCCTTCATTCTCCACTGCCCAGAAAGAGGACCACTTCCTCTCAAACCTCTCACCATTATCCTACTTCTTTCTCTGATAGCAAATGCTGAGGAGAGGGTTCTCAAACTTAAGCACACATCAGTATCACCTGGAAGGCTGAGGAAAATACAGATTACTGGGTCACACCCCAGAGTTTCTGATTTCATAGGTCTGGGGTAGAAGGGAGGGAGCACCAATAATTTGGACACTTCTAACAAGTTCCCAGATGATACTGATGCTGTCTAGGGATCACACTTTAAGAACCACTGTCTTAGGATGTGCCTGGGTGGCTCAGTTGGTTAAGTGTTGACTTGGGCTCAGGCCATGATCTCACAGTCTGTGAGTTCAAGCCAAGCATCAGGCTCTGTGCTGACATCTCAGAGCCTGAAGCCTGCTTCGGATTCTGTGTCTCCCTCTCTCTCTGCCCTTCCCCTTGCTCATACTCTGTCTCTTTCAAAAACAAATAAATATTTTTTTAAAAATTTAAGAACCACCACTGTCTTAGGATGATGATTCTTAAATTTGGTTGCACAGAATAACACTTCAGATGCTTTTAAAATCTTGATTTCCAGATCTATCCTAGATCTTGATTTCCAGATCTATCTAGATCTATTACATCAGAATACATGAGTGGGACCCAGGTAACTCTGCTATAGACTGTTCTACGTAAAGTTCCTGACTTCTGCGGCTCAGAGGCTAAAATAAACAATTAATTGTAATCAATTATGTTTCCTGGTTACTTTGATCTATACCTGCTTCCCCAAATAGACATCAAGTTTCTTGAGGACAGGGACCATGGTTTCCTCACCAATGTTCCCTTACAGTCATTAAATGGTTGCTCCTTCCTGCTTGAGGGCAGTGAGGCCTCACTGATCACTTTGGGTGAAGTCTAGTTATGAGGAAATGGCTGGGGAAAAACACAATTGTAGGGTTTAAGTGTGTTTAAAAATACTGAGAATGATCTAAGCAATGATCATTGTAGTCTAGTAACATCAGAGACATACACACCAATCAGTGGGGCAGGAGCTGCCTCCTGATAGAAGCAGATGCCTCAGACAAGAATCAGACAAGCCTGGACCCAACCACCTATTTACAGGAAACACAGGGACAGATGAACAGGTGAAACCATCTTAATCATCAAAGAGACACAACAAAATCCAGAATGTGGAAAGCTATAGGACAAAAATGATGCTGTTTCTTTACCAATGACAGCAATCACAAGGGGAAAACTCACTCATTGTGAAGTGACCTTTACACCATAGTTGGCTTCAAAAAGTGGGAAGTTAGAGTTGGAGAAGCAAGTCAAGTGGAAAGAAAATCTCCAGGCTGGAAAAGAACTCTCAGGGATTTTGTCCAGTCCAGGGTAGGGCACCAGATGCCCTTCTCCCTTCTGGGATGGAGCTGAACAGAACATTAAAGAGTCACATGCCACAGAAAGCAGTTCTCTGTCATGCAAAGAGGATCTGAAACTGAGGGCTTTTCTGTGACTAGGAACTCAGTCACAGATACAATCAGAGAGGTCACTGTTCTGTTAACACCAAGAGTGCTAGAAAGTGTCACGGGGCAAGCTACCAGGTACAGCCAAGGCTTTCCAATACTCAACCCCAGGATGTAAGATGAAGAGGCAGGTTCTCCTTTTAGGCCCTGGAAAGGGCTAAAAACTAGGAGACCTGAATTTTAGCTCCATCCTCAGATGGAGACTTAAATTATAACCCCCCACTGACCCTGCCCTGGCTAGTGTATCCGTGGCTCTTGATGTCCATTGCATTAGTGTCATCTGGGAGGTTATTAAAAACTCCAACATCTGACATTGAACCCCAGACTAATGACATTAGAATCTCTGGGGCCTGAGAATCGGATGTTAGGACTTTTAATAAAGAAGACCCAGGTCTTTAAGAGGACAATGAACAGGCCATTATGTGTGGTTAGCTAAGAGTAAAATCTGGAGAATATAGACAACCATATTGATTGGGGTGAAGGTCCTTTCTTCCTGTGCTTATTTTGCATACAATTACCATTAAATTGTGTTCTGGTTAATTTGTTTGCAAAAATTCCCCTTAGATGAACAAATCAGGAGACTATAGATGCTGGTGAGGATGTGGAGAAACAAGCACCCTCCTACACTGTTGGTGGGAATGTAAACTGGTGCAGCCGCTCTGGAAAACAGTGTGGAGGTACCTCAAAAAATTAACAATAGAACTCCCCTATAACCCAGCAATAGCACTGCTAAGGAATGGCCAAGGATAGGGACAAATGGGAGAAGCCAGCTGCAGAAGAATAAAGAAGCTGCCCAGAGAGAGGCAGAGACCAGAAGCAGAGAAAAAGGACAGTTCAGTTTCCTGGGCCCAAGCTTTGAGGTATCTGACCATGCCTGGGCACCATGAAGTCACCCTAAGTTCTGCTGATGCTCCCTTCTGTTGTGTAAGTTAGCTTGGGTGGGTGTCTCTTACTTGCAGCCTAAAATGTCCTAACAATGACAGGGGCATTACCTTTCCTTTGGGCATCCTACACAGGTCCTGACAGCTCATTTGAGCTTAGACTATGTTTGTGAAGCTGGACATGTCAGATTGGGAAGCTCTTGACTTTAGCACAAAGAGCTCCTGACAAGGGGTTTTCAGGAAGGTCTATTCCTTCAGCATCTCTGGAGTCTGACAGTTCTGATCCTAATAAGACAGGAGACATAACCACCAAAATCAATTTGTGAAACTTGTTTTGATTTGAAGTTGTACAAACTAACAGTAGAGGGAAGTTTTGAGACAATTAGGGAAATCTGAATGTAGACAAAATACCATATTAAGGAATTATTGTCAATTTTGTTAGGAGATATAATGGCATTGTGGTTGTGTTTACAAAAGAAATCTAATTTAATAAAGATGTGTACTAAGATGTTTATAATGTCTGGGATTTTCTCTTTTTAAAAAAATTTTTTTAAGTACATTTATTTTTTGAGAGAGAGAGTGTGTGCAAGCTGGGGAGGGACAGAGAGACAGGGAGACACAGAATCTGAAGCAGACTGTAGGCTCTGCCAGCACAGAGCCCAATGTGGGACTTGAACTCACAGACCACAAGATCATGATCTGAACCAAAGTCGGATGCTCAACCACTTCAGCCACCCAGACACCCCTACTCTCTCTTTTCTAATTAGAGAGAGAGAGAGAGAGAGAGAGAGAGAGAGAGAGCCTGATGTGGGGCTCAGTTCCACAACCCTGGGATCATGACTAGAGCCAAAATCAAGAATCATATGTTCAACCAACGGAAAATCCCAGGGGTACCTGGGTGGCTCATTTGGTTGAACATATGATTCTTGATTTTGGCTCTAGTCATGATCCCAGGGTTGTGGGACTGAGCCCCACATCAGGCTCTCTCTCTCTCTTTAAAAAAAAGAGTAGGGATGCCTAGGTGGCTCAGTCGGTTAAGCATCCGGCTTCGGCTCAGGTCACGATCTCACGGTTTGTGGGTTCGAGACCCACGTCGGGCTCTGTGCTGACTGCTAACTCAGAGCCTAGAGCCTGTTTCAGATTCTGTGTCTCCCTCTCTCTCTGACCCTCCCCTGCTCGTGCTGTCTCTCTCTGTCTCTCAAAAACAAAACAAAACAAAACATTGTGGTGAAAACAAACAGCAAAATGGAATTCCTAAAAGCAAATAAAAAAGCGATGGAGACAGACTGATATTAATCTTTGATGAAGCTGGGTAGTAGATGCATGGGGGCTCATTATACTGTTCTCTCTACTTTCTGTGTTTGAAAATTTCCATAATAAAAAGTTATAGATAGATTTTTAAATCTTAAAATATTATATCTTTGGATTTAGACGAATATATATATATACAAATATACATGTGGATGAATCAACTGGCATCTCGGCAAGCAAGATGTTCTGATGGTGGGGTTTCTCCCTTTTTGACCACTGCATCTGTGGGAACCACATAGGGATATCCTCAGTTGTGGGGAGGTGATCCTTCCTGCTGACCAACCTCTAGGGAGTCCAAGGAACTGCTAGCCAGTCAAGCCACATCCGGGAAGAGCCCTGCCCTCTCTCCTCACATACCTAGCTTTCCTATCCCACTCACTGGCCAGCTAATCCTATCTTACCATCCTGAGTCCACCAGGTGATGGCCTTGTGTCCCTACTTTGTTGTCCCCACGGGTGCAAACTGGTGCTTCCCCCACCTGACAGCCAGCCCTTTGAAGGTGGCCCCTCCGGTGTGTTAGGCCTTATGCAGCCCCCACCTTGAGCTGTGCTAACTATAAGTGATCACTAAATCCCTGGGGGACAGACTCCCTGGCATAGCCCCTGTTCTGTGTTTACACAGCTTGCAGGTGAGAGCACTCGCTGCAACCAGGGCCTCTTGAGGCCTGGGGGAACTTTGCCCACTTCTACCTGGGCCTTGATCCAAGTTCTTATTCATATACAAATACTTTTTCCCACTTGCCTGAATAAGTGTCCGGGTATCAGTGTTTGACTAGTGGAGGGACAGGGAAGGACCATGTTAGATATTAGACATGAAAACAGCTTGATAATAACAGTGTAATTATTCAGACCAGGAAATAGGAATCCAAAGGCAAAAACCTCAACGTCAAACAACCTCAAACTTTCATCTGACCACAAATCTCCATACATGGCTCCACTGCAATAAAACAGGAGGCCTCAGGTGCTGCTCACCTGCCTCAGAACCACCTGGCAACCCATGGCTCCTGCAGGAGCTCTTCTGTTCCCCAACTCCTCCAACAAGAGATGGGTCTGGCAATTATCAGACCCCTCCACTCCTGCTAGGAGCCCCCAAACCTCGCTGCAGCTGCTCTGGCCTCTGCTCCTTGGGGCCTATCACTTGGAAGGGGTGCAGCATTCCTAGCTGGGGGCCCAGTGCCCTGCACCCCCCACCCAACAGCTGCTCTCTGACTCTTGCATCTTTAAACCACTCTCCTTCACCTGGCTCCTTTCCATCAGGAGTCAGCACGCTCAGATTTCTCATGCTCACAAAGAACAAAAGCCTCCCTTGAGAGGCCTCTCTAACTGCTGCCTTTCACAGACGAGCATCTTGCCGGAACTGTTCAACTGAACCAACCCACTGCCCCATCCCACCTCTGATCTCTACATCCTCTGGATTCTTAGTTCTTTCCTCACCTTTGGCCTCTCCTTCCATCTTGAACGTCTCCTTGCCCATGGTTTCTAGTACATGGCACTCCTCGCGCTCCCCTCCAACCTCTCTGGCTGTTCCTCAGTCTCCATTGTGGATTCCATTTCCTCTGCCCATCCTTTAAATGTGAGTGACCTGGGTGTTCTTCCCTGGAAACTCTCCTTTTCTATGGGTTTAATTCCTATGTAGATGCTTATTTCTCACAAACCCATGCTTTCCTCCTGAGCTCCAGACCTCCAGGTCTATAGGATGACCTGCTGGACTCTCCACTTGGAGTTTCCCCAAACAGAACATGTCCAGAGGGAACTCACCAACAACCTCCACCAAAACAAAACAAATCACTCAACACTATGAAAACTTGCTACTCCTCTTATGTTTCCTAAATTTCACTCACTTGCTCAACCTGGAAATCTGGGCATCTCCCTGACTATCCTGCTCCCCAACGTGCCATCTGTCATTAAGTCCTGTCAATTCTACCCTTTAAGATAGGTCTCAAATCCTGTAGAAAGATCAGTGGTTACCAGGGATTAGGGAGAGAGAGATGAATAAGCAGATTTTTAGGGCAGTTAAGCTACAACAGTGGATACATGTCTTTATACATGTGTCCAAACTCATAGTAGGTACAACACCAAGACTGAACCCTACTGTAAACTATGGACTTTGGGTGATGTGTCAGTGTAGGTTCATCAATAGTGACGAATGTACCACTGTCATGGAGGATGTCAGTCATGAGAGAGGCTATGCATGTTCAGAGGCAGGGAACATATGCAAACTCTGTATCCTCTCAATTTTGCTGTGAATCTAAAACTGCTCTAAAAATATGTTTAAAAGCAATATATATTAATATGTAATCATTGTATATTAATGATATACAATTATATGCTCAAAAAAATATGTCTCAACTCCACCTCTTCTCTTTGTTCCCACTGCCAATGTCCCAGCCCAAGGTCTCATCTCTCACCTAGTCCAGCCTCTTAACAGGCCTAGTCTTGCCTCCTTTTATACATTCTCCACATTGAAGCCAGAGCAGCCTCTCCCCATCAGTGGTCCTACAAAGCTCTCAGCATCAAGCTCAAGCTCCACAACATGGCCTGCATAAGCCCTCCATGATTGGCCCTCACTCTGTAGCACAGCCACAGGGAAGTTCTGTCCCTTCCCCTGTGTTCCAGGGGTCTCTCCTCTTCCCCCTTCCATAACCTCTCCTGGTTAACTTTGATTCTTTCAAGTCTCAGTGTGAACACTTTCCTCCTGGATGTCTTCCTTAACCTCTGCTGTCTGGGCTAGGTGCCCCTACACTGTGCTTTCACAGAACTCCATCATCAAATGCCTGTTTATGGACTTTTGTGTCCCATTAGACTGAAAGCCCAAGTGAGCAGGGCTGGCATCTGCTATGGTCATTTCTGTATCTCCAGCACTTGGCTCAGGTTTACAGACAGTAAACACTTTGTAATATGTTAAATGAATGAGGAGGTTTATTGACTTCTGTGCTAAGAGCTCTCAGCTTCCTACTCTACTGTAATCCATACCGTGGGCAGCTCTGTATGGGGCAGCTCTGGCCCCATAAGTGTGATCCCAGGTGAGTGGTGAGACCAGAAGGCTGGGGGTGCATTCTACTCCAGACTAAGCAGGGAAATGATACTAGGAAGGCCTTAAGTGGGAGCAGTTTCAAAGCTGAGGCAAAGTTCAGACTTTCCTCTCCATCACATAGGGAGTATGCAAACATCTCCACATGTAGGATGCTTTTGAAAATATACTGATACGGTTTGGCCCAATTAAGCTGACACATTTTTCCTGCCCTTCTTTCTGCCCTTTCCTGGTCATCGCAGGAATGTTCTCAATGCATATGTGTGTCATAAGAACCTCTGGTAAGTTCGCTCTTTTGGTCTTCTCGGAGTTGAGATCAGAGGCAGCTTGGATTTGGAATTTGTTTTCAGAACTCTTGGAAGGCTCTAAGTTCTGGCTATTTCTGAGTAACCTCAGAGGGCTCTCCATACTTGGGTGGGTTCCAGCCCAGGTCATTCTCCTCTTTCTGTCCTTGCAGCCAGGCAGACTCCTGAGAGAGGATGGAATTCTGGGTAAATTGTTTGCTAGTCATGAGGGGGTTGTGTGCCCCCACCCACCTGACCCAGCCCTCCCCTCAGGCAAGGTCAGTATCAGCAAATAGCCAGCTGCATTTTCCTCCTGGGAATGCTAAAGAGACTGAGTTAGTAAAAATCTATCTTATTAACAGCCTGACCTAACAGCATTGATCACATCAGAAATGCCGCCTGCACACACAGTCCCCATCATGTGTACAGGAGCAAAGCTTCAGTGGAGCTCAAAAAGCCATTTAAATCCATCTAGGGGTGACTCCTTCTCCAAGGGCTCAAAACATCCCCCAAACTAATAACCCCTGACAAAGCACCACCAGGGAAAATTCCTTGCGGATTTGAAATTTTTACTCTGTTAATCTCCTAACTCAATAAAGCAAACACTCCTGCAGCAAATTAAGTACTTTTATTAAAGGGTCCCCTTCTCCATTCTCTTTGATGTGGGTATAGGCCTACAATCCTCCCAGGGCCTACTTAGTGTCTGTGTGAGGGGTTGTCAACACCCCGAAACACCATCATTTTCTTCTGTTACCCTAAGGAGCCCCAGAACCCACTAGGATTTGCAGATTCTTGGATTCTGGAAACTTCTAAGACCTCTGGCTTCTCAGAGTAGATCTCACAGCCTGTCAGCTGAGGGAAATGCTTCCCATTCTTTAGTGGGGGGTGTGGCCTAGCCCCAAGCACCTCTGCTGTTGCAGTGTGCTGGAGGAGTCTCCAGCACAACTGTCCAGGCCAAAGTGAACTTGTTGGCCACTGGTCAAGCTTTTCCCCTGACCTCTCTACAGGCTTGCTGGTCATACCTCCAACAGTGAGCTGGAAACCTGACAGGGTTAGCTGAAGAAAAGATTAACAGAGACTAGGTAGAGAAAGGGGAGGTAGAGAGGCCTGAGCTCATCCTCTCCCACCTTTTCCTGCCCCCAAGTTGGCCCCGAAGCTACTTCTCTTTCACATCTGCCTAGAATTGGGTTCCGCCATTTGGATTTCTTTTAGCCATCACTGTCCTCTCATTATTGGTTTGAGGTCCACTCAGGACCCTTCCAGGATCTCCTCAAATGCTATCCTCAGAAAGCCTACCTTGCAAGGAAACCCACCAGCTTACAGATGGTAACTGTCAGATCAGATCGCTTTATATTTCAGGAGGAGCCTCCTTCTAGAAAGATCATCACCTAGTTTATCAGTTTCATTATAGGATCTATAGAGTAGAAGGCTCTGTGGATTCATTCTCAGAGACACTGGAAGCACTATATTGCCTATGGTGACAGACAACCAGGTCTCTGAGGGCCCTGAGGATTTCTTAGCCAGGGCTCTGTGGATATGTGTGACAGCCCCTCATGGAAGGTCTGGTCTTGGCAATTGTTGCCAGGCGTCCTGGATGCAGACCTTGCCTGTGGAAAGAAGGCACTCTTTCCTTACTGGGTCTCTTCTCAGTGTTTCTTCTCTCTATTTGCCCATCTTGGCCAAGAAAGGAAGAGGAAGCGCTAACTCCTCATAGGCAGTAAGCCACTGTAACCCAGACTGGGCCCTGGTCATTTGAAATGTCTTATCCTCTCTTCTCAGCCCTGAGTAGATGCTCTGGTCTCTGTGGCTATCTCCATTTATTTCTCATCCCAGTAGAATTGCCTCCAGACTTACGTCTTCCCATGGAAATCCAAACAGAGTACCTGGAAGTTGGAGGAAAGGCAGGGAGGTAGCTGGGGGAACACATCACAAAGTGCATAAGGCCTCAAGTTGGGGTCAGACAGGTCTGGGCTAGAACTCAGACTCAGCTACCTGCATACTCTGACCCTTGTAAGCTATTTGCTCTTCTAAGCCTCAGTATTCTCACCTATAAAATGGGGATAATAATAATTCCCACCTCCTTAGGGTCCTTGTGCAGCGTCAGGGAAATGAACCATAAGTTATTTAGCATACAGAAGAACTCGCTGAATGGCTGATAAGTAGACATTCAGGGGCTTCCAAACCAGATTGGGGCCAGTCATGAGGCCAGGAATTCATTCCTTCCCTGAGGGCTGCAAGGATTTGTTAGCCCACCCAACGGCCTTTGTTCCGGGAGAGATTAGAATGGGGAGGCTTGGTAATGTCCAAACCTCCTCTTCCTCACTCTACAGAGCAACTAACTTCCCTGGTGAGTGAGGTTGGTGGGTGAGGGAGGATCAGCAGCTGCCAGGCGAACCAGTCCTGGACACGGGGAGCAGTTAGTCCATGCGTTCTCAACTGGGGCATTATCAGCCTCAAAGGGGTCTTGGGGACATAAAAAATTTTAGGTATTACCATAGTTTGTGGCCCTCCAAAGTTCAAGCCCACCTCACAGAATCATGTTCCTTCGTATTCAGTTCTTCTCATTAGAAATACATTAAATCAAATTCTAATTTAATAAAGTTAATTGAAATTAAAATGTCTTAGGGGTAAGAGGCACATTAATACAATAAAACAAAAAGGTTGAGAAACATTGGTATGGTCTATCTTCTAGACTTTCTCAGCTTCCTTCCCAGGGTCCCTCCTCTTTCACTGGCCCTTCTTACTGCCTCCTTCCTTTTCCTTGGACTCTTGGCATCATTTGGTGGTGCTGACCAGAGTAGTTCATTAGACAGACGTGCTCTGTCCCAAGCACTGGGTATGGCCAGCACTATTCCTTACTCCAATACTCTTTTGGCTGCATGACTTCACCACGTAGTTCCCCTCTAGCCTTCTGACTCTTCTCTTCCTTCTACTGCCCTATATACACAGCTCCTCTGCCCCCCATGTGCCTCCAGAGCTCCATTCTGCCTGTCCCACCCCAAACTCTGCAAAGTCTCTTTTCTTCAGAGGCCACTGGACCACTCCACCTGGATTTTTCATGGCATACATGTTCCTTCCTCCAGGAAGCCCTCCTTGCCTACCCCAGCCCCCTTGGTGCTCTCCCTCCTCGTACAGCATTTAGTTTGAACCATTTAACAAGAAAGAATATATGTCTTGTATTATTCTCTCATGGTCTCATGGATGTCTATTCTACTTTTCCACTTGGATTTTAACTTCTTTGAGAATAAAGACAAAGTGATAAGTATCTGATTGCTCCTTAGTGTCCAGCCCAGTCCTAGAAGGCAGAAGGGGAGGTCTTTAGGGGCCAGGAAGTGCCCCCACAGAATTTAAGGTGCAAGATGCCACTTGTCAATTGTCCTTCCCACCAGGAGGGTTGGCTCAGCCTGGGCCCCAGGCAGACTGTAGTGGGAAGCCCCCTTCCTCTTCCCCTAGGGTCTCCACCTTACCTGGCTGACTCCTTCCACTCCATCTGGTCTCCATCATGCTGCAGAGTGTCCATCTCTGTGAAGAGGGTAGGGTTGGGAGCCTCATCTTCCTCCCCCAGGATGTCCTGGAGCTGCTCAGCAGCTGGAGACCCTGCAAAAAGAGGGCAGCAGGATCTGCTGAATGGCCTGGGAGAGGCAGAGGTCTGCAGGGCCAACTGAAATGGAGCAGGAGCCAGGCTCAAGAGAAGTATTTCCTAATTTAGTAAAACTAAGTCCAGGTTCTGGGCAAAGCTAGACTCATGCCTTTGTTGTTGGATGTGGGTGAGATATTCTTTAAGATAAAAGGGATGAAGGATTTAGTCTGCGTTCAGTCTCCAGGGTCTTCTAGCTGACAACAAAGGATAGAAAATGTCCAAAGCTGAAAAGCAGCCAGGACAGGAAACGGAAAAGTGAGAAGTGAGAAATACTCTGGTCTGACTTCAGCATAACAAACCCAGAACCCCTTTCCCCACTGGGCCCCAGACTACTCCCAGTGTTGGCCTTGAAGGGGCATCCAGCTCTGCAAAAGGATGTGCTTGTATCAGTGTGCCACATAAGCCCACTTTCTTCACTGGCAAAGTGACAACCAATTCCTGAGCTCCCAGTCTGCTTTCCAACTGCCCACTGGATGTCACCTTCTTGGTGTCTCTCAGGTACCTCAAAAGTCAGCATTCTAACACTGAAGATGTACCTTTCCCCAAACATGCTCGCCTTTCCTGCCTCCCTTCCTTCTTTCCTTTCTCTCAATATTTCATGAAAGTCTACTATGTGCCAGGCATTGTCCCTGGTGTTGGAAAACAAAGCTGTGAAGAAGGCACATACATCTTTGTTCTCTTGAATGTCTGCTCTAGTGGCAGAAATAATAAACAAGTAAACAAATGTATAAATGATCATTTCAGGTAATGATAAACGTTCTGAAAAAAAAAAAAACTACATTGGATAGATTGGTTAGTAAAGACCTCTCTGAGGAGCATGTGTTTGAGTTGTGACTTGGAAAATAAGAATGAGCTACTTCTGCATCTCTGTAAAGAGTGTTCTGTGTGTTTCAAAGACCCTGAAGTGAGAATGGACTGGCCATTGATATGATGTGGAATGCCTTCGTTAAAGGCATATCTGTCCACCAGCTGTATGGACTAGATACCTTGGAGTCACCTTCACCTTCCCACTTTCTCTTACCTCCACCCTCATATGGGAAGTCTTCAAAAATATATCTCTCCTCACCAATCCTTTTGCTCCTGTTCTGGTTCGGTCTCTCATTAATTGTCCCTTGGGCTTACTCAAGTCTTCCCCTTCCTCCAAGGCCCTCTGTCCCCTCAATTTATCATCCTCACTGACCCTCTCTTATTTCTCCAGGTTTCCCAATGGTGAGTAATTTTAACTACTTTTTCATCATACTCCCCACTCTTACTCCTTGACTTTCCAGTAAAACCAGGCAGCCAATACCCAAACAAGAATTCATTGGCCCAGTCTTCCTCTCTGCAGGAGTTTCTTGGGAGCTCAGGGAGAGGCAGTGTAGTACTCTGGGGTAGTGGAGACAAGGGACACAGTGGGCTTGCAACCCAGCTAGACATGGGTATGAATCTCAGAGTTGCCACTTGCTCGTGAGTGAATTCAGTCTGAGTAAGCAAGATTGTTGGGAGGAACAAGGAGATTCAGATAAGGAAAATAAGACACCTGACAAGGGGCTTAGAATGTAGCAGGTGCTGATCTCCTTTACTACCATCCCCAGCCCCCAGGCTCAGGAGCCCTATCCAAGGTGAAAATGGAAGATTTCTACCCTCAGCAGGTCTCAGAAGTGCAGCCACCTCCCACTCATCCTTGTCAGCACAGTGTCCCATGTCCCTTGATGCCATCCCTAACCTTTGCTCCTCTCTTCAAGCCTCTTGATCCATCTCCTACCCACTTCACCAAGGAAACAAAGGTCTCTAGATGTGAGATCTATCACCTTCTCCCTTCTAGTTCTCCTCTACCCTTACCACTTTGTAGTCCATTTTTGAACAAAGGAGTCCTTCTTCCAGATTAATCTCTGTCCCCACTCATTCCCTTTGCTGTGTCATTATATTATCAACTTCATCTCTCCACTCTTTCTCCTAGCCTTTAAACAGTTCTTCCTACCCTAGAACACTCTTCCATGACCTGGCTGCCTTCCAAACTCTCCTGCTCTCCTTTCCCCCCAGCTTCTTGAAGGAATGGTCAACACTTGCTGTCTCCACTTCCTCATTACCCAAACAGTTTCCAACCTGCTGCAACTGGTTCAGTCCCACTACCCTAAAGGAGACTGACTAGGGCAGAGACTTCAAACTGGTAGCTCAAAGGCGTGCTTATTCAGCCCTCACAGAGTATAAAATTTTTTTGAAATTGTTGCTAACATAAAGAATTATGAGATTTCACATAACAATCCATATTTCTGACTTTGCTTGAAAATTCAGATGCTCCCACTAGGCATTTATCCAAGGGATACAGGTATGCTGTTTCGAAAGGGCACATGGACTCCAATGTTTACAGCAACACTATTAACAATAGCCAAAGTACGGAAAAAGCCAAAATGTCCATTGATGGATGAATGGATAAAGAAGATGTGGTATAGATACACAATGGACTATTACTTGGCAATCAAAAAGAATGAAATCTCGCCATTCACAACTATGGGGATGGAACTAGAGGGTATTATACTAAGCAAAATTAGTCAGAAAAAGGGAAATATTATATGACTTTACTCATATGAG
The DNA here is from genome assembly GCF_006229205.1 of Suricata suricatta. NCBI lineage: Eukaryota > Metazoa > Chordata > Mammalia > Carnivora > Herpestidae > Suricata > Suricata suricatta. Next base: position 117,007,550 of record NC_043703.1, read on the forward strand.
GACTTTAAGATACAAAACAGAGTAACATAAGGGAAGGAAAGCAAAACGTATATAAAAACAGGGAGGAGGACAAAACATAAGAGACTCTTAAATATAGGGAACAAACAGGATTGCTGGAGGGGTTGTGTGTTGGGGCAGGATGGGCTAAATTGTAAGGGGCATTAAGGCATCTACTCCTGATACCATTGTTGCACAATATAACTGCATGTAAAATATATCGGGGCACCTGGGTGGCTCAGTCAGTTAAGCTTCTGGCTTCAGCTCAGGTCATGATCTCACAGTTCATGGGTTCGAGGCCCGTGTCGGGCTCTGTGCTGATAGCTCAGAGCCTGGAGCCTGCTTCAGATTCTGTGTCTCCCTCTCTCTCTGCCTCTCCCCCTCTCATGCTTTGTCTCTGTCTCAAAAATAAATAAAACATTAAAAAATACATAAATTATTTTTAAAAACCCTAGAAAAAAAGAAAATTCAGATGATCTGATGACTGTGCCTACATTCCTGCTTGGCAATAATCAACTAGAGCTGAGTGATGGCTGTCTTCTTTAAGTGGGCACACACATTTTTAAAGTTCTTTTATTTAAGTATTGTTGAGACACAATGTTATGGGCATATGCATTTTAGTTTGTCACAGTCCCCACTGCTGCCTAACCTACCCTGCTAATCTCATTTAGGCTATGCACCTGAGTTTACAACTCTGCCCTCAGATCCTCTTGTTATCTTATTCTCAAATGAAAGTAAATTAAAAAACCAATCAAACCCACAGGTCTGGCTTATCCGTCTGGGGCATCAGCGGTGCTGACTCCTCCTTCTGAATTGAAATGCTACTCAAAACACAACACTTTCTTGATATTTTTTTCCTATCTCTTCAAGGAATCCTCAATATCTTTCCCTGGTCCCTCTTGCCTATCTCACTTACATCTTGGTCTTCCCCAAGATTTCTCCTTGACCAGATTCTTCTCTCTTCTCCTTCTACACTCTTCTTGGGCCATCTTGTGTTCTTTATGGTGTCACCCCGTAGATGAGGTCACCCATGTCTCTGGGCCCTGCCCATACTGAGCATTTCCAACTATCAACTGGATTATTCCATCGGGAATTCTACAGCCTCCTCAAGTCAACCTCAATATATTCAAAACCGTCCCCTTATTCCTGCTGTTCTCTGTTTGAATGATAGCACCCTTGACTCCCTGACTATCTAGTCATTCAGATAAGAAATATCAGACTCATTCTTGAAGCCTCTTTCTGTCTCACCGTTCATGTCCAATTAGATACTAACTTCTTTCCCTTGCTTCCTAAATATTTTTCAGCTCTCTCCCTTTTCCCCTCCCCATTGCCACCACCTTGGCTCAGGCTCTCTTTATTTCCTGTTGCTATTGCTGCAAGAGCCTCCTGCTGCTTCCACTGCCTCTGGTTGCCTGATCCACCCCTATTCCCTATGTGGCAGCCAAGTTTGTCTAAAGCATTTCAAACATGTTCACGTGACATACTCCTGGGAGTCATGGTGTTCTTTGAGCAGCACCATAAAATATTTTGCATTTGAGATAAAAATAATCTTGCTAGCAGAAATTATTAATTTATCTGTATTTACCTCAATCTGCCTTATTTATTTAAATGAATTTTATTTCTGAATTTTCTATCACTTTAAACATCATCTTTTCATTGGGTTATGGATTCCCGACACTTGCTAGCAGACAAAGGTTAAAATTTTATAGAAGAAATTTTATAGAAGAAAAACTAACAACTGAACAAATAACCTTATTTTTTCTTTACATTGGGAGAAGACTAAGACTGATTCTGAGAGGACCCAGCAATCAGTGTTCAAGAACAACTCTTTTAAAATGTAAATTTGAGGGGCGCCTGGGTGGCTCAGTCAGTTAAGCATCTGGCTTCAGCTCAGGTCATGATCTCATCGTTAGTGGGTTAGAGCCCCTCTGTGCTGACAGCTCAGAGCCTGGAGCCTGCTTCTGATTCTGTGTCTCCCTCTCTCTCTGACCCTCCCCTGCTTGCACTGTCTCTCTCTGTCTCTCAAAAATAAATAAAACACATTTAAAAAAATTTTTTTAATGTGAATTTGATCAGGTTACTCTCAGTTGAAAAGCCTTCAATGGCTCTGTATTACCTAGACCGAGGGTCACTGACTTCGCCCATAACATGCCTTGTGATCTGGACCTTACCTGTCTTTTTAGGTTCTATCATGCTTCTCAGCCAGATGCCCTGACCCCAGATAGCCCAGACCCCAGCCACCCTCCCAATCCCAAATACCCTGGACCCTAACCACATCAGACCACACACAGTTCTCTGACGAAGAGGCCACCTCACTCCTTGGACCCTTGTGCCTACTGCTCCCTAAGTTTGGAACCCCCTTCATCTTCAAAGCCAGATAACAAGACAAATAAATAGAACACTAATGGAGAGATGAGATGGGGCAGAGAGCAGGATTCCTGACCCAGCCCTGTCTGGGGCATTACCTGCTTCGGGGAATAGCTGAGCGCTGAGGTCTCCGGCTGTCGGCGCTGCTTCTGGCCCCAGCCTGTCTCTGCTGCTGCTGCCCTGGCCACTGCCTCCAAATGTTCTCTTCCCCACCAGTCACAACAAACTCCCTTGGTTTCCAGTTATGCACTAGGGGAGGTGTGGAGAGAGAAGCAGGAGAGAAACAGAGAGGGAGACAGAGAGAGGGAAGGAATGCAGGAAAGACCAAGGTGATAGAAAGAGAAAGCTTTATGCAGGAGAGAAAAGAGATATAGCATGAGAGACTATGCATGAGAGAGAAAGACTGTGTTGAGAGTGAATGAAAGATACTGTGTGTGTGTGTGTGTGTGTGTGTGAGAGAGAGAGAGAGAGAGAGAGAGAGAGAGAGAGAGAGACAGAATGTGAGAGCAGTGTGGGGGGGGGGCAGGGGTCCTCAAGTGCCCTGGGGAGAGAAGGGCTCAGCGAGCGCAGAGGCTGGGGCAGCCAGCCAGCCAGCCGGGTCTTCACAGAGGCAGGGGCAGGGCGGTGCAGCTGAGGGTCTTGAGATCACTGGCGGAACTGCCCCTGTCCCCCCTCCGCCATGAGGGCTCCAGAAGAGCCCCAGCACCTCTCCTCAGGCCCCTTTATAAAGGCAGAGGTAGAATTTGCCCTGAGACTCCCCGGGGCCTCCTTAAGAGCCTTGGCTGCAGGTGAGCGGCTGGAGAGTGGCTGCCAAGGCAGAGTTCTCTCAGCCACACAGCCCCTGGGGAGGTGGGATGGTTAGGGAGGGTGGCTCTGGGGTCTCCGGTTTCAAAGCAACCATGTTCCATGCAGCTGGTTTTTCTCTGTCCCCAACTTTTTTTTTTAATTATTTTTTTAAGTTTATTTTTGAGAGAGAGAGAGAGAGCACGCGCCCATGTGAGCAAGAGAGGAAGAGACAAAGAGAGAGAATCCCAAACAGAGCTGTTAGTGCAGAGCCCGATGCGAAGCTTGATCCCAAGAACTGAGATCATGACCTAAACCAAAATCAAGAGTCAGATGCTTAACCAGCTGAGCCACCCAAGCACCCCTCTGTCCCCAACTGTAAACCCAGACTCCTGATCCTCTACCTCTTTATCTACTTCTAGGACAAAGTGCCAAATACCATCACTCGGTGGATGTTTCCTGAGACAGTGGGAACTGGTCACTTGAGGCTGTGTGGTGAACCCCACTAGGGAATTATTTTGCGCTGCTGAGAAACTCCTAATCTCCTGGGTTCAGTTCAACAAGTTCTTACTGAGTCCTTAGAATGTGCCAAGGTTGATTAGAGGTCACTGGGCGGCTACTGCTCCAAGGGGTGCTGAGCCCTGGATTCTCTAAGTCTCAGAGCTAGGAGGGAGCTTAGCTGTGGTCAAATCCAAGCCCTTCACTTCACAGATGAGAAATTTGAGACCCAGTTTACACCACAGAAAGACCCCATCAGGCCCCAAGTTAGGGGACCCTGGAGGAGAACAAAGTCCACTGATATCCTCCACCCCACACTGCCTGCCCAGCCACCCATGGCTGGTCCCACTCACATTTTCATACCTGAGGCTCAAGGCTTGACAGTACCCACTATAAAGCTGAGGAAACAGCAGCAGAAGGTCAGGGGTGTCTGTTTAGGTGCTGGGCTCCAAGCAAACACCACCATCCAGGAGTTTCTGCCATGCTGGGCTTCTCAGCGGGACAGGACAGTGAGTAGATGGGCCCCTCCCCAGGGTCCCAGGCTCTACAGCTCACATGGCACTGTGGCTGAGTTGGCCCATCTCCTCTTGAGCACCACTGGGCAGCTACTCCATGCCACACTGGGTCAGGGGCTGTGGGTGACCCCAAAACACCCAAAGAGAGCTCGCCAAAGATGCCAGAAGATTCTCTTTATCCATGTGATGCTTTAAGAGCCCAGACCTGAGTTTAACATCTGACTCTGCTAATTACTAGCAGTAGGATTTTGGCAAAGCATTTAAGCTCTCCAAGTCTTAGTTTCCCCATCTATAAAGCGGGAATAATCAAACCTACCTCACTAGTTTGTGATAGCCATTTAGGAAGATAACATATGTGATGCTGTTGGTGCAGTCTTGGTATACACCAGTCACCCAATAAATGATATTGCTATTATTGTGGTTGCCATCAGGTCTGACACCTTTCTCCCTTGTTCCCAATCACAGCCTGGCTCTTTTAAACATTCCAAGGGCTTAATCCTTTTCAGCCTCTAAATGTTCATGCTGCCTCCCAACCCTCCACCCTGAGGCCTTTCTACTCTCCCTGCCCCTCCCTCCTGCCCACAGAAGGTTTAGCACACCACACTGGGCTACTGGATCAGGGAGGCTCTAATGCACTGCGGGCCCCATGTGCGTGCAGCACATCAGAAGTTAATCCACATAATGAGAAATGCCACAGGTAATAGCTCCAGTGGTTGATAGCACACAGTGAGAGTCACATAGCGACGGCCCACCCGAAGAATGCCCCCAGCAGTTGCTGGGAGAAACCTAACCCTGCAGGAACAAGCTTCAGGAAGCACACTAAAAGAAGCAAGCAGACTTGTGCTTTTACTGGGTGGGAACCATCCAGTCATTGGATGAGCAAAGCACAAAATGATCTAGTAGACTACAAACAGCCAGTCTTCAACTCCTAATAAAAACCCAGAAGGCAATTAGAGCAGTCAAGAAGTCAGTATGAAGACCTGGTCCTGGAGCCAGTGCCCTGGGTGAGCCCTTTCAGAGCTTCTCCCCCTCTCTCTTGAGCTCCACATGAATCTCCAGATGGCCAATTTTGCAAGGTCGGAGTCCACCTTGCTCGCATCATGCTGCTGGCCCCCAACACAGGGCTCTCACAGTGTGGGCACTCAATAAATATTTGCCGGGTGAATGAATTCACTGATTAACACTCATGAATGTATCAGCTGGGATTAGGCTTGGCAAGAAGGAGCCAAGGATAAGGAAATGCTGTTGGGGGGCGGAGCTCGGTGAGGACTTTGTGTAGCTCAAGGCCACTGAATGTTGGGGAGTGGGAGACTGACCTAGCATTCTAAAGTCATTCTTGTGGGGCACCTGGGTGGCTCAGTCAGTTGGGTGGCCGACTTCAGCTCAGGTCATGATCTAACCGTTTGTGAGTTCAAGCCCTGCTTTGTGCTGACAGCTTAGTGCCTGCTTAAGGTTCTGCGTCTCCCTCTCTCTCTGCCCCTTCACTACTTGTACTCTATCTCCCTCTGTCTCTCAAAAAATAAAATAAAAATAAAATAAAACATTTAAAGTCATCCTTGCAATTGTGTAAGGTGGATCTTGAGAGGTGGTATAAAAGCCCCAAGTTCTAATTTCATAAACAGCAAAATTCTTTTTCTAGGAAGCTGTCCTAAAACTCTAAATGTGCTCTCTGAGAAAAGAAGAGAATCTGCCTTTAGTGTTTAAAGGGATTCCTCTTATCGCGGTAGTGTGAGAGATGTCAGCCCAGCCCATATCCCTCCCCAAAAGGACGATCCTCTGGCAGCTGTGTTAGTAGAATGTATGACCTGTGCCCCTTGGCTATAGTTAATCAGACTACAAACAGTTCATTGGACATCTGAGCCTGGAAATTTTGAACTCGGTCTCTAAGATGGCTGGGGTCTTTCCTGATGGTCTCTGAAAGAGAAAACATATAAACTGGAAGACAAGGGCACAAACAGGAAAAGGCTACAGGGAGAGGGGAATGAATGAGACCCACAGGAGAGGCAGGGACAGGGGCTGTTGGTTCCAGAATGGGGACTGAGAGGTGCTGTGTCTACTCATTGAGTCTGGCTGTTTATTCTGCTTTGGGACCGTGAAAAATGTTGGTCTTGTAATAACACCTGTGTGCGTGCACACACACACATATTCCCTCCTTGCCCAGGCCAGCTCAAGTAGATTTCTGATACTTATGATCAAATTACCTTCTTAACCATGAGTGCCCCTTACAGGAAATTCTACGGTATGGAGATTTTCTTCCTCATACCTTTTTTAAAACTGCAAGTGTAAGAGTTATAAAGAATGTTGCTGGGGCGCCTGGGTGGCTCAGTTGGTTAAGTGTCCAACTTTGGCTCTGGTCATGAACTCATGGATTGTGAGTTCCAGCCTCCCTCCAGGCTCTGTACTGACAGACCAGAGCCTGGAGCCTGCTTTGGATTCTGTGTCTCCCTTGCTCTCTGCCCCTCCCTCACTCACGCTATGTCCCTGTCTCTCTCTCAAAAATAAACATTAAAGAATGTTGAGTCACTGTAGTAAGAATAGTTAGAATAAGAAAGAACAGGAAATCAGTAAAAGAGGGGAGTAAAGCAATGACAGAGCAGGCCAAAAGCACGAAAAGAAGGAAGGCCAAGGAAAAGAAATCTTGGCCTTGGCCTTGGGCCTGGACAAGTGAGGAACTGTGTCAGAGGACTGGCAGACCCTGGCCAGGACACTGCTGGCTCCCCTACCTGCCAGTGGGAGGAACCAAGGATTGGAAGATCTTGGTGTGATGGGCAAGGGGGAGATTCAACCAAATCCAAATAAAAGATCTCTCAGACTTCCCCAGGAAGGGCATCAACCTTAATATGATATCAAAGAGACCCTGAGCATTTGCAGGGGACACTCAGAGAAAAGAAAGCAAGGATACTCATCTCACTGGAGCCTCAGAGGAGGAGATTCTGACATTTAAGTGGAGCCAAAATAGTAAAGGGCAATTGATTGTACCATATCCATGATTTATAATTTAAGGTATATGAAATGTCCCCAGTAGTCTTCAATTAGCATATGGCTTTTGTTGCTTTGTTTTGGTGACTATAAATGCAATAAAGTGAAGAAACTGTTATTTAAAATCAAATTAGACAGTTGCTGCTTCTCTATCTAAGCCAACAGGAGTGTGGGGGTCTGATTCACATACAGAGTCTTGACATGGTCTGCAGAGACCCCCAGGGAAGGATCAGGGGAACAAGGAAATGTCGAGGCCTCTTTCAGGTTTTCAAGGCTCCTCTAGACTTAGAGGAGATGGTCTTTGTGGTTCGTTCAAACCATTATGTGGCCTCAGCTGTGCAAAAATGGGCCCTGACCTAAGGAGGGGCAGGAGAGGACTGAGCGTGTATGTGAGGAGGGGCTCAGCACTGAAAACAAGAACATATGAGGGGATTTAGGAGGGGACAGGGGTAGGCAGGAGTCCCCCCAGTCTTTGTGATAGGAGGCTGGAACTGCACAGAAAAATGTGCAGTGGGAAATTTACAGTAGCCAGAGGAACATGGATATCTAGTATCTCATTTTTAAAAGTATGTATCTCTGCAACCTTAAACTTGGTTCTGAACCTTCAGCAAAGCCTTCTACTCATATACAAACCATACATAACCAATCCGGGGGAAACCAAAGAAGGTCCGAACTCCATGCCTGAGCTGTCCTGGAGGTGAAGGCAGGGAACAGGTATAAGAAGTGAAACAGTGAGATGACAAGCCCACTACGGAGGGACTTGGAGCCAGACAGTGAGACTGACAGTCCCTGAGAAGGCACAAAAATTTGGGCAAAGACATGGACCTTCCCCTGGATGAGGCCAGAGAGGCTAGAGTTCCACTTTAGCTAATTCTCAAGGAATAGGGTAAATCTGGCTAATGTATAGTTTATTAAAACTTTCCATGTATTAAGGCTTTCATTGGTTCACTTGCAAAGTTGGACGCTCAACCCTAATTTCCCCTCGAGGTCTTAGTGCCAATAACTCAAGATTCTCTTCTAATAGGATTTTTGTTTGTTTGTTTTTAGAATAGTTGCCATGGCTGGGGAGGGAATGCTGTATATGTTGATAATTCCAGGAGATCCAGGTTTTAAGGTGTCAAAGGACAAGAAGAGAGAAAATAAAGGCTTCTTTGGGGAGGTTGGTTTTTTTTTTTTTTTTTAAGTAATCTCTATGCTACTCAATATGGGGCTTGAACTCACAACCCCAAGATCAAGAATTCCTCCACTGACTGAGCCAGCCAGGTGTCCCAGACTTCTTTTGGGAAATAGATTTTAGTTTGCTTTCCTACCCGCTCCCCACCCTGAACAAGACATATAAGGTCTAGAATGATCCTCCTTCTTTCTCTTTTTCCTTCTTCCTTTCTCCCACCTCTCTCCAAGATGTATCCTTCCAAGACACAAATTTGTGTCTTAGCAAAGAAGCTACCCATTTTAAAGATTCAAACTCTAAAAGAACCCCAACTGTCATTGCATCTATGTTGGAAATAGCTCTCTCAGGAACTGTTTGTGGAGAAGATGCTTTAGAGACAAATATGTGCTCTCTCCCAACCCTTGCTACTTCCTCATTGGAAATGAGAATGGAAGACCACATGAAATATATCCTTGGTCCTAAGGCTTTGGAACAATATAAGGCTCTGGAAAACAGCCTTTCTCTCCTTTCCTGCTCATCTTGGGGTGGTTTTGATCTTTTAGTGGCCCCAAAGTTACTTAATGTCAGGAAGTAGAAGAACTCAATAACTTTTCACACCCATCCCACCAGAAGGAGCTCAGAAGCCCTTGGTACCAGTGAGGACAGCCAAACCAAACCAATATCTACTTGTAGAGGAAAAAGACTTGGGCTCCTTTCTCTTAAATTGGGTTAATGTGTATTAATTAAACTAATGTATATTAAATGTCTACCATACTTACCGACCTACCACAATAACCTACCATGTTATGTATTTCTTCCATGACTCAGGAGAGACCCAGAAAACTTATTTTCAAAGGGGGACCTCATCCCTATGTGGGGGAGGTGGTAGGGTTACAGGAGACTGCCCCAGAAAGTGAATGTGAGGCATCCAGATCCAACATGGGGAGTGGGAGGTCTTCCCAACAGGCATGCTCTCCTCTGGGTCTCTGACATTCCCACCCCTGAGCAGGTACAGGTGCACGTGCACGTGCATGTGTTTGTGTCTATGTGTGCATATGCATGTTTTAATCAGAGCTCATCTCATGCTTGACAGCTCCAAAGGACATCCATTAACCCAACTCCCACATAGACACATTTAATCCAGAAAAGCTACAGGCCTTAGTAGACTTGGTGCAACGAGAGCAGTGTTCAGGGCAGCTGCAAGTTTGGGGGTGGCTCAGCTGGCCTTTGGGAGCATGAGTGTCAGATGTCAGATCTCTTCCTACAGGGATGCTGAAACACTGTTACTGTCTCTGACATTTCTTTGAAGGTTTAGATGGTAAAATAACTCATTTTACTTCTTGCTCAAGACAATGGAAATATATAATAGAAACCAATGAGATACCATTTGTTGGGCAGATTTAGGATACGGTGGGGTGAAATCATGTCCCTAGAAACAGTAAAGTCTCGAAAGAATAAAATATCACAGCTGTGCTCTAAGGATTCCAGACTTTTCACTCCTCTTAAGATCAATATTTTTCTTTCTACGAGAAGGAACAAAAGACTGATTTTTAATCAGTCCAGAACTGATTTCCACAGCAGCAGAGGAAGGCCTCAGGGGATTTATGGGCCTGAGTGACAGCTTTCCAGGGGTCTGCAAGCTACCATGCAGGTGCCTAGACAATTCTGGGCCATTCCATCAAGTTCAGATGAGGAAAGGGTGGAGGTAATTCAGTTTACTGAGCACAATGGCACATGCCAAACAGTCATGTAGGTAGTTACGTTAGTCATGCCATGGCTGTGTGGCCTCCAGGAATTTGGAAATGAGGAAAATAATTCTGAGAATTAACCCATGAAACCAACTTGGGATGGATCAGAGCAGAAGCCTCAGAGTCACCAGAGAGAGATGGAGCTCAGCCTGACTAAAGGTGTCTCTAAGCAGGGAGGTAGGTCTGCAATGGCAGCAGGGCAGTGGGTGCTGACAGCCCTGACCCCAGTGAGGCACCATTGAGTCTCCAGAGAATCTTCCTGGCCTGCCCGCCTCTGCCACTCATACCGCCACCACCACCACCACCCCACCCCTGGGGCTGGGCTCACCAGCAGATGGCTCCCCCGAACACGCCCCTCTAGAACTCACTGGTCCTCCTGGCATGATCCACATTGCCATCCCGGCTGTTTCCCCTGCTCCCCGTGCCAGTCAGTTCCTGCTGTGGCTTGTCTGGCTGCAGGCCCCAGCAGACCTTTTGCAGGCCTGAAAGACGTCTTTGCTGATCTCTTTTCCTTTGAGGGTAACTGGGGACCGAAAGCCCAATGTGGATGGAACGGCAGTCTGTGGGCACAGCACAAAAGACAGGGGAGGCAAGAGTTACTGAAAATGCGCATTTCCCCTTAACATCCTCCAGTTACAAAGAGCTAGGGCCACCAAAGCAAAATGGAGGACATGGGATTCCTAGACAGGGCCACTGCCCTGAGTCTTGGGTTTGACAGAATTTCATTTCTGAGCAGCTCAGCAGTCACTGGAAACAAGACCCTTGATGCTATAGTTAGAATGACCATTACTCTGCTCTTGCTTGTCCAGAATGGCAGTAACCACATAAAGCTTATGACACATGGCCCAGGAGACAGTCTCCCAGTGAACCACAAATTTAGTCCAAAATGCTGACCCCCTCTTTGGGAAAGCTGTATGTATTTCCACTGAGGGCCGTTTATAACTAATAACCAAAGACTACATAAACTACTTATCAGAAAAGTGAGTTATTAAGGATTTCTCAAAGCTGGTTTTGTATTCTAGAATTTTCAAGAACTAGAATTACCAAAACCTTTAATTTGGAATTCTACTAAGAAGCCTGTTTGCTATGTAAAACCCCCACTAGGTCTGTGCACATAAAAGCAGCTGGAATTCTCTCAGCTCTCAGGATGGATATTCTGCTATCAGTTTTTTATCAATGTTATCTTGAACTGGTCAACAGTTTTAAAAATAATCAATAGATGTAGTTTTATAGTTATAGAATAGTTGAGCAGATAGTACATAGGTACTTAGACTTCCATCCTACCTCCACCCTACCCCCAACTCTACAACAGTTTCCCCTATTATTTTTTAATTGAGGTGTAGTGACATACAACATTGGACTAGTGTAAGGTGTACAACATACTGATTTGATACATGGATATATTGCAAAATGACTACCACAATAGGTCTAGTTAACATCCATCATCTCACACAGTTTCATTCTTTTTCTTATAAGAAATTTTAGAATCTACTCTCTTGGAGACTTTCAAATATACAATATAAATAGTTACCTTGCTGTACATTCCATCTCCAGAACTTTTTTATCCTATAGTCGAAGTTTGTACCTTTGACCACTTTCACCCATTTTGTCTACCCCCAAACTCCTGCCTCTTGCAACCACTAATCCGTTCTCTGTTGCTATGAATTTGGTTCTCACATAGAATGAGATCATATAGTATTTGTCTTTCTCTGTCATTGCCAAGATTGATGCCAAGGAGCTAACCCCCAGTTCTATGGTTTCAGGTCTTACATCAGTTTTTTATCCATTTTGAAGTGTATGTGTGTGTCTCTGTGTGTGTGTGGTGTAAGATAGTGACCAGTTTTATTCTTATGTATGTGGCTGCCCAGTTTTCTCATCGGAAAGACTATCCTTCCCCCATTATATATTCTGGGCTCCTTTGTCATAAATTATATAAACTTATGAGTGTGTGTGTGTATCTGGGTTCTTTATTCTTTTCCATTGATATATGTGTCTGCTTTTATGCCAATACTATACTGTCTTGTTTAGTATCTTTGTAGTATCATTTGAATCAGGAAGCATGATGCCTCCAGCTTTGTTCTTTTGCAAGGTGACTTTGGCTATTCAGGGTCTTTCATGGTTCCATACATATTTTGGAACTATTTATTCTATTTCTGTGTAAAATGCCATTGGAATTTTGATAGGGATTGCATCAAATCTGTAGATTGCTTTGGGTAACACAAACACTTTAACAATGTTAACTTGTACAATCCATGAGCATGGAGTATCTTCCCATTTATTTGTGTCCTCTTCAATTTCTTTGATCAATGTCTTATAGTTTTCAGTGTTCAAGTCTTTTGCCTCCCTTGTTAAGTTTATTTATTCCTATGTATTTTATTCTTTTCGTTGCAAGTGTAAATAGAATTGTTTTCTTAATTTCTCTTTCTGATAGTTCATTATTCATATGTAGAAATATGTATGTGCTTATTTTTGTATATTGGTTTATATCCTGTAACTTTACTGAATTTATTTTTTAGTTCTGACAGTTTTTTGGTGGAGTCTTTTGGATTTTCCATATATAATATCATATCATCTGCAAATAAAGTTAGTTTTACTTCTTCCTTCCTAATTTGAATGCCTTTTATTTCCTTTTCTTAACTAATTGCTCTGGTTAACACTTCCAGTACAATATTGAACAAAAGTGCAAGAGTGGGCATCCTGACCTTGTTCCTGTTCTTAGAGGAAAAGCTTTCAGCCTTTCACTGTTGAGTATGATAGCAGTAGGCTTGCATATACGGACTTTGTTATATTGGGGTATATTCCCTCTATACTCAGTTTGTTGAGATTTTTTATAATGAATGGATGTTGGATTTTGTCAAATATGTTTTCTATATCTACTGAGATAATATTATGATTTTTATCCTTCCTTTTGTTAGTGGGGTATATCACATTGATTGATTTGCAGATGTTGAACCATTCTTGCACTGTTGAAATAAATCCTACTTGGTCATGATATATGGTCCTTTTAAAGTATTGTTGAATTTGGTTTCCCAATGTTTTGTTGAGTATTTTTGCACCTATGTTCATCAGATATTGGCATGTAATTTTCTTTACTTGTAGTGTGTTGATATTAGGGTAATGCTAGCATCATAAAATAAATTTGAAAGTGTTCCCTTCTCAGGGTGGCTCAGCCAGTTAAGCATCCAACTTTGGCTCAGGTGATGATCTTGTGGTTCAAAGGTTCGAGCCCCACATCAGACTCTGTGCTGACAGCTCAGAGCCTGGAGTCTGTTTCAGGTTCTGTGTCTCCCTCTCTCTCTGTCCCTTCCCTGCTCATGCTCTGTCTCTGTCAATCTCTCTCAAAAACAAACATCAAAAAAAAAAAAAAGTGTTCCCCTTTCTTCTATTTTTTGGAAGAGTTTGAGAAGGACTAGTATTTATTCTTATTTAAATGTCTGCCAGAATTCACCAGTGAAGCCATCTGTTTCTGAACTTTTCTTTGTTGGGAGGATTTTGATTACTGATTCAATCTCCTTACTAGTAACTGGTCTATTTAGGTTTTCTGTTTCTTCATTATTCAGTTTTGATAAGTTATATCTTTAGGAATTTATCCATTTCTTCTAAGTTATCCAAATTGTAATTGTTCATCCATGTAATTGTTCATAGTAGTCTCATCTGATTTTTTGTATCTGTGTTTTCAGTAGTAATGTGTTTTCTTTTATTTCTAATTTTATTTGAGTCATCTCTTTCCTCCCAACCCCACCTTGGTAAGTCTAGCTAAAGATTTGCTTATTTTGTTTATCTTTTCAAAAACCAGTTCTTAGTTTCACTGATCTTTTCTATTGTCTTTTTAGTCTCTCTGTTTTACCTTTTTCTGCTCTCATCTTTATTATTTCCTCCCTCTACTAACTTTGGGCTTAGTTTGTTTTTCTTTTTCTAGTTCCTTAGGGTGTAAAGTTCAGTTGTTTACTTGGGCTCCTTTTTCTTAAGGTAGGCATTTATTGCTATGAATAGATTCCCCTAATATGAACAACTTGCATTAGTGTGGTACATTTGTTATAATTAATAAACCAATATTGATATATTATGATTAACTGCAGTTTATAGTTTGCATTAAGGTTCACTCTTAGTGTTATATAGTTTTATGAGTTTTGACAAATGCATAATGATGGGCATCTGCCATTACAGCATCATACAGAATAGTTTCACCATCCTAAAAATTCCCTGCACCTCAACTATTCATCTCTCCCCTCCCTGAATTCCAAAGTTACTTTCCTCTTTTGGGCCTTTACACTTTGTTCTTTCTTTTTTCTACTTTCTGAAGAGAAATGACAATGGGTGGGGTAAATGAGTGGGAATATCTTTTTCTCTGCTTATGTGAACTGCAGCAAAAATGTTCCAGAACCACTGATTTAGGACAAGTTTGAGTGTGGAATTCCCCGGTGACAATTTTCCAAACAGCAGGTTGGTCAAAAAAATATTATTATAATTACAGTGGTTCCCTTTATCCACAGGGGATATGTTCTAAGATCCTCAGTGGATGCCTAAAACTGCAGATAGCACTGAACTCTATACATACACCATGTTTTTCCTACACATACATCCCTGTGATAAAGTTTAATTTATAAATTAGATACAGTAAGAAAAAAATAATTATAAAATAGAATACTCATAACAATATTTTATATAAAGTTATGTGAATATGGTCTCTCTTATTGTACTGTATTCACCTTTCTTCCTTTGATGATGTGAGGTGATAAAATGCCTACACGATGAGATGAAGTAAGATGAATGGCATAGGCATTGTGATGTAGCGTTGGGCTACTATTGACCTTCTGATGATGTGTCAGAAACAGAGTCATTTGCTTCCAGACCATGGTTGACTACTGGTAACTGAAACTGAAGAAAGTGAAATCACAGATAATGGGGACTACTGTATATTTGAGGCCCAAGGATGGCAACTGAGAGTTGAAAGCTACTGCATAATGGGGAATTAGAAATCTGTGTTCTTACATCAAGATTTGTATTAACTTGATTTTATTTTCCTTGGAGTGGAGGCCTGTCTCTTGGCTTAAACTCCTTAAATGATACTAAGGTCTGGGCATTCAGTGGCTGCAGATATCACATAGAAACCCCATCAAGCTTGGAGAAGCCTATCTAAGCCTTTTAGAGATATGTTGAGTGTCTGCTCCCGTCAAAAGACTCTATTAAGTCATTCCTAGGCATGGGAAAATGAGGTTACCTGAATGTCAGTGTCTAAATCTATTTAGAGCCCAACTCCTGCCCCAGCTCGCCTCACTGCTCACTCTTCTGAACCTCCAGTCTTTCTTGGGTGTACCCGGGAATGTGAGGTGGAGATTTTTATGAAGCAAAGCCTTGCTTTCTAGTGGATCAGTATCAGAATGACTGGTGCTCCTCCTTCCTTCTCTCCTCTCCCTCCAATATGGTGTGATTTCTTTTGTTCAATTCTACATTTCTTAAGAAATCTGTAATTTGAGTAAGCCATGGACACCAAAATTTAGAGGTTACTCTAAGGGCTTAGAAGATGAGTTCCTCTTCTCCACCCTTGAGACCAGGAACAGTTGGTTTATCCAAAAGGCTTCTTCCCAAGAGTCAGCCACTTGCTCTATGGCCATAGACACCTGCCTCTCTAGGACTCAGTGTCCTCACCTGTAATTTGGGAATAAAACTCTTCATCTACTGTCTGGGCAAGGTTTTTGAGAAGAAAGAATGGGATGGCATATGGGACCATAATTATGAAAATAGTTGTGGCTATTATATATGAAGAATATGCTAATTAAAGAAATCAGGGGAGATGACTTTCAGGAAAATATTTTACTTTCTGCCCTGGATCTAACTTGTCCCATTTCTTCCTGGCTCTCATCATAATCATCAGAGTGTGATTGTGTAGCTGGTGAAATGTGGAGAATAGTTAGGCCTCCCCCAAACTTCCTCCTTTACAATGGAAGACCTCTCCACTGACTGTGAACACCTTGCAGTTTGGTTCAGGACAATGCCAAGTTCTCCTAGGAACTCTTCAGCTGCATTCTTCTCTATCGACAGCCCCAGAATGGCTCTACACATTCTGCAGTTCAACAAAGCATCCAGGGGGACAGTGAGATTAGTGTTTCCCTTCAAGTGGGGCTGGGGCAGTGGTGGGCAGTAGCCTGTCTGGTTGCCTCTTCATAAGTCTTGGGGTTGCTTTTCTGTAGAGTGTAGGAACTAAGGGTCTTTGAGTCAGTCATTTTGGAACAACAGATATCCCCACTCAACATCCTCTTGCATTGGTTTTAACGAGCTGCCATTGTTAGAATCTAAGAAATACTAGCATCTTGTATGGTCTGTACATCTTGTAAAATTGGGTAAGTTTAATTTTGTGTTGGGGATGCCGTGCCCTAATTTATGGAAACAAAGTACCAGTCTCCAGTCTTCAGTATGACCCAATGGTCCCATTAAGACACTGTGAAAGCTGGTCCCATTAGATCCAGAGAAGACACTGTGGGTGAGTAAGGGAAAGGAACTGATTCTCTAGATTCCCCTGCTGGAGGGATGCTATAAGAATATTAAAGAAATTATCAGACCTCCTAGGATTTGCATCAAGTTCTCAAGGTGACGTTACCTTCCTGATCCTGATGTCTCCTCCTGTAGTTAGCAGGGTCCAGCTTCCCTACCCCAGCCTTCTCTTCTTCCACCTTCATAACTATAAAGTAAAAGATGAGCACAGACTCAAAATGCATACAACACAAAATGGTAGGATTTCAAGGAGAAATGGTCAAATCCATTCATTAACAAATTGAAGAAGCTCAAATATCTATCTCTAACAAAGAGAGAATGTACCTCTTTTTCAAGTACAAATGGAACATTTCAAGAGAGCATATATACTAGGTCACAGGAAAACTTTAGTAAATTTCAAAGAATCTGTATCACTTCTACAGTAAGAATATATATACACACAAATTACATACATCTAAGCTTAGAAACTAAAGGTAATTTACAGTCATGAGATTAATAAAAAACCACAATGGAAATTATTAGATATTTAGAACTCACCATTACAATACTAAATATTGAAACTTATGGGATGCAACATACTTAGAAGAAATAAGGAAGGAAGGAGGAAAAGAGAAAAGAGAGATGGAGGCGGGGGGGGGAAGAAGGAAAATAAAGGTGATAAGCATTCAACTAAAGAACCTAGGGGAATGGGGCGCCTGGGTGGCTCAGTCCGTTGAACAGCTGGCTTCAGCTCAGGTCATGATCTCATGGTTCGTGGGTTCAAGCCCCACGTCAGGCTCTATGCTGACAGCTCAGAGCCTGGAGCCTGCTTCGGATTCTGTGTCTCCTTCTCTTTCTGACCCTTCCCTGCTCACACTGTCTCCCTCTCTCTCAAAAAATAAATAAAACATTAGAAAAGAAATTTAAAAAAAAAAGAACCTAGAGGAAAATAAAGAGAAAACCCAAAGAAAGTAGAAAAATGTAAATATAAAATATAATGTAAATACAAAATATAAAACCAAAAAATAATGAAATAGAAAACAGGAATAGAGATGGTTAATAAATCCAAAGGCAATTATTTGAAAAGACTATTAAAATAGGCAAAATTGCAAAACTAATCAAGAAGACAACATAAGTAAACAACAGTAGGAATTAAAGACAGACATAACTAAAAATATAGTGGAGAATTTAAAAATTAAAAGTGAATCCCATAAAAAATTTTATACCAATACATTTTAACTTTGATAATAATAATAATTAACACTTCAGTGTGACAGGAACTATTTTAAATGCTCTGCATTTATGACTGCATGTATGACTTCATTGAGTCTTCTCAACAACTGTATAAGTAACATTATTTTTTTAATTTTATTTTGAGAGAGAAAGAGAAAGAGAGAATCCCAAGCAGGCTCTGCACTATCAGTGCAGAGAACAACGTGGGGCTAGATCTCAAACCGTGAGATCATGATCTGAGCTGAAATCAAGAGTTGCTTGAAATCAAGATGCTTAAGTGAGCCATCCAGGCACCCCAGAGATAAGGAACATTATTATTCCCGTTTTACAGATGAGAAAACTGAGTCACAGAGAGCTTAACTGACTGCCCAAATGGAGGAACCGATATTCAAACCCAGACAATCGTTGCCTGGAATTAAAGCTCTTAGCCATGGGGTGTCTAGGCGGCTCAGTTGGTTAAGTGACAGACTCTTGATTTTGGTTCAGGTCATGAACTTATGGTTCATGTGTTCGAGTGCCACATGGGGCTCTGTGCTGACAACAAGTAGCCTGTTTGGGATTTTCTCTCCCTCTCTCTTTGCCCCTCCCCTACTCATATATGTGCTCTCTTTCTTTCTCAAAAATAAATAAACTTTTAAAAATAAGCTCTTAGCCACAACGCTGACACATGGATATTTTACAAATGGATATTTTACTAGAAAAATAATAGAATGATAAAAATTGACTTTAAAATAATTTAAAAACCTTAATCAACCAATAACCATTAACTGAAATATTTATGGGAAAAGCATTACAAACATCCTTTCCCATATCCTATGGATAATTAATGAAGCTGGATTATAGGCACAAAAGGATCATCCTTTTTTCCCTATTTTTGTTATATCAGAAATTTTCTCTATAGTGAAAAGAAAAATAGATGGTTTTTAAAAAATGTTTTATCTGAACCTTCAAGGATTAGATAGTCTGTAACGGATACAAAATGGTCCTCAAAAGTAGAAAAAAAGGAAATCAGAGGCAGTATAAACACCTGAATACCAGGATACAAGGTAGGACTTACAGCAGGAGAGTTGGTTGAAAATATTCATAAGGAGTCAATTAAACCCTCAGATCTCTCTCCTAAGAGGCTCCTAGAATGCCTCCCTTTCACCACTCGTTACCCTGTTTCAGAATATGGAGGGGTTAAACCTGAAGGCCTTTGGACAACTAAGGGCACACAGGAGTGAAGGGAGGATTTAAGCAAAGGCAGTTAGCTACTCAGCCCTCTCCTGGTTGACTCCTAGAACCCTAATGAAGCTTACACACTCCAGGTGGGAGACTGGAGGACTTACAGATCCTGACATTTTGACATCATCTAACATGGCGAGGGCTCGCCATCTTGAGTTTATCATTCAATAAGTCCAGCTTGTCAAACAGCTGCTTGGTAGCTCCACTCCAAAATGATGGCTGGCCAAGAATCACCAGAATGACAGAGACCAAAACAAAAAGAAAAAGAAGTCCAAGGAAACAGGAGCAAAACAGGCAGCCAAAGAACCATTTAAAAATCATATAATTCACATCTTCAAGTAGAGTAGAAAAGACATTGTGTCCATGACAAAAAGTAAAGTAGAATGCTATAAACCTGGAACTTTTAAAGAATAAGAAAGAACTCTTCAGAATTAAAGATATGTTAGAAGAAAATTTTCAGTAAAAGAGCTGGAACATAAAGTTGAAAAAAGATATAAGATAATAGAGCACAAATGCAAATAAGTTTTTAAATAATGGGAAAAAGACAAATCAGAGGATCAGTCCAGGGATCTAATGTCAAGTTCTCAAAAGAGAGATCAGAAAAAAATAATAGAGGGTAAATTATCAAGGAAATGACATAAGAACAATTCCCAAAAGTGAAGAATTTGAATTTCCTGGCTGAAAGAACTTGCTGAGAGCCCAGAGAAAGGAATTTAAAACAAAATCCACTCCAAGTCACATCACTGTGAAGTGTCAGGATATTACATATAAAAAGAAGACCTTTAAAAACTTATGGAAGAATAAAAGAAGTCACCTACAAAGAATTAGACATGAGATCTGGCATCAGACACAATGGAAGCTATTAGACAATGGAGTTATGCCTCCAAAAGTGAGAAAAAATTATTTCCAGCCTAAAAGTCCAGTCCTAACTAAAATATCAAATGTGACGGCAGAAAAAGGTATGTTTGGACAAGAAATGTCTTAAAATTTTACCTCTTATGCACTTCTTTTCAGGAAATGATTGAAGGAAGAATTCCAGCAAGATGTAGGAGCACCTAAGAAAGGAGTATAACATCTAGAAAATGGGATCCACCACAAAAGATGGGCACAGGAGACCCTAGAAAGAAGCTGTGTAGCAGTTCAGAGACAAATGGGTTCATCTTAGATCAGGCTTTGCACAGGCTCTCCAAGAAAAACCTGGAACAATCAATTATCTGGGTGTGCTTCACTGTTTTGAGAGGATACCAAGATTCTATCAAGAATAAAGAGCCAAAGGGCAACTGGGTGGTTCAGTGGATTAAGCATTGGACTCTGGATTGTAGCTCAGGTCATGATCTCATGGTTTGTAAGCTTGAGTCTACCTCAGGCTCCACACTGACAGCTCAAATGCTACTTAGGATTCTCTCTCTCCTCTTTCTGCCCCTCCCTCACATACATGTGCACACCTTCTCTATTGCTCTCAAAATAAGCAAATAAACTTAAAAATAAATAAATAAATAAATAAATAAAGAGTCAATGGGGTGCCTGGGTGGCTCATTTACGTAGGTGTCTGACTTGATTTTGGCTCAGGTCATGATCTCAGGAACTGTTCATGAGTTCAAGCCCTGCCTTGGGCTACACATTGATAGTGTGGAGCCTACTTGAGAGTTTCTCTCTCCCTCTCTCACTGCCCCTTCCTCCCTCTTTCTCAGAATAAATAAATAAACATTTTAAAAAAGAATAGAGTGGGGAGCCTGGGTGGCTCAGTCGGTTAAGCCTCCCGCTTCGGCTCAGGTCAGATCTCACGTTCGTGGGTTTGAGCCCCGCGTCAGGCTCTGTGCTGACAGCTAACCCAGAGCCTGGAGCCTGCTTCCGGTTCTGTGTCTCCTCTCTCTACCCCTCCCCCTCTCATGCTCTGTCTCTCTCTGTATCAAAAATAAATAAAACATTTAAAAAAAAGAATAGAGTTATGGAAATGAAAAATGATCACTAAACACTATGTAAGTCAAATGTGAGAATATTTATACAGTCATCATAAATATAAATGAATATTAATTTAACCCAAAACTATGATATAAGCAGGGTAGGTATTCCTGTGCAGTATTATACTGCTTGGTGTTTGTGGCTCTGCTCATTCTTAGTAACCATGTATCCATTCTGACTGGTGAGTGTCAATACCATATGAGTTGCTAAATATTTTGAATACCTACACTGGAAGTAACTATTTGAAGAGATGAGGAGATTTCAGGGGGAAGAGAGGTTGTAAGACACTTACAAAGGACATTGCTAGCCTCCTGCCTGATGTCCACTCCCCTTCCTGCTCTGATTTTATTCAGGGCAGCAGTGCGGCTAACTAAAAATAATCACTTCCCCCAGATGCCCTTCACCAATCTCTATCTAAAGAGATATAGGAGAAAGAACCTAGGGAGATTCCCTTCCTGGATGAAGCCTCTGCAGAAGAAAGCCCCTTCATTTTTCCTTCTTTTTCCTTCCTAGAAAGGGTTGTCAGATTCAGCAAATAAAATTTTCCCAGTTAAATATGAATTGATATACACAATCAATAATTTTTAGTATAAGTATGTCCCATGCAATATTTGGGAAAACTATTTTATCTGGCAAACTATTTCACCTCTACTTCTGGAGCATAGACATGATGCCTGGAAGTGCAGCAGCCATCTTGTCATCATGAGAATGAAGTCCACATGACAATTATGGATACAAGGGGAAGAAGGATCCTGGATCCTTAATGTCTTCACTGAGCCATTCTATATAGCACTGGACAGCCCACACTTGGGCTTCTTAGTATGGAGAACAATTAAACCACTTACTTGTTTAAATACCATAGTTAATTATTCTGTTTCTCTAAACCACACCTGGGTCATAGGACAAAAGACTCTGGGACAGTATTACTGGACATATAAGATTCAGTTCTGTTAATAAGGAAAACAGAGAGAGTGGGCACCAAGTGGTTGTGTAACAGTGTCTGCTACACTTTCCAACATCCATTCCCTCCTTGTCTTGCCTGTTTTGTTCAGGTAGAAACAGAGCCCTTCATTGCTGTAGACACCTTCCCCAACTCCAGGCATGAATTGTGATCTATCTCAATTATTCATAATGATCATAAGGCCTTTGGCCAGTAACTGATCTTACATGTAATCCTATCAAGCCAGTGAGATTTAAATGGAAGTCCACTGGGTAGGGCTTGCAGAAAAGCTTTTATTTTCCTAATAAAAAATGACAAACACCTCTGGAATGCACATTTAGCCAATTACCCTCCCTATTTTCCTGCAGAAATTCAGACATGAGAGTTCTAGGTGAAGCAGCCCTCTTGCACCAATCATGTGATGGGTATGAGAGCAATGGCTCAGGC
Source organism: Suricata suricatta (assembly GCF_006229205.1). Taxonomy (NCBI): domain Eukaryota; kingdom Metazoa; phylum Chordata; class Mammalia; order Carnivora; family Herpestidae; genus Suricata; species Suricata suricatta. The sequence goes on from NC_043703.1 coordinate 117,029,864, forward strand.
TGAGGACAAAGCAGAAGGCTAGAGCAAGTCTCGGTTCCTAAGGTTCCTAATAAAGTCACTGAGCTCCAGACTGGTTATCTCTGGGCTTCCTATTAGATGAAAAAAAAACCAAAATCTACTTTGTATATTTCAATTTCTAGCGAAATTTTGTTACTTTTAGCTAAAGACCTTCCTAACTGATACATAATGTAATACTATGGGGAGTTCAAATGAATTAACTAGATCTCTGTGTATTAACATGTATAAATCTCAAAAAACATATGGAATTTTTAAAAAAGCCAGTTGTAAAGAGATATAAACAAAATGACATTATTTATATAAAACTTTAAAACATTGTTTTATATTTTATTGTTGATTGCTAGCTACATTTATAAGTAAAAGCATAAAATTATGCAGAGGAATGAGACACACTAACTTCTGGCTATTTCTGGGGAGAGGTAAGGTTTAATGCTGGTGTTTTAGCTGTATCTTTGATTTTTTGGATAGATATAGATATTGAGCAAATATGATAAAATGTGAACATCTGTAAATTCTAGACAGTGATATATGAATGTCTTACAAATCTGTAATATTTTATTTAAAAATTTTAAAAGAGGGGTGCCTCAGTTGGTTGAGCATCTGGCTTCGGCTCAGGTCATGATCTCACGGTTTGTGGGTTCAAGCCTTGCACCGGGCTCTGTCCTGACAGCTCAGAGCCTGGAGCCTGCTTCAGATTCTGTATCTGACTCTCTCTCTCTCTGGCCCTCCCTGCTCGCGCTATCTCTCTCTGTCTCAAAAATAAATAAAAAACATAAAAATTTTTCTTTTAATTTTAAATGAGTTTTTTTTATAGAAATAAGAGAATTCCCCAACACTATGACATAACAGTCTCAAATAAAATGGGCCAACTGAGAACCTTGCATAAAGAACGACTTGGGGCAGGGGCGCCGGAGGGGGGGGGGGGATCCTCACACTTATTGATATGTTGTTATGAAATTTTAGAACACTAAAAGAATGTGAAGAAAAAAGAAACTCTAAAAACCTCTATAGTGAAATAAACAGAAACAGATCACCTATAAATGAATAAAAATCAGATTATCAGAAGATTTCTTATCAGCAACTTGGATAATAAAGATAATGAAGCAATGAATCCAAAAATTGAGAGAGAATGATTTTCAACCTAATATTCTCTACTAGCCAGTCAAGACAGAGTGTAGAAGACATTTTCAGACATCCAGAAAATCATTTTGCTTCAGTCTCATAACTTCCTAGGAAGTTATTTAAGTATGTTGCCACCAGGAACCAAGAAGGGGAAGACAACAGGGCCAGGAGAGAGGTCCCACCAGAAGAATAATGAAGGGAGGTCCCTAGATGACAGTTGTGCCACAGCCCTAGTCAATCTTCAGAAGAGCTAAAAACAAGGTTTCAGGAGGACCACTCAAGGAAAAGATGAAATGCCAGAGATTTGATACACTCCTTGAGAATTTGGAAAAATTTAAGGCAGTGACAAAGACAGAAAATGCAAAGAAAGGCAATTAGAAACACTAGGAGAAAATTAAAACTGCAAGAAATAAAAGGTGATTCTGGTACACGGTCATAGGAGTATGAACAATGATTTTTGAATTAACTAAAAACAATGATGATATGTACATTGGGAGAAGGAAGACGAGATGGGTGTGGTATAAGATAATTAAACATTCACCTGTGGGAGGCTACTATCCAGCTCTGATAAACTGCAGGGGATACATTTATCAAACCATATGTATATATTATGAGAGGGGTGTTAGCCAACAGAAAGAGGGGTGTTCATCTTTGGGAAGTAGAACAGTGGAGTGTATAGAAAGTTGGGATGGAGTTTTTCTTGATTTTTATTATAATCTCTTACATGTGTTACTTGATTTTTAAAATATGGTTATATACTATTTTTAAATATTTTAAGGCAAATAGTTTAATATGACATGTGTACTGTCAATTCATGCCATAATTGTATCCCCCTGAAAATCCATGGTTAAATCCATTTGTTCAGTGAATCATGTTTAACATACCCAAGAGAACTGTAAAACAAAGAACTTTTTAAGAGAGTGGTTCATAGGGGGCACCTGGGTGGCTCAGTCAGTTAAGCATCTGACTTCGGCTCAGGTCATGATCTCATGGTTTGTGGGTTCGAGCCCCGCATCAGGCTCTGTGTTGACAGCTCAAAGCCTGGAGCCTGCTTCGGATTCTGTGTCTTTCTCTCTCTGACCCTCCCTGGCTCATGCTCTGTCTCTCTCTGTCTCTTGATAATAAATAAACACTAAAAAAAAAGTGGTTCACAGTAGTTCTCAAACTTAAGTTTGCCTCAGAGTCATCTGGAGGGCTGGTTAGAAACTAGAATTCTGGGCTCCACCCCAGTGTAACTGACTCAGTGGATCTGAGGTGTAGACTAAAAGCTTGCATTTCCAACAAGCTGATGCTGAAGCTGCTAATCCAGGGACCACACTTTGAGAACCACTGTTTTAAAGAAAAAAACTCCCATTTATATTTTCTATTAAACTGAATCACCACCGTACACTGAGCTTGCTTCACGTGAGCTTCACATGCATAACAAGATCATAGCTTTGCATTCAAGCCAGGTATTGTGAACTGGTAACCTTAGCAAGGTCGCACTGGTAGCTTCCATTGGTTGGTGATTTTTTTGAGAGTTTATATCTTCTCGACCTTCATAGTATGAGGAGTAGAGAAACTGAGTAACAGATCCTCTTTAACGTATAGAATCTGCCTCCAAATCTTTTAGGTGGGAATGACTCCACCTCTTCCCAACCACAAAGAGGAAAGGCTCTGTGACCCAGCCTGGCCAATCAAACACTCCCCATCCCCCCATCACAGAGATTGGTTGCATGCTGATCCCATGCCCAAAGCTGGGCCAATCAGAATACTTCTCAGGACATTTCCACTTGATCCATCCAAAATTGCCTGGTGTGGCTCTGGCTCTGGCTCTGGTGTTGTGAACCTGACAAGTTTGGTTGCTACTACCTTGCTTGCCACATAGAGGAAAGCATCCAAGAAAAGTAGAGAAACAGTATTGATAACACTGTAACTCTCAGGGTCAGTGGATTCTGAAATAATACAAATTAAATTGACTTTTCCAGCATGGTTTAAAAACATATTCTTTCATGCAGTGGGGTGCCTGGGTGGCTCAGTTGGTTAAGTCTCTGACTTTGGCTCAGGTCATGATCTCACAAGTTCATGGGTTAGAGCCCCATGGCAGGCTCCATGCTGACAGCTCAGAGCCTGGAGCCTGCTTTGCATTTTGTGTCTCCTTCTTTCTCTGTCCCTCCTCCATTTATGTTGTGTCTCTCTCAAAAATAAAAAACATTTAAAAATTTAAGAAAAACATATTCTTTCATATTTGAAGTGCTGTGGATTCTCAGATTGGAAACCAAACAAAAGTAAATGCAAAATGGCAATACGAATGTGACCAGATGAAAACTTTGTCCAACTAGGGAAGCATGGAGATGTAATGTAGTTCATATTCAGATAGATGCACATCTCCCAGTTCTATACTAGTTGAGGCCATTCCTTCCCCACCTCCTCTGTGCTGGTTCCTACCTTCTCACAACTTGAGAGAAGCCCCCTTCCAGGAGTATGCAGAAGTAGGAGAAGAACCTAGGCTACCCCTGATCATCTTCAAAGGAAACCATTCATTTGAAAAAATCAGGCAGCATGTTGGCCATATGCAAAGTGTTTAGAAAAACTACTGCTCAGCAGCAGCATTGACTCATCACAAAAATTTCCAAAAGTGACCTAACCCTTGAAACAGAATTTCTATCTCCACATTTTATATAATATAGATTAATTGAATGCTTTCATAATCTCATTTAATACAGACTAAAATTCAGTGGGGTACATCATTTTCACCCCCATTTTACAAATGAAGAAGTGGAAATTCAGAGAATTAAATAAAATTTTTTCTCCTGTGTCACAGGGCCAGTCATGGGGGAGCTAAGATTGAAATCTGATTCTCTTTGATTCCCCAAACCAAGGAAGGAAGGAAGGCAGGGAAAGAGAAAGGGAGGGAGAAAGTAGAGGGAGATAGGGAGTAGGAGAGGAAAGAAAGAAGTCAAGACATAAGCAATAGTGGAGTCTAGAAGAAGCCATCAACTTCTGAGTTCTAGGCCCTTCCAGACATCTAGTTGAATTTCCATCTGCAAGACCTTCCAAAGGCTTTATAAAAAACCTTTCTTTTCTTTTTTAGCTAGCTTCAGTCCATTTGAGTTATTTACATCCCCAGAACATTAACCAGTACAACCGGTCACTGGAACATGTTGCCAAAGGAAATGTGCTAGAAACACACCAGCCTCTGGCACTTAGCAAATGAAAGAACTTGTAGCAGCAGTTTTTCCTACACCAGCCCCTTCACTGTGTAACATAACTCACTCATCATTATTCTCCCATTCATCTTTAGACTCTGGGGTGAGTATGGCTTTACAGTGAGGAATCAGACCAAATTCTCTTTTGTCCTAAGTCCTTAAAGGACCCATCCCACTTTACTGTCCCTGTCATGACGAGCCTGGAATCCTATCTTGGATCCCTGATAATGCAAACCCTGCTGACAAAATCAATGTCCTAAGCCCTCAAGGCTAAGCACCAGAGTGCCACACCAGGAAACAAAATTCAGAGTCCCTCCCCAAGCAGCCTTAATGTCCACGGCAGCAGAGAAATAGCGATACAGCCACTCTTATGGGTATGCAACTGTGCATGCATTTTGAATATCAAAACCCTGGTAATTGAATCACTTTCCATGTAACACTGCCACCTCTCTGAACCTCCTACTCCCCTGTCCACCAAGGCACATCAATTCAACCCAACAAATCCTCTTTGTTCCAAATATTTGCTCTAGACACTAGAAACAAACAGAATAAAATAGTTTCTTAGGGAACAGAGGCAAAATATAGTAATAAACCCTCAAGATTAGACATCCATATCTCTAGGGGAGGGAACCTAACTAGAAAAAAGGTTGTGCCACATTTACTGGTCAGCCTTTTGGGAGTTTTTCCTCCCATTCCATCGTTTAAACTATTTGACCTTATTATATCTAAAAACAAGGACCAGCCCAACATCTATATCCAGTGAACTCTTCTGATAGTTCAAAGTGTTTTTAAAAAGGACCTCCCGGAGGGCTCATCTGGAATTATTTTGTGAACTGGATTAACACGAATGACATGGGGTCATTCTGGGCTTTAAAAACTAACCTTAGAAGCTAGAGAAAGGCCAGCCTCCCAACCGGTAGCTTATTCATTGCCTCTGGGCCCTGCAGACCTTACCCATGAATGACCCAGAAGAGGAAGGGAAAAACAAAGTATCCCCAAGCTAACCACTAGCAACAAAACTAGGTGCAGTTTCCAAACTAAATAACAGAAATCTGTAGTGAAAGAGGCTAGCCATTATTTACTTTCTATCCTGAGAGGTTATATCAACAGATGTAGTCTATTTTCCAATAGCTTTCTGGGGAAGAAGTGAGTCTCAGGGTTTTTGCTTATTTCATAAAAATTTCAGCCAATCCTGTAAATTTGGCAAAGACAACAGAAATTTGCATTGCCTAAAGAAAAAGATTCCCAGTTCCACAGATGAGAACAATGAACTAAGTCGCCATGGTGTGAAGAGAGTGAATCTCATGTCATTTTGGTTAATTTGGAGTGAACTCAAGGCACCAGGATGACTGATACAGTATAATTTTTTAAAGAAAAGGCAAATATCCAATGCTCATTTGGATGATTTATTCAGCTTTCATGGTATTAACCATCTCAGTTTGTGTGAAGCTCACTCTCAAATACTCTGTGTTCATATTATAAAGCACATTTTCCCTTATCTGCATAGTTTTGTCTACTATCTCTGAAACTCCAAGCTGCAAACTTACCTTCACGATCTTAGCACTGGAAACCAGGATCCAAATCTCAGGAAGGCCAGAGTCACTTGCTCTGTTGCTGTTAGGTGGCAAGAAGGACGCTCTGTGATTTCCAAGCTGAACAGTATTTGGGGCATTGGAGATTGACTTGTGGGGCTCAGTGACGGCCAGCCATGTGACCAGGGTGGGGGAAGGGACACTCCTGCAGGGTAAGGGACTGGTGCCTGCTTAGCTGACAGACCAGGGTCGTGCAGGGTCTAAACAGAGCATAATCATAGGCGGACAACTTTGCTCTAAATTTCTTCTTGGATTTTAACTTAGTGATCCTCTTATGGCAGGGTTGTGTTTCTGCACTGGTTTTTAAATGCTTGTTTATCTCCCTACATGATTTCTATACTAGGTCCTTTTTGGATTGTTTTGGAGGGATGTTAGAGCTGGAAGGGACTTTACAGATGAGCTAGCCCCACCCCACCTCCACCCCCACCCACGGCCACCCATTTTACAGATGAGCGGCAGCACTTCTTGGAGCCTACAGAAGCCTGGGTTTGTATTACATACTGGGGGGACCCAGCTGGCTGGCACCCCAAATTAAAGCTTACTTGAATACCTTCAGCCTTTAGGTCATTAGAGCTTTGAGGACTGCTGAGATGCCAGTAATGAATCTTAATCACATTGCAGGTGCCTAAATCTGTAGCTGTCAGAATAGGGCATGACTAGAAACTGTGGCAGTTTATACATGTGGTCAAGAGTTTAAACGTGTGTAGTTATGTTATCTCTATTACAATATTCTTAAAACTGTCCCAAGATGATCTCTTCGGAGAGATCAGGAATATCAAAAGCTGGAGAGATACTTGATCTCAAAGACCCTGAAGACATCTCAAAACCACAGCCGTGTGAGTAGCCTTCTAGTTCACCTCTGCCTCTCCACCCAAATGGTCTGTGCTGGCTCCCTGCTAACCAAAATGGGGATGGTAGTAATGATGGTAGAAATGGCAATATGGTAGTTAGGCATAAATGGAGGTGGTAGAGGTGAGATGGAGGTGGTGAAGGTGAAGATGGAGGTGATGGGGTATATGTGGAGGTTGTAGAGGTGTACATGGAGGTGATGAGGTATAGAGGGAAGAGATGGGGGGTAGATGGAGGTGGTGGAGGCAGTGGTGGTGATGGGAGGAACGGGCAAGAAGACTTCTGAATGATAGAGTAGGCAATTCTTGTTAATATTATGTGGATGACGCTGGATGAAGCTGATCTGCTGCAATGACAAGGGTGAAATGGGAAAGCCTTGGCATTAGATGTCTGAAGAACCTTATTCTGTCCCCAGAGCTGTGTGGTCCTAATATAATCACCTCACCTCTCTGAGCTCCAGTTTTCTTGAAGCAGAGTTTCCACTTAATACATGGTATCTTGTTAGGGGAAACTCATCCATCTCCCTCTAACCCCTGTACCCTACCCTATAAAGTAGCAGCTTCTATCCTTTCGAAAGTCTTGATAAGAGTCCTTTTCACTTACCTCTCTGCCTCACTCACGCTTACCTAGAGGAGGATGAGTGACTCAGGTGATTGGCAAATTTGGGAGAATAAAATGGGTATGTGCCATGACTCAGATCCTTCTGAGAACTGCTGCTTCAGAGCAAGTCCAGGCTGTGCCCCTCTCCTCCTCTCTTCACAGGAAACTTCCAGGGCAGATTCTCACACTGTAGGTGGGAGTCTTCCAGTGTTGGGTAGACAAGTTTAATTCTAGGGGGAAATTGGGAAGTGTGATTGTGGTTGTACATTCTAAAGCAAATTCTCTAATCAGCTTTACTTGTTACGAAGTTATTTTGATTTGCACCTATGTGACTTGCGTGTCTTATTTCCCATTTGATGCCAAGCATAGAGGGAAAGACTGTAAACAACTATCATTCTCAAATTCCAACTAACTCTGATGAACTAATGAAAGAGCCTGCATGAAGTTCATTGGACTAAATGGTTTCTAAATTTCCTTCAAGCTCTAACATCCTGTGATTCTACATGCCTGTGTCTCTGAAGCAAAACAATTATTCGTGAAGCTGAGCAGAAAGTTGAGACTCTTAGCGGACAGCTTCCCAAACTCTGCCTCTCTTCTTCCTGCTTTTCAATGTGATGAAGACCTCTAGTGTCTACACATCTTCCTCTCCCCCCCTTCCACCAGCCGTGCATGACTTCATTTACCCCCATTCTGGTCTGGACCCTGTGATGAATGACTTCACTCTTCCCTCAGTGATACCCACAACATCTTGTTCCTGTCCTGCCAGTCTTTTGGTCTTTGTCAGCCCACCCACTACCCTTCGCCTGCTCTGAACTCTCTTTCTTCTCTGGAGAAAGCCTGTCTTCAGGGAGAGCTAACAGAGCCAAGACACAGAGTGGTAAAAGTTGTGTGTGTGTGTGTGTGTGTGTGTGTGTGTGTGTGTGTGTGTGTGACTAAGGAGACCAAATAGAGAGAGAGAGAGAGAGAGAGAGAGAGAGAGAGAGAGAGAGAGAGAGAGAGAAAAGAGAGAGAGAGAGAGACCTAGTCCAGTGGTACCTATATCCAACTCTACCCCTGCCCTTCCCCATGGTTCAGTTCTGTGAGTAAAAAATGTTTAAAGAAGATCTGGCCATCCCATTTCTCTCTTCTTTCCTACCTCTGGCCTCTTTCACATTACTGTCAAGGCATTAAGCACTGAGACAAATGCTTGAGGGTTTCAGTAACCACCAGAGAGGTAACAGCTGAGACCCATGCACTGACTTAGGAGAAAGGGAAGAGATTGCACCCAGGTGGCTTTCAGTCAGAAGTGTTTCTCCCACCCTAGGGAACATTTGGCAATGTCTGGAGATATTTCTGGTTGTAAGGTAACACTGGGATGAGAGCTCTACTGGCCTCTAGTGGGTACAGGCCAGGGATGCTGCTAACATCCTACAATGCACAAGACGCTCCCACAACAAAGAATGAGCTGGCCCAAACCATCAACAGTGCCAAGGTTCAGAAATCCTGGATTAGGTTGTTCAACCACCTCTGGTTCTAAAAACCAGGATGCCTATAATCCAGGCCAAAGGAGCGTTTCACACAGGTCCACCTCAATCACCAGGATAGTATGAGAGAGGGAGGAGGGGCAAAGATTCTTATTTGCAGCTTTTGACCTCTGGGCTTCCCTTTGGAGACCCAGGAGACAGGGTGGTGACTTCATAGAGACAGATTCTCTTCCATCTTCTGGCTAGATGTTATCTGAACCCCACCTGGGTTTAGGTGAACCTAAGGGGTGAAGTGTCATGAAGGAAAAGTCAGCTTCCTACCCTTGTGTTGGTGGGAATAAGGAGTCATTTGGGGCTTACCTAGAACTTTTACCCACAAGAGGTTTTCCACAAGCGTGGCAAGTCTCATGCCAGTATGTGAGATTTTTTGCTCTCAGATTATGTGAAGCGTTGGCAGGTGGCACAAGACTGGCTGCCCCAGATTCTTGTCCACTTTAGCTGCTTTTGAACTGTATCCAGGGTTGAGGAGGAAACGTACTGTGGGATGTCAATACTGTACCCGGGAAGGCAAAACAAAAAAACAAAAACAAAGATGAGAGGTATCTTAAAGGGAAGCTGAGAAGCCTGAAGATGGCTCAGGTCATGATGGGGTCTCTCCCTACTGAATCTCCATCTACCCCCAGTCACTGCTGTGGCCTGTGGCCAGCAAGGGCACAGACCTCAGCTCACTCTGCACCAACCACACTGCACATCCTGCTATTCCTCTAACATCCTAAGCTCATCCCCACCTCAGGAGCTTTGCACTTCCTGTTTCCCCAACCTCAGCCTTCTCGTGTATTCAGCTTTCTGGTCAAATGCTATCTACCCAAGAAGGTCCTCCCTTACCAGCCTGTCTAAAATACCCCTTTCTTTAACTCTGCCTTATTGGTCTATACGGAATTTCTGTCCAAAACCAGGTTATATGTTTGTTTGTTCATTCATTACTGTCTATCCTCTAATATGGCAGGGCCTCTGTCTTGTTCACTGAGGTATTCCTGACTCCCATAATAGCTTATGGATGGTTGGTTCAAATCCTACGGGATTTGAGCAAGTTACCTACCTTTTTTTCCCTTCAATTTCCTCAACTGAAAAATGGAAATATTAATTGTATCTACCTCAGTGGTTGTTATGAGAACTTACTGAATCAATATATACATAAAAGATCAGTGTATGGCCCATAGAACATAATTAGTATCAACTAGTAATAATCAGTACATTCCCAGGAAGTTACAATATGCCTATTCTGAGGAGGTGGGGCATGGTATTCCTGGCGATTTGCAGGAATGGAGCCATCACTGTTACTTCTCTGGGAACAAAATCCCGCAGCAGGCCAGGAACCTCTACATCTGCTCTCTGCTGCCCTCTGAAGGCTCTGGGTGAAGTCTGGCCACAGAGGACCATTAGGGACTCCACAGACCACTCATTTCCCACAGAGAAATGAGCAATCCCCTTTCTTAAGAAAGCCACACTCCCAAGGTGGCAAGCTTGGCCCTTGACAAAGCTGCTGCGGGAGCCATCATTTGACAAAGTCAATTAGGAATCACTGAGGCCATAGAGGAACTTCAGGCCCCTGGGAATTCATCCCTCAGGTTCAAGGAGAGACCCAGAGCAAACCCACTTCTCCTAATCCCCAGGCTGTACTTTCCGAGACAGAGGACAGTGATCTGTCAGCCAACCTAAGCCCCCTGGAAAGCCATTCCTCAGCCTGTGCCTCATTCCCTGCTGACTGTGTGTCACCATGTGGGTCAAGTGATCTTCATGCTATTAGGCCTAAAATGAGAGGGAAAGCCACTCCTCTCAGGGCCCCTGGGGGGTGATCCATTAACAAGAATCTGGAGACTCCCCACTCTGTCTGACAGAAGGATTTCATTTTCAGTAGTGACACAACTCTAAAACATCTAGAAATAAACTTGCCTAGAAATATGCATGTCTTATATGAGAATGTGTGATAAAATTTTGCTAAGAAACAAAATAAGGTAACATATTTCAGAACGGGAAAACCTAACAGGGCAAATATGTTAAATATCCATAAATTTATTTAAAAATTTTAATATTTATTTATTTTGAGAGAGTGTGTGTGCAAGAAGGGGAGGGGCAGAAAGAGAAAGAGAGTGAGCGAGAATCCCAAGAAGGTTCCATGCTGTCAGCGCAGAGCCTGACACGGGGTTCAGTCTCTCAAACCAAACTGTAAGTTCATGACCTGAGCCAAAATCAGAAGTCAGATGCTTAACCAACTGAGCCGCCCAGGAGCTCCAAATTTATATACCTTTTAAATATAATTCCAATGGCATTGTGGATAAAAATGACCAAAAAATTCATGATTAATATATTAGCTTAGAATTTATTAAGCTTTTACTATGTGCCAGGACCTGGGCTGAGAGCTTTACAAAATTACCTCGTTAACCCTCAAATAACCCTATGTGATGGTTATTGTTTACAAAAGAAAGGGTAGGGCAGTGGTTAAGAGCAGATCACATGATCTTGGGCCGGATACTTATGACCCTGAGACTTGATTTCCTCATCTATAAAATGGGAATAATAGTATGTATCTCATGAATTTATGCTTAGGGTCAAATGAGGTAATTTGGAATAGTGCCTGGCAAGTGCTAAGCACTTAATTAATATGAACTACTGTTACCCTCATTTACAGATAAGGAAATTTAAGCTCTGAGAGGATAAAGTAACTTGTCCAAGTTTACACAGCTGGTAAATGGCTAAACTGGCCTGGGGGGATGGGCTTAGCAAGGTTTTCTCAATAGATACAGAAAATTATAATATCATAATAGTTAAAACAGGAAGTACACCTAATATAAGACATTTCTTTTTTTTTATTTTTTTAATGTTTTTATTTTTTTTATTTTTGATACAGAGAGAGACAGAGCATGAGAGGGGGAGGGGCAGAGAGAGAAGGAGACACAGAACTGGAAGCAGGCTCCAGGCTCTAAGCTAGCTGTCAGCACAGAGCCTGACGTGGGGCTCGAACCCACGAAACTGAGATCTGACCTGAGCCGAAGTCGGAGGTTTAACCAACTGAGCCACCCAGGTGTCCCAACATTTCTTTTTTTTTAATTTGTTTAATGTTTTATTTATTTTTGAGAAAGAGAGGGACAAAGTGAGAGTGGGAGATGAGCAGAGAGAGGGAGACACAGAATCCAAAGCAGGATCCAGGCTCCAAGCTGTCAGCACATAGCCCTATGAGGGCTCAAACTCATTAGCCATGAGATAATGAGATCATGACTTGAGCCAGTTGGATGCCTTGCAAAATAAAGTAGTGAATACTTACCCAATGCCTCCCCAGCCTGCTACTTTCTTTACTTCCTTTCCTTTCCCCCTTCAAATAGCCAGACCATTCTGTGCTTTGCCTCAGGGAGGGCCTATGAAAGCAGAAAAAAGAGGGAAAAAAGCCTCTTCCCTTAGGGCAATAGGAAAGACAAGATCCCTGAGCAAACCCTGACTGAAGTATGGGAGAAGATGGTCCTATTGATCAAGACTGTCCCCACCCCTCATCCAAGGTGTCACAAGGATAGGGAGAGAGATTCAGTGCTCCACAATGACCTGCATGTACCACAAACAAGGACTAGATGGCATCAAGTGTAGGGGCCTACGTAGTTCCCTAAGAGTCCAACGCCCTACCCCATTCCACCCCCAAAACAGAAACTCCAACTGACAGAGACTTAAGTGTCATCACCTTTTTTTAAATGGAAGCTCAAAATATAGGCAGAGAATGTTAGAAAATAAATTGTGTCTAATACACTTCAGTTTAGGGGCTGAAACTGATATTCCAAAGGCTAGATTTGGAGAAATGCGCTATTAAAATTTTTTCCATTTAGAGGAGAAGCTTGGGCAGTGAACAAAGGCAGCAATGTATTTATTTGTTGAACTCAGCACATTCATCTCCGCCCTGAAATCAAATGTGATTGTCCTTAAGACTAGGGTTGAAACTGGCATCCGATTTGCCTTGGACAGTCACCATCTGCCCATATGTCTTGGCTTCATTGTTAGTAGTGCCCTCTTTCATTCTCAGAAAGGATTCCAGTTCAGGCAATCAGTTATGTGGTTACTATGTTAGGATTTTAAAATTCAAGCAATCCTGTGGGTGAGCAACTCTCAGCTCGGTGCTGTGAAACAGAAAGGACTTCCAGGCAAGGATAATTAGAGGCCAATGGGGCAATGAAGTAAAGCCTCTGGAGGGTCTGAGAATCTCGCCTGGATGGGAAAGGAAGGGGCAGGTGGTGCCTCACAAGAGGAGTCTTGGTGAGGTTTAAGGTGTGGTGCTGTGTGGAGTTAAGAGAACACTGGTGGGGTTGGAGTGGGATCTTGGAACTTAGTATTTCAGACACGAAACAGCTCAGGGTAACAGCATGGCCCAGGTTATGCCCATAGGAGGAAGCAAAAAAATGGAACCCAGATTGCATTTAGGGATAGGAACTAGGCAGCTAGTGAGAGACTTGGAAGGGGGGTTGTCTACTCTACACCCTTTTACTCCTATTAAATTATTGATCTTGTGATTGTATTACCTATTCAGAAAAATATAGAAGCAAAATGGAAATTTTAAGGAACCCAGGCTACCTTGCCCAGAGATCCTTCTAGATAAACTATGGAATCACTTTGTCAAGCTTTTGGTTTTTTTTTTTTAAGTTTATTTACTTTGGGGGTGGGATGAAGAGGGAGAATCCCAAGAAAGCTCTGCACTGACAGCACAGAGTCTGACGTGGGGCTGAAACTCATGAACTAACTGTGAGATCGTGACCTGAGCCAAAGTCCAACGCTTAACCGACAGATTCACCTGGGTGACTCCATTTTGTCAAGTTTTTAAAACCTCACTTGGAAAATAAGTGGCCTTTAAACATTTGAAAGGATGCTCAACCTTATTTTTTTAAAAAGAGGCAAACTCTAGTGATAGTCACAGTGAAATACAATTTTTTTAACTTTCAGATCAGCAAATATCAAAAGGTTTCACAACCGCAACACTGGAAGGAAATAGGCCCTCTTCCACACAATGGCTGGTGATTCTGCATTGGGCACAGACTCTCTGAGGCCACTTTGGCAATACTTACAAACTTTAAAATGCACATACTTTTGGGGAGCAGCAACTCTTTGTCTGGAAGTTTATCTTACAAATATAGTCCCACCTGTGGGTAAAGACATATGTGTACTTTGGGGGCAATTACCTACGTCTCTGCATATATGTCAGAGGATTACCATGGGGATTAAATGATATAATACATGGAAAGGATTTTAAAGAGGACCTGGTACATAGTAAGTTCTCAGTAAGTTCTGGCTGTTAACTATTACAGCATTGTTTGTGGCAGCAAAGCACTGGAAACAACCTAAATATCCATCAATAGGGGACTGATTAAAAAAAAAAACACCTTTTGTCTGTACATTGGAAAACCATGAAGTTTTTAAATAGCATGTATACTAACAGGGCACCTGGGTGGGTCAGTTGGTTAAGCGTCAGACTCTTGATTTTGGCTCAGGTCACGATCTCATGGTTATGAACTGAGCCCCATATCGAGCCTTGCATCAAGCCCCACTTTGGGTGCGCAGCCTGCTTAAGATTCTCTCTCTCTCTCTCTCTGTCCATCTTCACTGCTTGCACACTTTCTCTCTTTCTCTCTCTCTCAAAAAAGAAAAAATAGAGTGATCACTCTTTAAACATTGCCATGAAATGATCTTTTAGACATATTATTGTTAATGGGGGAGAAGCACAGTTTAGAAGGGCGCTTATGGTTTACCACCATTCGTGTGTGGGGCAGGCATGCCTGTGGCTGCACAGTCTCTCCAGAGAAGAAGGCACAAGAACCTGGTTTCAGTGAAGATTCCTGGGAGCAGAACCAGGAGGCAGGTGCTCAGGGGCCACTATATAACCACTTGTATCTTTTATATTGTCCACCATAGGGATGTATTTTCTATTCAAAAACAAATAAGCAGGGACTCAAACAGGAGCTAGTACCATACTCCAACATTCATTACAATAGGCAAAAGTTGGAAACAACCCAAATGATCATCTATAGATAATTAGAAAAACAAAATGTGGTATATCCATACAATTTAATATTTTTTAGCCTTTAAAAGGAAGGAGGAGTGCCTGGCTGGCTTAGTTGGTGAAGCATGAAACTCTTGATCTCATGGGTTGTGAGTTCATGCCCCACGTTGGGTGATGAAATTATGTAAAATCTTAAAAAATTTTTTTCAAAAATAAAAGGAAGGAAATTCTGACACATGCTACAACATGACTGAACCTTGAGGACAATGTGCTAAGCGAAATAAGCCAGACATAAAAATATAAATACAATTGTTCCACTTATATGAGGTACCTAGAATAGCCAAATTCACAGAGACAGAAAGCAGAATAGTAGATCTGGTGCTGGGGCAAGGGGGGTTGAGGAGTCACCGTTTAATGGGTACAGAATTTCAGTTGCGGAAGATGAAAAAGTTTTTGATACAGATGGTGGTGATGGTGGTTGTACAATAATGTGAATATACTTAATGCTATTAAATCTGTACACTCAAAAATGGCTAAAATGGTAATTTTATGTTATATATATTTTACCACAAAAAACAATTAAGTAATTTCAATATAATTTTAAATAATATCATTTTAAATACCTTTTTAAATAGTCCTTTTTTAGGGGCACCTGGATGGCTCAGTTGTTGGTTAAGCATCTGACTTTGGCTCAGGTTATGATCTTACAGTTTGTGGGTTCGAGCCCCACATCATGCTCCTGTCAGTTCAGAGCCCACTTCAGACCCACTGACCCCCCTGCCCCATCCCTGGCTCATGCTCTCTCTTGCCCTCCCTCAAAAATAAACATAAAAAATTAAATAGTCCTTTTTTACTTTGATTGGAGTTCTATTAGATATAGAAATTGATTAGAAGGAGCTGTACTCTATGGGCCACCACAAAGAATGAGCCCTATCTGGAAAATGACCCTGGTCTCTAAACCCTGGCTTTGGCCATGCCAGGTGAACCTGCCATGCTGACTGGCTTCTGGGGGATCCCTGATAAAGAGCAGAGGGGAAAGGCTGAAGCAGGATCAGGGGAAGAGGGCAACTTCATCCAAAACAGGGAAGAGGTGATGGGTAGGAGCTGAAGCAGAGGTGATTCCCACCTGACCACACAGACTTTCTCCATGAGGAAGGAGGTGAAGGGCAGGAGTGTGTAGTTCGGGGGCGGGGGGCGGATTTTGAGGTTGGGAGAAAGGCTGACCTTCAAGGGGTCATCAAGGGATAAGTAAAAGAATTGCCCCGTCCCCACTGAGGACCTTGGTGAGCCTGGAGATCAGACATGAATAGAGAGAATTTTCCTACTCCTCTCACCTCTTCTCCCTCCCTGGGAAACAACCCTCAAGCATTCGCATACCCCTCATAACAAATAAGTGAGTAAGAGTAGAAAACAGGACTTTCCATCCAGACCACCCTTCTTCAGCAAGAAGCCTCAGTTTTAAAATGAGGTAACATTGGAGAACACCCTCTGCCATCCATTTCATGTGACCACCTAACTCCTCCTGAATTATCTCTTTTGCTGGCATGGCCTCCATCAATGGTCACAGAGCAGGGAGGTAAAAGAGAAGATATTTGAGCATCTCCATTAATAAGTCTAAGTGCCTGATTACTGCCTTTCTGAGATGAACTTAACTGAAGGGAGGATGGGCAGGCATTCAGTCAAACAATAGCCAGTAATGTAACACCTTCAGTGGATAGGCAAAGATAGCTGTCCTCAGACTGAGCAACCCAAAATAAGCTGGGAGGTTTAGAGGGAGAAAGAGCACAGTTGGTGGGTTTTTAGGATGCTCCTGAGAACATTCCTCAGTTTATACACAGCTCAATCCCAAATCCTAAGAGAGTAAAAATAACCTTTCTCAGAGACAGAAGCCCACAAAGGCTCTGGATTTCTAAGTTAGGATTTCATCAAGGGCTGGGTGACCCCTTCTTGGATACACAACGGATTTTTAAGAGTCCTGATATGTAAGAACTGTGCAGTCTGCTACGTCTAGGAAGAGACATGAGGACCAGTTCCTTGGCTTCTCATGCATCACCTGCCTCTCATTCCCTAGAGCCCAAGAAGCGGATCTTTGGTAAAGCATGCCTCCTTCATGGGGGAAAGCTTAGTTGGTGTGGGAATTTTTACACAAGTCTCATGTTTCCTGGACTCTTATAAACTTCCAAGAAGATGCTGAAAATAACCCTTATTGAATTGGGAGAAGCTTGAAGTAAACACAGGACCAACCACTGTGACTTCCATGGCTAAAAGCATAGATTTGAGAAGGGTAGTTGGACCTCTGCAGAGAATCTGACTGGATCCAGACCTCAGCCCCTAAGTGCAGGTCTGACCTTGCCCAGATGCACACGGGCATAGATGCTCCCCTCTCCAAAGGTGGGGACAGGGAAATGCAGAATAGCAACACTACCACAGGACAACCTGGTCATTATCCGACTTGTCCTTCTCTATGTTTAAGTAGTTAAAAATTAATTTGAACATCAGATTCTGCCTTATTTTTGCTCTCTAAATCTTGGACAGGTCTTTAGTAAAAAGCAATAAAATTCTCACCTGACCTTCCATGGGCTTGGAGATTCCTGCCTACACTACTGGGTTCGTTCACATCCCAAAACCAAAATCTACAGCCAAGCTGTTAACTCCATATATTTAAAATCCACTCTTACTCACCTGGTGCTGTAGCCCGTTGCTCTGGGGCTCTTGAATCCAATCCTTTAGGGTGGGCCTTGCAGTTGGAATCCATCCACCTCCCCTTTTTTCTGCCTCTGCTATTAACATAGCCCCTCCTCTATTGCCTCACCAACCAACTATTTTAGAACCAGAAGTCTTTGTCTATTCACAGACACCGCAAAAGTAACATTCATTTTAAGTTTTTTAATCTAATGTCTGTGTCTTCTGTAATTCTTATTGGTTTATCTAATCAGCGTGTCCTAGGAAGGTTTATTGTTGCCGGTTTAGCTTGCCCAAGCACAACAGGCCTGCTCAGGCATTTACCCTGAGAGGATCAGCTCCTTTAAAAGAGACAATCCTCAGGGGAAATGGCAGATCTTTTGCCTCTTCTCTCCAGAGGCCTGAGGCTAAGGAAGACAGTCCGTATCCCACAGCCCCTCCAGCTCTGCAAACCCCAATTCCTGACTCTTTAGAGAAGTATATGAACAAGAGAAACGAAGAAGGCATTTGAACAAATTAAACCTTACAAGAAAAAGATTGCATGCTTTGTGATTTTTCTGTTTTGTGCTGATTTTTGCCCTCATTTTAACTGCTTTGTAAGTAGGAAAGATATACTGAGGGAGCAGAGGGAAGAGGACAAGACAGTGAGTGGGAAGTGAGGGGAAAAGAAGTGGTAGTGAGGGCATGTATATGATGTGTTGGGGAGAGGGCACATGGAGTTGAGGGGTGGACACACAGGGTTGGGAGGTAGAGGAACACAGTTGTAGGGGTGCTGGCAAACAGTGTTAGGTGATGTGGGCACACAGTGTTGGGGGGTGCAGGCACATAGGGTTGGGTGTGTGTACACAGAGTTCAGGGGTGTGGGAACACAGAGTTCAGGTATGGATCACAGGGTTGGGGTGTGTGTACACAGGGTTGGGAGGTCTGAGCACAGGGTTAGGAGGTGTGGGCACACAGAGTTGGGGTGTATACACAGAGTTGAGGTGTGTGAGCACATAGGGTTGGGGGTATGAGCACACAGGGTTGGGGGGTGTTGTGTATACAGGGTTAGGGTGTGGGCACACAAGATTGGGGTGTGGGCACACAGGTTTGGGGGGATAGCACACAAAGTAGCAGGGGCAAGGAAAAGGAGTGTGCTGAAATCTCCAGTGCTTAGGCATCTCTAAACACTAAGAGTTGGGCCTGATGACTCATAAACGTTTCCTTATTTAACTCTCACCAGTCCGGCCAGGTGAGGATTTTCATCCCCAGAGGAAATCTTGCAGATATGGAAACTGGCACTCAGAGAGTGTAATAGTAGCCCCTGGACTCACAGATGTAGCAGGAAGAGCTGGGGTTGGAAGCTCCATTAAAAAATGAACTCCACCCCTCTTCCTACTCAGTCCCTATTGTAGATTTACTGAATGTCTTCAGACCCATATTTCAGGGTTTACCTTCTCTTTCAGATAGGAACTTTACCTTCTGGCATAAAGCCCTCACTCTCTTCCCAGCTCACCAGGGTTTCTCCCAGTGGAAAAGCCACATATGCAGCAGACATATGGGCAGGTGTGTTTAGGAGCCGTGGCTGAGCTTTAACATTAACCCTATGTCCTAGTTTCTTTCCACAATCCATGGAATCAAAGATTAGTAAGACTAGGATGACCAACTCAGCTTGGTTTGCCTGACACTTTCCTGGATTTAGCTCTGAAAGAGCTGCAACCCAGGAGACCCCTCCATCTTGGGCATGTCAGGATAGCCTGGCCCAGAAGGTACAGTCTCCAGCCTCATGTGGTCTCCAGCACATCAGAAATTAGACAAAAGCACAAACAGAAAAGTGCCCTATTAAAAAAGCACAAAGGAAAGGAGGGTTTCAGTAAAAGAAAGAAATCTTATGTGTTTGGAGGACTGATTTCATTTCACAAATGGTCGCTGCTTGCCTTGGAAGGCCCAGACCCTAGCTTAGGTCCTGTGTGTTAAAAGAAACACTTGATGGAGAAAATGGCCTCTGAAGGACAGTGAAGGAAACAGTAGGGGTTGGATTTGGAATAGCAGAACAAGGGTGAAGCAGAGGGAAGGAGCTGTAAAAATAAAAACCTAAGTGGTGGAAGAATGCGGTATACCCCAGGAATTGGGGCCAGTTTCCCTCGTATGGAGCAAGTTTGGGGAGGAAAAGTTTGGGGCCATTATAGGGAAAGACATAAATAGCAGCAAACATGGAATGGCACTCTGTACAAGAATGGAATGATCGGCCTCAGAGTGGATGGTGGCACGGGGCTAAGGCTTATTAGGCTGTTACCACCAAGCATTCCATCCACCCAGGTTTCGTTTAAATCATTTGGATATTTAGTTTAGATATTTTAGTTTTTGTTTTTCATTTCATGCAGGAATTAGAGGGTGAGGTTCAGCCTGGGGTAGTGAGGGGACAGGAAGGTATGGGCAGGTAGCTTTCCCTCCAGGAGGCACAAAAAGGGACAGGTTTTCAGGCTGAGGATCCTTCCAGATAAAGGAATGGGGAGGGAACTGCCCTGGCAGCAGAATGCTGTCCTGCTTGTGTCCAATGTCCACTGAGAGTTTGCTGGAACACTTGCTTGGTCCCCTGTCCAGCTCTAATGCCAATTTTGCTGTCAACCAATGCACAATCTTATTTATGTTTTTTTGGTTTAAAACAAAAAAATGTTATTCCAAGGTTCTTATTTACTTTGAGAGCCTTTCTGCCTTGCCATAGAAAAATATCCATTCAATTGCTGTGTGTGAACAAAGGGAAAGGCAGGGTGAACTGTGGGGCACATGCCCAAAGTGCCACAACTGCCACTGACTGCCAAAATGTCTGCTGCTCCAAGCCCAGGGTTTCCCACTCTAGCTAATTCCCAGGTGACTCCATCTTTTCTCCATGTTAGGAGGCAGGTTCCTCAACCAATGTGATGCAAGTATAGTTAATTGGTAGAACCCGGTTTACATCCAGAACTCTAGCAGCAAGGGATACTGAGAAATAAGGTTTTGAGCTTTCCAATCTGTCCAATTAGGAAGGTGAAAAGGAGGGGCACCTCAGTGACTCCGTGGGTTAAGCATCCGACTCTTGATCTCACAGTTCATGAGACTGAGCCCCAAGTTGGGCTCTGTGCTGACAGCAGAGGGCCTGCTTGGGATTCTCTCTCTCCTTCTCCCTCTCTCTATGCCCCTCCCCTGCTTGTGCTCTCTCACTGTCTCTCTCAAAATAAATATAAATGTGAAAAAAATAAATTAAAAGGAGGATGAAAAGGATCTTAAGAGAACCTTTCCAAGAATGTACCACAAGGTCCTAAGTCTTTACTAATTGGTAAAGCTACATTTGGTCTTCCAATTGACTATGATGTGTTTGTTCCATAAAATAGAACCCAAGGTAAGGAGGGGATGGAAGTGAGTGGCATCCTTCCCCTAACAGTGCCCAAGCCTGGGCCACCGGCCACGACTAGGAAGCAGGTCTGCAAGAACATGGCAGGCCCACACAAACCACATGAGCAGAGTGGGGCTGGAGGGCTTTCCTGCCAAAGGAACAGGTGCTGGGTGTCAAATCCCCAAGAATTTACTGTACAGTAGTCCTCCTTATCCACAGTTTCACTGTCTGCAGTTTCAGTTACCTGCTGTCATCCGTGGTCCAGAAGCAGGTGATTCTCCTTTACCTGCAGGTCAGTCGTAGCTTAACGGTATGTCACAGTGCCGACATCATTCACTTCACTTCATCTCATCACATGGGTCTGTTATCATCTCACAACATCGAAAGAAGAAGTAGGAGTACCATATAGTAAGCTATTGAGAGAGAGAGAGACCACATCCATGTAACTTTTATTACAGTATAGTGCTATAATTGTCTTATTGTTGTTGTTAATGTCCTACTGTGCCTAATCGATAAATTATACTTTATCATAGGTATGTTATATATAGGAAAAAACAGTATATATAGGGCCTGGTACTATCTGCAGTTCAGGTCTCCACTGGGGGTCTTGGAACATGTACCCCGCGGATAAGGGAGAACTACTATACTTGTTTTCCGGCACTGTTTTGGAATTTTTTCCCTTATCTTTCCTTTCTTGTATTGAAAAAAAAAATGTAATTTCAGGTGAACTTAGGGAGGAAAGAAAAGTAAATGTAAGAGTTTAGTTCATCTCAAACTAGAGTTTTTGATTCCTACTGAGGTTAACTTTTTTGCAGTTGATATAAAACAATCGGAGTTTTTGTGAATTGCTATTCATAGTTATGGTTCTATCAGTGTGTTTCTCTTTTTCTTTTTCTTCTTTATGTATAAGATTTATTTATCATCTATTGTAAATATTTTTCTGTGTTTGTCATTTTTATTAAATTTTGTCAATGGCCTTTCCTTCTTTTCCTTCCAGGAGGTCCAGTGCTTGCGTGTGTGTGTGTGTGTGTGTGTTTTAATGAGATCAAATTTATCCATATTTTCCTTTAAGGTTCCTAGTTTTGTTTCCAGTCTCAGAAACACTTTAACCATCCCCAGGTTTATGTACACCTATATTTCCATCTAGTTCTAAAAGCCATCTGACTTGAATTTAGTATATGGTGTAAGACAAGGATTTAACTTTATTACTGTTCCCCCATGTTACACCATTTATCAAATTATGTATCCTCTATCCACTCGTTTGAAAAGCTGCTTTTATTACATCCCAAATGTTCCTGTGTGCTGAGTCTGTGCTTAGCCAACCATCCTGACAGCACATTACACACTCGGTTACGTTTTGCTACCATTCGCTCCTTCCTCAAACCACTCTGCTCTGCATTTTCTCCTACCACGTCACAAACATTTCTCTGGCAAAGCTCATCATCAGACTCCTAATAGCCAAAGTCTGGGGATGCTTTTCAGAGCTTTTCTTGACAGACCTCTGTTATATTTGACATTGTTGACAATTCTTTCCTTCCTAAATTCCTTGTTTCAAGGTGGTTTTGTTTGCCTGTTTGTTTTGGTATATTTGGGGACTTCTGGATCATTAGGTATGTGCATCTTCATCTTTGCTAAATAATGCCACAGTGTTTTCCAGAAGGAATGTAGTACTTCATACCCCCACCAGCAGTGTGCAATAGTCTAATGGGATTATTCAAGGGCAAGCATTGGTAGAATGAGTATGGTCCCAATCTCTTGTCCCATGGCATTTGCTCTGTTCCCCCTTTGCACATTCACCCCACAAATCTCCTCTGTCTTGTGAACTTGAGTCCTGCTGCTGGCCCAAGCCAACCCCATGATCATTCCTGCTCTCCCCACAACACAAACCAATTGAAAACTTTAAAGGCTCACCTTCCTAAAACTGAGCTTTTGCATTTTGTTCTCTGTTCCCAAATCATCAGAGGCTTTCCAGGGCAGTCAAATGAAGTCTGAGCTCCTTGGATTGGCACCCAAGGCCTTCCCCTGCCCAACTTCCTCATTCTTTCCAACACTTATTTTCCCCCACTCTCTATAGGGGAGCACTTGAATTCAGTCAAGGAGACCCATCTTGATGCTGGGGTTGGAAACCAGTACAACCACTCTGCAAGAACAATGTTAATAAGTTAATAAAGATAGTTAATAAGGATGAAAATACACATACCAAATTAATGAAGTTTTGGGGTGATGGGGGATTTGTGGGGTCTGGAGCAAAAAGCCAAGAAAGAATTCTTGAAGATGTCTTTGGTGCAAAATGGTGATTTTATTAAAGCATGGGAACAGACCCATGGCAAGAAAGAGCTGCACTGGGGTTGTGTTGAGTAGCTCATTATACACCTTCAGGTTGCCAGAGAGTCAGGGGAAAAATCTCAAGTATTTTGGAAGCAAGGTTTCCAGGACTTTGAGGGGCTAGCTGTTGCTAGGGAAATACCACTTATTACCATTTAATAAAACCTCAGTCATGAGGCCTTTCATATGTATATCAGGATGACATAAGCTCGGAGTATGAATGCCAGCATATATTTTGGGGCAGTTGATATAAAGGAAGTAGATTTACAGGATCCTTAAAGTTGAAATAATGTTAAACTAAGATTCTCTTTGGCCCCTGCCAAAATGTTATCCTCGAGGCAGCTGAGCTCCTACAGGGAGGTCACTCTGCAGGTTTCAAGGACCTGTCAATTGGCTGTAGGTAAAGGAATTTAATTTTTTATTTGCCTTAGTTTCCCACATTACCATGGCAAGCACTTAAACCACCTTCCTTTGTTTTTGGGTAGCCAGGAGTGTCCCAGAAATAGCACACATATTCTTCCTGGGGTGGGTGGGGGGATGTTAACCTGTATTTTGCCCTTCAGCTTGCCCTACACTCCCTCATCAAAATGACCAAGCAATTTCACCTTTGTACATGTGTACCAGGACAACTAAACAAGGATATTTATATACCGTAGTTTGTAGGTTCTCAAACTTTGAAGCAACCCAGATGTCCATCAAGAGTAGAATAGATAAGTTCCGGTCTCTGCACCCCTCCTCACTCTGTACCCCCACTGACTAGTGGAGGGGGGGGATGTTTCTTTTTCAGACAACATGTCTTCATTTAAAACAGGAGCCCAGGGGCACCTGAGTGGCTCAGTCAGTTGAGCATTCAACTTTGGCTCAGGTCATAATCCCACATTCATGAGTTCAAGCTCTACATCTGGCTCACTGATGTCAGCACAGAGCCTGCTTCAAATCCTCTGTCCCCCTCTCTCTCTGCCCCTCCCTGGATCATGCTCTCTCTCAAAACTACATTAAAAAAACAAAACAAAACAGGAGTCCAACTACCTACTTTACAAAATAGTTAGGATTTTTTCCCAGTGAAAAATGAATTTCCTATATCATTGTGTAAATATGTAGGAAAACTCTAACAAGTTGTGGTCAACTACTTGTGTTTTATCATTGTGTTAAGTGTCTATGTGCTCTTTTTCTTTTTTAATCCATTTTTAAAAGTTTATGTACAGTAAAATTCATTCTTTTCTGGCATTCAGTTCTATGAGTGTTAACAAATAATTACAGAATTTTTTAAACAAAGGAGTATCCATATGGGTCTAAAGTAATTTATCTTGGATTTTGTCCACTGAGACTTTGGAAAACAAAGCTTGATTTCCACAATTTCATAAATTGTTAGGCAAGCTGTATTTACTCCACAAGTTCACAAAACTTCAGTGTCACTTATTGGTCCTTGCTCAATTGTTTGCATAGGTTCTCATTGTCTTCTAGAACAGCCAGTCCTGGGCTGACCCTTTCCACTAAGATTAGAAGGGAAAACAGGCCTGGCTTTCAACTCTCTACAGAAACCTGACAAACCATTGCTGCAGGTAAAGGGCCCCATCAGGGGTCTTCTAAACCAGGTGCCCTGGGCTGCTAAATATGTAGGTGACCTAAACCTCCAGGAGAGGATCTGCCATATCTGAGCTACCTTGTCATCTAGAAAGTGTCAAGATTTGATAGTCTAAGCACCGAGGCTATCAAAGTGTCCCCTCACATCTCCAAAAAACGCAGTGAAACTTGGACCCTTAGTAGTTATACAAAGTATATTAAATCAACTAAGTTAACTATTTAACCATAAGTCTACCATTCCATTTGTTTTTATATGATGCAAAAAAAAAGTTTTTAAATTTTTCATTGATTGAAACCTAGAAATACCTGCATGCCATCCCATCAAGAGACCAACTACTGCCTCATCCAATATTTTACCCCTCCCTATCCCAGTTGTTTTGATCTTTTTTCTTCAATTGATGACTTTGAGAATAGGATGCTAAGCCTCTCACCGCCATGGGATGCTGGCTTTGATGGCCAGCCTCTCTGGCGGGATAGGAATGGATAGATCTTACAAGTTTCCAGGTGGTGCTCATACTGGTACTCAGGGAACCACACTTTGAGAATCACAGCTGTAAAGATAACAATTATAGGAAATGTGAAAGGCAGAGTAAACTATTAACACCATGAGGATATATTTAAATCCAGACTGAGAAATAGTTCCTTTGACAAATAAATTATACAGAAAAAGCAAGTAAGAAAGAACCTAGAGAGGCACCTGGGTAGCTCAGTCAGTTGAATATCTGACTCTTGATTTCAGCTCAGGTCATGATCTCATGGTTTCATGAGTTGGAGCACCACATCGGGCTCTGTGCTCACACAACAGAGCCTGCTTGAGATTCTCCCCCCCTCTCTCTGCCCCTACCCCGCTCACACTTTCTCTCTCTCAAAATAAATAAATAAACTTAAAAAAGAAAGAACCTAGAGATTAAAAGAGACTTAACAGGCATGGAGAGCAGAGCCAAGATAGAAGCATAGTCAAAATACAAGACTTGACCTGTGTATGAAGCTGGATGTCAACATTTCCAGATTTTGCCCAGGGCCTCCAGCAGTAGGTACAGCTTAGACTGGGCACTTTCAAATCACTTCAAAATGGAAGGTTGCCTATCAACTCAAGTATAGAATATCATAGGAGCTCCTTGCTTGAGCACCAATAGAAAACAATATCTTACCACTGATGAGGAGGTAGGGACAATTCTAGCTTCTACTGTGTAATCTGGTTCTGGGACGACACTGGGCATAGTGCTTTCATTGACATTTACCTCATAGATCAAGGTGATGCCTTTGACTTTAATATCCTTCTGCAAAATCACTTCAGGTCAGTAAAGCAAGTATCTAAGATGTCCATAGAATCTCAAGAACTGGACATTCATCCCAATTGGATCTGGGCTTCAAGGAAGGACATTTCATCAAGTTGAGTAATAGGAACATTGCAACCAAGAGATGATATGTTTCTAAGCCCAGGACTACAGGGCATTGGGGGCCTAAGTTTACTCCCAGCCCTACCTGGAGGCAAAGTCACTATTTCCCCCTCCATCCTCAGAGGTTGCCGTGAGCAGTCATGTTGCCCCCACCACCCATTCTAAATCTAACCATGGAGGCAGTGACGTAGATATCCCAGGCTTCTCCCACTCCTGTCATAACACCAGCTCCAGTCTCTGAGAAGAGGCTTAGGGAGACTTTGGCACTGCTTGCAGCTCTGTTCCAAACCTGGCACCACAGCTATCCAGCTAAGTCCAGGACTGAATTGCCTTGGCAGAACATCAAGAACAGACTTGAAGAATAAAAATGACCTTGAGAAGATAGGAAAGAAAACCCCATCTTTGATGAAGAAAATGGAGGAGGTACAGAAAACATTTTTTCTAAAGAATTGCAATATATAATGCATTTGTTTGGGGGATGATCAGAATACCTTTGTTTGGTTTAATGTTTATTTATGTTGAGAGAGAGGCAGAGAGAGGGAAAGAATCCCAAGCAGGTTCCACACTACCAGCACCATGCCCCATATGGGGCTCCATCTCACAAACTGTGGGATCATGACCAGAGCCAAAATCAAGAGTCAGACACTTAAACAGCTGGTTAAGGCACACTGAATGATCAGAATACTTACACTGAAACCATTGGTATTCTTGAAGACCTTGTCATGGAGTCCATCCTGAAATGACACACAAGGTAATGTCAAATGAAAGACAAGGTCAAGTACAAGTTGAGGATTTCATCTTTTTGATTTGTAAAGACCCAGGGAAATTTGCTAAGGCTATTCATGATTACTGTGAATGAAGAATTGAAATAAGCTGGGAAAGAATTTGATGAAGACTACTATGGATCTTGACACTTTTTGTAATTTCTGAAGCTTCACTATCTTGTGGGAAAACCATATATAATAACTGAACATTTTCTACAGTAAGGTCCTTGTAATTGAAAGATGGAGAAACACAAAATTTTCATGTCTTCACATTCAGAGTGATATTTGAGATTTTAATTGCCTGATTTGATAATACCATACTTTAATTACTTACTGGGTTTTAATAACCACACAAAAGTTAAACTATCTTGCAAACCACACAGTTCCTTCTGATTTTGACTATCAAAATTATGAAATAGCACTTATATTAGGTGTTTTTGTGCCATTGTAAGCTATACTATAGCTATTTACTTTTATTTTTTAAGTGATTTATTTTTGATAGAGATAGAGAAAGCACAAGCAGGGGAAGGACAGAGGATCTGAAGCAGGCTCTGTGCTGACAGCAGAGAGCACAAGGTGGGGCTCGAACTCACAAACCTTGAGATCATGAGCTGAGCTGAAATCAGATACTTGACTGAGCCCCTACCATAACTATTTAATACATTATTATATATAAATATGTAACTTTAACCAGCTACCCCTACTATAGCTATTTATATGTGAAATCTAAATGTCACCTTTTCCCTGTGATACCTGAAATATGTGTTTCATGTATTTTCAAGTTTCTAGACAACAGTAATCTAACAGTTATTAAGGATAGTAAACTGTTGAATCACTATATTGTTCACCTGCAACTAATATCTAACTGGAATTTAAATAAAAATTTAAAAGATAGTGAACTGGTTTGTGTTTCTCTTAAGAAGAAGATGATATGGGAATATAATCTTTTGTAAGAATGTTTATCTGTCCTAGAAGATAATTTCCATCAGGGATACCTGGGTGGCTCAGTTGGTTGAACATCTAATGCGTTGTTCATGGAGCCTGCTTGGGATAGTGTCTCTCTCTCTCTCTCTCTCTCTCTCTCTCTCTCTCTCTCTCTCTCTCTCTCTCTCTCTTTCCCCCCCACCTTACTCACACCCATGTTCTCTCTCTTTCAAAATAAATAAACTTTCAAAATTAAAAAAAAGATAATTTCCTTCCATATTCTTTAGATAGCAATTGATTTTGGGGAGAAACTAAATTTCACATTATTGCTTGTGTTTGAAGGCATTTTTGACTTAAAAGCTTTGGGGCTTAGACATAATATTTGTAAGGTTGTGAACTCATTTTCCTGGATCAAAGTAAAACTTCTAAAATACATGCTTTTAGTAGTAGTTGGAATGGAATTGCTTAAAAAGCTGATGGCAAAATAAGCATTTGGGGTAGTATTTTATTAGCACTTGTTAATTGTGGAAATACGTACTTGTTAAAATCAAATATGGCTATGGAAACCATTTCCTCAACTTCCTATAGTTCAGGATACAGTAAGAATCAGTAATTGGGAAAATTCTACTTTCTTAATCTATTAATACCAAGAATAAAATATGAAAAAAAATTAAACAAAAAAATGACTCATGACTTTGGGAACACAAATCTGTAAATTAGATACCCCTTCTCTGTCCCAGTACTAAAACTACCAGTCTTTTTCTTCACTTTACCATTGCAAGCTGGTTTATGTCATTTGATGACATACTTGCTATGTTCCTTGCTATGCATCTACCACCTCCTGCTCACTATCAAGGCGGGAATAATGGGACTTAACATACCTGTGGCTTACTGTGAACAGCTCAGCAGGCCAGGGAGAAGTGGCCTTGAATGCCTATAAATTGTCCACTTTTTAAATTCAATTTCTTTCAGTCATCTCAGACCCTCAATTGCCTCTTTGTGAAGTCCTATTTAGCAATTTCAGGGGACAAAAAAATCCTTGCATTTCCTTCTCCCCTAGGCCAATTCTCTTCAAGTGGGTAGAATGACCTGAGTGCTTATAAATCCAGAATTTGGGCAAGGATGGGGATGGAGAGTGGTCTTCCCAGGGCGCTGTCTTGTACCTTTCTTCACTGCATCCAGTGCTGATTGCAGCTCCATCATGCGTTCACATGTCCCTTCCTACAGTAAAAGGCTGTGTCAATGGCATCTCCACTATCCTCTTCCATTGGTTGAAAAGCACATCTTCGGCCAGTTAAGTATGGCTTGGTTGAAGGAAGTTCAAGGGGCTTCTCAGTTATGTTCTACGGGAGTGTTTGTTTTCTTGTAGCCCCATCCTGATGCTGCACGTGAAGCAAGGCTTCACTTGGTATTTCCCCCATCTTTAATCGAAAGTCATGGGTTTAGAAATTCTAACCTCAGCTGTGGAGCAGAGAGTTTGAAAGCACTTAGCTCATGATCAATACCCACATTGCCATGCTGCCTGGGTGTCTGGTCCCTTTCTGTAAACATTTTTTGGTGAATCTTGCAGTTCTTCAGTAGAAATGTGGTACAGCATCATTTATAAAATTGAAGGGCCATAGCTCCAGCCAACAGGCTTCCCAAAGTGAAGGCTCTAGTACCCAACACCTAGACAACCTCAAAAGCAGGTTGCTAGCCCACCACTTTTCCTTCCCTCTGCTCCCCTTTCCATGTACAGTGCTGTGAGGAAGGTGTTCCTTCTCAGGTGAATGGGCCTGATCCATTTGGTGAATTAATGGCCAATCTGAGGCAGAAATAAGAAGATATAATTTCTTTTCTTAGCACTTATTTGGATGCTGTTATGGACTAAATGTGTCCTTCTGATATCTAATCCTTAATGTGGTGGTGTTTGGAGTGTGGGGGTCTGTGGGTGATTAGATCATGAGTGTGGAGCCTCAGGAACAGGACTAGTGCCCTTCTGAGAGGCCAGAGAGCTCACTTACTTTCTGCCGTGTGAGGACCTGAGAAGCCAGCTGCCTGCAGCCAGAAGAGCACCCTCTCCAGAACCCCACCCTGCCGGCCCCCTGATCTCAGACCCCCAGTCTGAGGAACTGTGAGATCAGTGTTTGTTGTCTGTTGATAAGCCACCCCGTGTGTGGTATTTCACCCCAGCAGCCCAGGTAAAAACTGAGGCTTGCAATCTGAATGGAGGAAATCTTTATATTTAGTTTCAATATCTATTCTCCCTTGACTTCCCTTCTTTATCTCTTCCTAACTTTGGGTCCATTTTGTTTTCATTGTACTTCCCCTCCAGCAATCTATGCTTGCAGAGCCATGGCAGGACATCTTTAAGTTAACATTTTAAGTAGAAAACAGGGGCATCCAGGTGGCTAGGTCGGTTGGGCATTTGGTTTTTGATTTTGGCTTAGGTCATGAACTTGCGATTTGTGAAATGGAGCCCCTTGTTGGGCTCTATGCTTACAGCGCAGAGCCTGCTTGGGATTCTCTCTGTCCCTCTCTTTCTCTCTGCCCCTCCCCAACTCACACACTCGCTCACTCTCTCTCTCAAAAAAAAAAAAAAAAAAAAAACACTAAAAAGAAACTCTCCACAATCATTAGTGACTGAGAACCTATTTCTCAATCTTCCTCCATGTTATGTTCTTTGAACTCTCAAGATAATATGTATATAAATTGCTGATATATTAAAAATGAGGTTTAAGATATATACATATAAAGCACGTTATATTGGTGCAATAATGGCAATTTAGAATAAGGGACTCAAGAGACAACTATTTGTAGTGTGTTGTCTCTCTCTTGAACCTTACCCAAATATACATGCTGTAAAACAAAACATTTATGACATAATCAGGGAAATTTGAACACAGGATATTTGATGAAGTATAGTTTTGGGGCATAAGAGAACTATCTTTTAGAGCTACTAAAAAAACTTTGAAATGAAATGATAAGATGATGCCTGGGGTTTCCTTCAAAATAACCTCGGGGGTTGGGGGAAGAAGAGTGAAGAGGTATAGAGGAAATAAGAATGGTCATGAAATCGTAAATACATAGGCAAATGGAGATTCATTATACCCTACTCTCTTCATTTCAATGTTAAAATTTCCCATAATAAAAAGTAACAAAACAAAACACAGAGTGACAGACATATATTTACTCTGACACCAGTTATTTAAGGAAGACGAGTCCAGGTCTCACTCCCAAACTCCCCAGGCTTCGGGAGAGGAATGGAGGCCAAACGTCCCAGGCCACCCTTTGAGCACCTCAGCAGTAGCAGCCATCCATCCCTGGGAGTGGCAGTGCCTGTTTCAGCTGGCACATGTGGTAAAGATGAAAGAAGCCCGGATGAGTGACAGGTTTCTCAATATACATAGACGAGAGAACTACATGGATCCTAATACCCACAGTGAGGCCAGAGGAACCCTCACCCTCAGATCTCATGTTCTCCAGGTGACCTGGGCCCACTCGCCAGTGGTCAAGGTATTCTATCCTATGAAGCTTCCCCAGTTGGGCACCTGAAGCTATGGAGCACAAGTGCTCTTGGTTCACTTTCAGCTCGAAGGCCAATTAGGGCACAATCAGCTCTGGGGCCTTGCACATTTCCTAGGATGAGCCAGCAGAGACTCCAGTCTCTGTAATGCCTTTATCCCTGCTCCCCACTGTGGGGTAGCACAGAAAATGGGAACTAAGCAAGCAAACTCACATTGGGGTGGGAGGGAGAATGCCACAAACTTTGACTCTCCCTCAGTCTTTGCCTGCTAAGAGTAGGAGGAAACAGTACCTGGACAGTACAAAATAAGATGGTAACAGACCATGAAAACAAGCCGAAAGTTGAGCATCAAGGACTGAGTATCCCTGGGGACCCAAAATATGATTATCTGTGTCATAAATGTATGTCTGAGGAACATGGCTGCTTGTATTTCATTAATTCAGTTTCAACCTCTCCCAAATATCCTTTTTTATACAGTACCTGTGTCAAGCATGGTATCTAATTTAATCTTCCCCTGGAGAGTACCTATGGAAGGAATACCACCTGAGGAAGGTGCAATTAGCCTCCATACAGATACAGCAACTGAAGACAAGAGCTTAAGCAACTTGTCCAAATTCACACAGCTTATAAGAGGAAGAGCTGAGAGATGAGCCTAATTGTTACTTTACAAAGCTGCTGCCATGTTAGGAAATTGATGTTGACCCTGGGAATCTGCCCAAGAATCCCAAAAAGAGAGGGGTTCCTAGTTGACAAAATTGAGACTGTTCATACCCTGCTCCTGCCAATCACCAGCCAGTCTGCCTGGTTCTCATGGCACAACTGGCAGTTGAGTGGATGGATCAAAGGAGGATGGTCCCATGCTGTGCTCCAACCTTAGTACAGAGCGCCTTACTAGGCTTCTCTATCCCATCATCACATCCCAGTTTCCAGAAACCTCTTGGGCTCCATGAGCAGCTCATTACCATCTATAGGCAGTGATGCTTGAGTCAGTTTCCACGATTGGACACTGGGACACAGTGCACTCATGGTGCTCTCTCCCCTTTCTGTCCACCACGCCCCAGTTTCTGCTTCCTCTATCCCACTGACACTGCTCTGGTCAGCTCACCAGGCATCTGAGAGTCAGGTGCTACTTTCCAGAATGCAGGCCACAGGACTTCTGAGCTGTGCTAGAGCCTACTGACTACCTCCTCCTTCCTCTGGGGACCTCTCTCCAATGGATGCTCCCTTGGGCTCCACTGCAAGCTCTGCAACACTCAAGACTGCCCCGGGCTCTTGTCTCCCCCTGCCCTGGACACTCTCTTCAGGTGACTTGCAGCCTCAACTAATTTCCAGGCCTTCAGTTGCTTGTTCTGCCTTGACCAAGTCCTTTGGGCCAGTGCCTTTCTGCTTACTTCACTATTTCAGGACTTGGATGGCTGCAGGGCATGGGATCCGGCTTTCCTGGTGGCCAAGTAATGCCAAGTCCCAGCAGGAAGTGAGGGATGAAAAACTTGGAGCAATGAAAGAAGACAGAAGGAAGAGCAGGTGAATCTGCTCTCCAACCCTCCATCAACCCCAATGGAACATTCCAGCTGGGCACGGTGTTTCTCAAGTCTATTCGGAGACGGCACACACAGGCAAGGGGCTAGCTGTACCTCTGTGAGCAGTGGCAGTGGCCGACTCATGAAAACACACCTCATTTCTTCTCCTTCCCTGCCTCCTCTCCCTCCATCCCAGGGCTTTGGGATTGTGGCTGCCATAGCACTAGCACTTCAGCTTTGCCTCTGGCTCGGTTTTCTGAAGAACCTGAACTGAGACACTATGCCTCATCCAAATCTCCAACCACCACGGACACAGCTCTTTCCCCGACCTGAAATCTCCAACCTAGACCTCCCTAAGCTCCAGACCCAACTGGCTCCTACTGCTAATGGCTATCTGCACCAGACCATTCTCAGAACACCTCAAACTCATTTTCAAAATGAAACTCACAGTTCTCTTCCCCAAACATGTGCTCTTCTCCTGTTTGGAGGGATGCAGAAATAAAAGACATCCCGATGGAACTCTTAGTCTGTCTAAAGTGAGTGACATATGGGTTAGCTAATGATTACAATGGAAAGAGATGCTTCCTGACATAAAGCAGTGTTGGAGGTGTGTGTACTGGGGAACAGAAGAAAGCCTGCCATGCACCAGGCATGGTGCTGGAAGCCTGCATGCATTATCTCATTTAGCCTTCACAGCAACCCGGTAAGGTATCATTCTTCCCATGCTGTGGTTCATAAAGTACACCAAAGGTTAGAAACCTTGCCAAGCAACAAAGCAACTAAATCCAAGCGCACCTGGAAAAAAATGTTCATATTCTCTATTCAGAAGAGGAGCACCTTACAGGCCACAGGAATTGGAGATTTCCTAAGGTGGCAACGCCAGAGCAGTCTTAATAAATGAACAGGATGTCAGCTGATGCAGGGTGGGGGCAGGGAGGTGGAGCGGAGGGCAAGAGAGGGCTAGCATTCTGGAAAGGAGCCTGAGAGAGCACAGAGTGGCAAAGAAAGGGCAAGGACTCACTAAGACTAGACCACAAGGTACATGTGGACAAGTAGCCCCACAAGAGGCTGCAGAGATGGGCAGGACCCAAATCATAGATGGCCTATTCTAGTAGGTGTGCTATTCTAGTGAATTCAAATTTTATACTCTAGATACTTAGAGAAACTGTTTCAGGGTTTTATCTAAATTTTAAATTTTAGTTGGAAGAACCATTTCAGGATTTAAAGCAAGGAATAGCATGCCCCACTTTGCATCTGGAAAGGTCCCTCTGCCATCAGCAGAACTGGTTGAGAGACACATGGAGGTAGAATGGCTGAGCCTAAGTCCTGACTCCCCTAACTGACAATGAACTTAGGTGCCAAGCCCTTGGCCTAGCCCTTTCCCTTTGTTCACAGTAACTTATTGCACATGGACATTCTACTGGTCTCTCAAATTTGGCACAGTCAAAGCCTCCTTAGCATCCCTTCTCCTCCACTCCCACTTGCGCTGAAAGGCCCAAGTCCCACTCCCAACAACACACAGAAAGCACTGAAGCAGAAGTTGCTTTAATCAAGGGGTGAAGTCCTCTATCAGGGGGACCTCACTGAACCTTTGGTGGTGGGGTCTCAGCCTACCCCCCACATGCCCTGAGGCCCCTCAGGAAGGAGGGAGCAGCTGAACAGCAAATTCTGGCAGAGGCCAGGGAATGGAAAACGGGGAACCCAAGTAGAAGGGCAGGTGGAAATGAAGCTGAGTAGGGCAGGAACAGCTGTACACACACGGCTCTACAATGGGGACTAACTGAGGTGGCTGTGCATCAGGCAGAGTGGCACCAGGAGGGCTGAGGGTAAAAGTGGATGGGGAAGGGGGTGGGGCTGGGAGAGGAGAAGGAGCACTTAGGAGATGAGGCGACCATGAAGCTGGTGCAGCTGCTCCTGGGTCAGCACTAGCCGGTGTCGCTGTCCAAGGCCAGCTGCGCACGAGAAGGTCACTTTGCCCATGTAGACGGTGTCGTCCTGTTGCTCCTCCTTGGCCTGGGAGTTGGCAAGGGGAAGAAGTCACCTGAGGTGTGTGCCACTGACAGGGCCTCTGAGCACAGAGACTAAGGCAGTCCCTGCGAGATAGGCTTTGACAATCCTAGACTATGGTGACCACATATTCTAAATCAGAATTGGAGTACATAGTCTGACAAGGGAGTTTTGAGCCTCTCTTGGTGTCAAAAGCCACAGATGTTTAACTGCTAAAATACTGAATTTCTGGAAGCACTGCAAGCACTCTTGAGTCATTTATAAGTAGGACTTAGCCAGGTAATTCAGGATGTGCAGTTGTTGGACCCGAGACCCCAAAGGCCTCTTCATATTCTGGAGGGGAGGGGAAGGACCCACCTGAGCCCTCAATACTGCCTGTCCTCCCCTCGATATTCCCTCTTACCCTGAGGAAGGCTGACGAAGGGAAGGTGGCAAAGTCAGTGGGGACCATGGCTCCAGGGCGCTGAGATACAGTTTCCTTAAGGACCTCATCCTGGCAAGGATAGAACAAGGGTTCATTTAGGGGACCCCACAGGCTAGCCCAGTATCTCCCTGGCTTCACAGGGACCCAAGTGTCAGGGGGCAGGGACCTGGTCCTCTCTGTCATCATACTTTTGCTCTCACCTCCAATCCCATCCTCACCCAACATCCTTACTTTACAGATATTTATCCTTTAAGGCCCAACTCATATTTTACAGCCCCAGGGAAGCCATCCCTAACCATTCTACCCCATGATGATCTCAGCACTGAAGAAGCTGCACCCAAAACACACACTCTAAAGATGATCCTAGCTCAACCCATTTTGTTGATAAGGATCTGTCTTCTGTCTGTACCAAGGACAGTGAGCTTCCGAGGCAGGAACCCCACCTCACCCTCCACCACCTAGCACAGGGATAGGCTCAGAGGAACTATGGGACTGACTATGGAAATTAATGTGCTAAGGACTCCACCAGGGAACACTATGAAGCAAACTCTCTAGAGGAAGGGCAGGGTCTGAGCTAACCTTGAGTTTCTCGATGGTGTCACTTAAGGACTTGAGCTGAGCCACTTGTTCCAGGAGCTGGGTCGATGGGCTCTTGGCAGCTGTGGGGAGGGAAGGGTAGTGAGGCCCACCAAGGCCCAAGCAGGAAGCTGTACTGGGTTAAGAGTTAGGAAGTACAGATACTAGACCCTCTCATCGAGCAGGTACATAATGGGTGAATCAAACAAACTGAACACTGGGGTCAAAAAGCAATGCCAGGGGGTGCCTGAGTGGCTCAGTCGGTTAAGCCTCCGACTTCAGCTCAGGTCAGATCTCACGTTCGTGGGTTCGAGCCCCGCATCAGGCTCTGTGCTGACAGCTAGCTCAGAGCCTGGAGCCTGCTTCCAGTTCTGTGTCTCCTTCTCTCTCTGCCCCTCCCCCTCTCATGCTCTGTCTCTCCCTGTGTCAAAAATAAAATAAAATATTTAAAAAAAAAAAAAAAAAAAGCAATGCCAGGAAAAGCCTCTATGGTATGGCAGCTGCCTGGGTAGGGATTACATCGCTGGGGCAAAGGGGTTACATTATTAATCTCACAGGTTGGTGGCTCCATACCAGGGCTGGTACGAGTGATATCTACTACGTGGGTATGCGTGCTCAGTTGATTCAACGTCTCCAACAGCTGGCTGGTCTTACGATACAGCGCTCCAGCTGTTAGCTCACTGTCAGGGCCCTCATGGGGTGAGAGCTTTGCCACATGCAGTGGGGGCAGGGCAGCTAAGGACGCCTTCATCTGAGCTCCCTGTGAAGGGAAGAAGAGGAATGACAGTGAGAAGTGACAGAAGGCCCTGCCTTCTATCATCAATGGGGCAGGTGGGCTCCACCTGCACCCCAGTCCTCCCTGTGACCACCTGACCTTGAGGATGCTGTTCTCATGCTGGAGCTGGGAGATGTGCAGCCTCATGGCAGAGATCTGCTGCAGCAGCAAGGGCGAATCCTTCACCAGCCCAGGGCCTGGCATAGACCCTGGAGCCTGCCCAGGGGCGCCTCCTGTGTGTACCAAGACAAATGCCATCAGCTCCAAGTGGAGAGGACTGAAGATGGGCCCCATCTCCGCTCAGTCTCTTTCCTTATCCACTCCCACCTCCAGTCCTGGTTGGTCCCAAGGGAGGTGCCTTATCCTGCTGCTCCCTCAGGCTGGTAACCCCCACCAGAGTGGGTTCCCACAGCCCTCGTAACCCGCTACCAGGGTGGGTCTCTACCTCGCTGCTGTTCTTCTGTGCTCAGGATAGCCCATGGGGGAGCAGGAAGAGAGGAGAGAGGAGTTAGACAATTTGGGGTCACCCCAGAGGAATCCTGGTCATGACCTACAGGAAAGCCCTTTCCTAATTACTCCTCCTCTAACAAGACCCTGCCTCTGCCCTCTGCATCTGGGGGACGAGCAAATACATGTGAAGGAAAGATAAGGAAGGGGAATGAGGCCGTGACACGGGGTGCAGAGCATAAGGAAGAGTGGCAGTGGGGGTGTGTGCTGTAGAAGGTACTTGGGGCGTGAGGCGTTCCAGCCTCCCTGTCTCATATTCCATCTCCAAGCAGGGCAGAGGGGATGCTCCTGAGTCCCTGAGATGTCTGCACCCTGAGCGTCCCATAGCAGCAAAGCTCAAGTTAAAGATGCAGCCACATTCCCACTCCTTGGGCTCCCCACTGTTCTGAGACAAAAGACACTCTTTTTTTGGTGGGAAATTTTATAAGTCCAAACCGGTATCTGTTTAAAAAGCCTATGCTAAAACAGTACAACATCATAACTTTTGGAGACCCCTTCCCCAAAGAACAGGAGCCCACTGTACCACAGGAGTCCAAAGTCAACAAGGTGCTTGGTCACCTCCCAAGATCAAGAGGCACCTTTGATGAGAGCAAGACACTAGGCAGGGCCAGGTGACAAGACAGGCATGGCAGGGGAGCTCTAGAGATCCTGGGGACTTTTAGGGCAAGGAGTCTGTCTTCTGGAGGTAAGAAAGTGAAAAACTATAGAGTAGGTAAGAACTAACATGGCAGTAACTACCTCCTTGATCCAGGAAGACTGGGGAGCCTGGGCCCAATAACGAGAAAAACTCCAGGTAAGGAGACCTGACCACACTGGAGACCAGGCAGAGATCAGGACGCAAGCCCCAAGAGGGAGAGAAGTCAGCAACGGGAGAGACAACCACACCATAGGGTAAAGTCACGTGCATTCAGTAGGGGGGGGATATGAAGTGCAAGCAGAGGAGCAATCAATTGCAGGAATCAGGCATGGCTGCATACAGCAGCAGAGTTAGCCTAATCTGCTGCAGGCTGACGACCCTCTGGGATACAGGGCTGGGACAGAAAGGTCAGTCTGGAGATCCAAAAGGGACACATACTAGAAGCTAACTATTATAGTAATTCTGAGCTCCACTGACAAGTTGGTAATGTCCCACCTTGATCGGGGGGACCCTGCACATATCTTCAGGAAAAGTAAAAAATTGCTGAAAAACTGCCAGAGTGAAACTAGGTGAACACATTCCTGGCTGAACGTCCAGTAAGAGGGGGTAGGAGTCAAACTGAGGCAAAGCACAGGTCGGAGAGCATTCAGTCTCCTCTGGGCCAATAGTGCCTGTCCCAGTGCACTCACCACCAGCAATGCCAGAGACCAGGGTAGCAATACCCGAGGGAGGGGGCCCCCGGAGACCCTCAATCGTGCGCTTCGACTGGCTGTTCAGCCGCTGCTTTAGCTCTGCCTTCTCTGCCTCTAGCTGGTCAATGTCAGCTTGGAGTGCATCCATTGTCTCCTCAAACTCTCTGTGAAAAAGAATCTAGGCTTGGGCAATGCCCCTTCCCCAGAGCCCATCCCCATTTCTCAGTCCTGACAGGTCCTCAGAGGAGCCCTGCTGGTGAGGAGCCAGGAGCAGTACATGATCTGACTGGGGTGACACAGTGGGGTTGGCAGTGGGGAAGGAAGATGGCATTTGTTACCCTGGGGAGAGTCTCACTCTGAGAGGGCCTGGGTAGGGGGATGGGTTAGGAGGGAGACTGGCTGGCAGGATGGAGGGGTGGAATAAGCAGGGGCCCCAGGAAGGTTCCTGACTTCTCCTTCTTCCGCAGCAGTGCCTGAGTCTCCTCCAGGCGAGTCTGGACTTTCTCAATGCGCTCGTCTGCATCCTTGGCAGCACTGTCCAGCTTCTTCTCCAGGAGGCTTAGCCGCACGTTGGCTTCACTTAGCTCCTCCCCCTGGTGAAGGGCAGAGAGTGTCCTGTTTCCTTACACCCTCCTTTACATCCTCCCAGGGCCCCCAGGGACCTGGGACACAGCATGAGCTAGAAAGCTCCTAAGGGCTGTTCCCCACCCTGATCACAGGCACCACTTTTCCCCTCAACCAGTCTCAGCCCTGGGAGATACCCAACACTCAGTGCTGCCCTGTACCTCAGCATATTTCCTGCCCCCCCACTCCCATCTCCTGAGCCTACCCTACACTCTCACCTTGATTTTGAGTGACTTCTTCAACTCCTTGATAACCGTCTCTCTATCTTCAAGCTTCAAGCCCAGACCTTCAGCATCAGTGATCTCCGCACGAAGGGCTGCAGCCCGCAGCTCAACTGGGGGAGGCTAGGGGTCAAGTGAGAGCAGAAGGCAGGGGTAGTGAGAGGAGGTCACCAACATGCTCATTCCAGAGAGGCCTGCACATGGGGAAAACCTTGCCTTCTAAGCAGGGCGGTGTTTTCCAGATTCCGTGCTCCCGCCTCCCAGTCCTTCCACAATGAGCGGCAGCTCTGCCAAGTCCTACTCCTCTGGGCCCCTGAAGCCCCTCCACAGAGCTCCCCACTCACCTTGCTGGGGGGCCGCTCTGCATCATACTCTCCCTCCTGCATGGCCGTGGCCAATTTGTTCATGGTACTGATGAGGATGTTGCTCGACTGGCGCAGACATTCATAGGGGCTGCTGGAGGGGGTCCCGTAGATCTATAGGAGCCAAGGGCAGTAGTGAAAATCCCACACTGGCCGCATGACTCGCCCACCATGTCCCCCTGCCATCTAGACCCACCTGCTCGCTTGCTTTGAAAGCCAGCTCCTCCAGGGCAGCCACAGGCAGTCCCTCGTTCTCTGCCAGTGGGGCAATGAGCTGGGCGGCAGCAGCTGCCACCTCCTGCAGCACAGCCACCACCCATGTCAAGTGTTTCCTGCAGTCTAGGAGTGTGTCGGACACCTGTGCAACAGCCCAGAGTCAGGAGCCCACCCAGAGTCCAGCACCACAGCTCCCAGTTACCTCAAAACCATTCTTGTTCCCTGACCAGATCCAGATCTCAACACCCTTAAGCCCTTTCTGGTGGTACTCAGCTTCCTTTCCTTCCCCCCCACTTTGCTGCCCTAAACCTGTGGTCCAAAGGCCAGGGCAGCTGGGATCCCAGGAGCATCTGTCCCTGGCATTCGCCTTCGGATCTTCTTGCAGAACTGTCGGATGTCACTGCATGATGTTTCCAGGTCCCGGAGCAGAAGGGCAATATCTGAAGCTTCCTGTCCACCCTACTCAGAGAATATGAAACAGACAGGGAACCAAGTCAGCATTAGGGCTGGAGGTGAGGAAGTAGGGACTAACAAGGAATAGGAGATCCAAGAGATCGAGCTGTGCTCTCACCTGCAAGAAGGCACGCAGCCGTCCCACCTCTACACTCATGCAGTCAAGGGCACTCTGGGTGAACTGTAAGGACAGATGCATGTGGTTGTCACCCCCAACAGGAACCCTTCTGCCCCATCACCACCCATCTCTAAGAAGTCCCCACTCCCCACTGACCCCCAAAAAGATGTTAGTCCTCTGACTTCCTTGTTCCAGTCTTATGTGACACCCCTTGAGGGCATATCTCTTGAACCGACGTTCTCCATTTCTGATCCCTACAGGGGGCTCAATCACTGGCCCAAACACTTTACCTTAATGTGGTCAGCCAGCTGCATGGTACTATCCTCAGGCTGTTCAGCAAGATGGATACTATACAGATGCTGACGAGAAATGACAAAGAAACAGACAACCTTTAGGCCTTGGAAGGATGGAGAATTCTTCCCAAACTGTAATCAGAGCCCCAGTCATCATGGGACTCCAGAGGTACAAGAGAATCTGAAACCCCCAGGAAGCTGCATCCTCAGACAAGTTCTTCTAAGAGCGAGCCAAGCCTTAAGCAGCCAGTGGAGGACATACAACCTTGGCTACGTTGCCAACAGCCCTAGTAGGAAAAATCTTCCCTCCCTCCTGTGCCAAGCCTGAACTCTTGTCCCGGACCTGGTAGTACTTGATGGCCTTAGTGAGAGGCTCTACGTTGACTGTCTCATCCAGCTGATCCTTGTGTAGCAGCTCAATGAGGAAATCCAAGGAGCGCTCGTGGGCACTCATTTCAGGGTAGAGGCTGCCAACCTTCTTGTACACATCCACATTGCACTGAGAGAGGGCACTAGAGACCAGAGAAGGGTCCTCTGAGGTCAAGGCCCGCCAGGCAATCTGGATTTCATCTAATCTTGGCCCTGCAGGCCTAGAGTGGGGGCCAGAGATCACTTACTGCTCGTAGCGGTGGAGTGTGGCCTGCAATAGACTCAGTGAGTACACGAGCCCAGCAGCAAAGCTGAGCTGCTCCCCTGCAGCTCCTCGGAGCCCAGGCCGCTCTGAACAGTTTTCGCTTAGCTCAAACTTCTCCTGGGCCTGCTTCCGAATCAGCTCTGCCTGTGGGAAGCAGCACCAGAGACATGGGGCTTAGAGAATAGGATACAGAAAACAGACTCAGAAATACAGGACACAAAGTTGAGCAACTATGTGGGGGGCATGGACACACATGGAAAGGAAAGCAGAAATGGCTCCTAGGTGGGCAGGGAGTCTCACACAGGGAGAAGATAATGATGTGATTACCAGCGGTTGTGAGGATTTGGGACATGGAGATGAAAGGGTAGTGGAGCCAGTAGGACCAAGCTCTTTTCTGCCTTAAAGCTACTACTGCTCCTGCTACCCTTTTACCTGAATTCTATCCTGACAATTATCCCCCCACTAGCTCCTACTCATCTTCTGGGTCTCAGCTCAAATGTTACTCCTTCAGTGACACCCCTCCATCTAAATCAGAGCCCTAATTGTGCTCTCTCAAAGAAGCTACCTCCCCTTCAAAACCCACCATCTATAATACACATCCCTCTGCGACTTTGTTGACTATACTCTTCCACTACATCATAAACTCTTTATAAGCAGGGATGCTGGCTGCTATCTTCACTCAGCATCCTCAATGCCTGTCACAGATTAGACTGATTGGCCATACCTTGCAAATGAGACGAGGCATGAGCAGCAGCACCAGGACACAGTCATGGTCCCCACCTGGCCGAAGGAAGCTGTCGGGCATGAAGGCTGTAAGCAAGGACATGTGCCGGTTGGCCTGGGCCACCTCCATCTGCCTCAATTCCATCTCAATTGCCTGTGAGTGGACAGGAAGACAGGCTCTCAGCCAGGCTGGAAAGAGTCTCAGAGCCACCACGCCTTGCTCCAAGTCCCCGGCTTTAGGAGTCATCCAAACCACCACACAAAGTACCCCCTCCTCCAGCAACCTGAAGTCTGGAACCCCATGCCAAATCAGCCTACAGCCACAGTCAGGCTGGATGCCCCAACACTCCCCACTCTCTGGCCTATCCATTTTCCCAACCTTGGCATGAGCCTTAGTCTCAGCAAACTTGATTTTAAAGTCAAAAGTCTCCGGGGGTGGCTGCTGCTGCCTCTCCACAGATGCTTCTTGCTGGTTTGTCAGTTCCCGATTCACATCCTGGGAACAGAGACAGACAATGAGGCACAGCTGGGTCAGGAGGGAGCCCTGGGTAATCATGGGTGGACAGCAGGGGGTACACAGGCACCTGAAGGTGGGCAGTCAGCTGGCGGTACTTCTTGATGGTTTGCTGGTAGTCTGCAACAGTCTCCTGGGCTGCTTCTACACGCTTCTGGGCCTCCCGAACCCGCGCGCCTGCCATGTCCAGTTGCTCCCGCAGCTCCAGTTCTGTCTCACGTGCATTCTCCTGCAGCTCATCATTCATCTCATTCATCGCTTCCTGGAAGGCCACAAGGCAGTAGGGGCAAAGGAAAAGCAGAGTCAGGGTAGAAGATCAGGGTGGAGCCACTCACCACACACCCTGCTCAAAAGGGTTATGTGTCAGTCCCTCTTTCAGCAAGTGCCTCTCAAACACCCTCCATCGGGGTGGCAAGTCTGGGGTCTGTTCTCTTACCAAGTCCCCCACAGTCTCTCTCAACTCTCGCACTTTCTCTTCTAGATTCAGGTTCCGGTCTGTTAGCATCTCCACCATCTCTTCAGCACCCAGAGCAGCATCCACCTGTGTTACATGGAGAGAACAGGGAAAAGGGCTGAGAAAGTTGCCTAGAAGGAAGAGGCACCAACCTTGGATGAAAGGGGTCCTCTGGGCCAGAGGCTGGGGTCCCCAGACCTGTTCCTTGAGCTCGTCGATGGTGCTCTCTGCCTGGCTCAGCTCCTCCTGCAGACGCTCCCGCTGTTGCCTCACAACTTCCAGCTCTTGGTTCTTCTTCTCCATGAGCTTCTGGAGTTTCACATGCTCCTGCTTCTCCGAGGAAGAAAGATCCCGCATCCTATGGGGAAGTAGGGAGGGAGAAGTGAGAAAGTGTGTGTCCCCATCACTGGCAATGGATGCTGCAATACGTTTGAAGGTAGCAGAGTGAGTTCCAAAGCCAAGCAGGGAGGGGATCCTACCTCACCAGGGCATCCTTTAGGCGGGCATTCTGTTCCTCTAGCTGCTTGAGCTGATAACTGGACGCTGCCCCATCTGAGCCTGGGGAAGACCATTAACACTTTCAGACATAGTTCCAACCCCACCATTTGGCCCCCAGCCGCTCCTGGCCCCTTACCCTTCTCTTCAATCTCAGCCTTGAGGATCTCTAAGTCAGTGGTGAGCTCGTCCACACGTTCTTTCAGTGCCTCCACCTCCTGCTGCAGGGACTCAGCCCGCTCTTCAGCCATCTCCTTGTCCAGAGTGGCCATCTCGATGGCATCAGCAGTGTCAGCCATCTCCTCCATGTAACGTTCCTTTGCCTCCAATGCCTCCTTGGCTTCCTAAGGAAGGGCAGAGGTTGGGGGGCGAGGTGCAAGCAGAGAGATGCCTCCTGTTCTCCTTCTCACAGGATGTTCTAGGCTCCGGCCCAGTTTCTGGTATAGTGGCTTGAGTCCCAAGCTCCCCAGCCACCCTCTTTCACCCCAAGTCCCACCTTCCGCGCCTCCTTGAGGCGTCGTTGCAGGTCCGCCTGCTGCTCCTGCATTTTGCTCTTCCATTCCTGCACCTGCTCCAACTGGATCTTATGTTTCTCCAGTTCTTTTAGCTTTGCCTTGTCTTCTGCCCGTTTCAACCGCAGGGTCTCCAGTTTCTCCTCCAGATCCCGTACCTGGGCCCTCAGCCCCTCCTCCTCCTACAAAGGAGAGACCCCCAGTGGGTGCACAGCCTCCCCCTCCCCTCACCAAGGCTGAGCTGGAGCAAAAGGACAAGACTGTAGGCAAACATCAATCCAGCCCCATGGTCAAAAGCAAGTGGCATAGGGGTGCCTGGGTGGTTCAGTCGGTTAAGCGTCCGACTTCAGCTCAGGTCATGATCTCATGGTTAGTGGGTTCGAGCCCTGCGTCGGGCTCTGTGCT
The DNA here is from genome assembly GCF_006229205.1 of Suricata suricatta. Lineage (NCBI taxonomy): Eukaryota > Metazoa > Chordata > Mammalia > Carnivora > Herpestidae > Suricata > Suricata suricatta. The sequence continues at coordinate 117,074,422 of NC_043703.1, forward strand.
GACAGCTCAAAGCCTGGCGCCTGCTTCAGATTCTGTGTCTCCCCCTCTCTCTGACCCTCCCCGGCTCACGCTGTCTCTCTCTCTCTCTCTCTCTCAAAAATAAATAAAAACATTAAAAAAAAAAGCAAGTGGCATATAAACACCTGAGAAAAAACCAATGCATAAGGGGAATGTGTAGAAGAAAGAAAGACAGGGTAGCTGAGTCAATGACAGGATAACCGTATGCTATGTCTCCACCCTGCTGATCCAAGTTCTGGGTCCCCCCACCCAACCCTGGAAAATTCCCAAGATCCTTCCCAGGGTCATAGGTCCCCTCTGGGTCTTGGTTCTCATTCACTCCAACCCCAGTTCTTACCTTGGAGGGGGAAGGCAGTGGGGGTGCTGCTCCAGGAGAGGTGAGAGCCGGGGTGGGAATGATGGGTGCTGCCAGTGGAGTCTGAGCTGGGGTGCTGGGCTCACTGCTACTGAGCTCACCTGCTGATGCTGAGCCAGAGGGACCCAGAGAGCTACTGGCCCCAGCCACCCCAGTACTGGCTGGGCGGGTGGGCTATTCAGAGAGGGTAGGCGCAGATCAGAAAACGAACAGGGGTGGTGAGAGACAGAATATGAGAATATGTCAAGGGAAGGAGACAGAGAAGGAAAAAGGCAGTGAGAGAATATCAAAGCACAATGAGAATAGAGAAGCAAAGTGAAGGGGAAAGGGAAAATGACAAAGTCAGAAATGGTGACAAAGGATGGGGGAGGCAAGAGGCAGGCAGAGGGGAGAGGGAGGAAGTGATAGAAGACATAAGATTATAATGCTCCTCCCTTGGCACTGACCCCACATTCCTCCCAGCTCCGGCACTACCCGCTTGCAGCCAGAATCCCTTACTCCCCAGACCTCCCCTCTGTGACCCAGTTGTGATCATTCTAGCAATTTCCAAATACTCCCAAGTCCTATCATTGCTCTGAGCCTGTGCCCTCCTCCCCCAGGAAGAAAAAGTGCCTCAATGTCATTCCCAGAGCAAAAGAACAAATTGGAGTTTGTTCTCTAACTTCCATGTTATGTTCCCAGAAAAGTCTGGGCTAGAAGTGGGGGTACCAAGCTTTGTATTCCACTCTTTGGAAGTTGAGATGCTTCTCCCTCCCTTGGTCTACTTTAGGTGAAAGGGCCAGAGTGAAAGTTGTATTCCTAGGCTCCCCCTTGAAACATGGTCAGTACAGCCAACCTTTTGTCTTCTCCCTCCCCCAAGACAAAGGGGCTCTAATCAGACAGTATCAACCCAGGCCTAGAGTAGAGGGGCTCCCTGAAGCCCCGGGCCCTGGGGCTAGAGTAGAGGAGCTCCCTGAAGCCCCAGGCCCTGGAGCAGACAGGCCTGTCTAGTGCTCTCCCTTGAAGTACTGAGCCCTGAAGCATTCCTGGCGGGCTGACAATCAGAGACCACATGCTACCCACAGACACAACTAGCTCCTTATCCCCTGACATTGACACTGCCAAATTATTTACCTTTCTTCCAATGTCCACCCCCACTCATGCATCAAAACTGATCAAAATGCCCTTTTTGAAGCAAGCCAGCCCTGATTAACCACAACCGTTCTCATTTCTCTTTTCCACTCAGGCTACTGGCTCAGACACTCTCCTAAGAGCTGGAAGTCATTTTTGTAGCAGAGGCCTGTCACTACCCTCAGTCCCCTCACTCCTCTGAAAAAGACCAACTTCTACTTGCTCATACACATGCCCACACACACATGCACATGGCTGAAACGTGTGTCTACACTCAGCAGTAGCTTGTACAGAGGATTTTTTTTTCTCACCTTGGGCCGCCGAGTTGTGGTCTGGACAGGCAACAGGAGCCAGAGGAGAAGTAGTCAGGAAAGAAAGGATAATGGCAGAAAGATAGACAGCAGAAAGGGACAGCGATGAGAGCAGAAGAAGTACCAGGAATGGGGCTACAATTAGCTGCTTCCCCACTCCTACCCCCACCCCATCCTTTTTTCCCTCCAGTGAATCATCTTATTCCTACTCCAGGAACTCAGAACTCTTGTTTCCCCCATTGGTTCCTTGTCCCATTTATGCCCAATCCTTACAGACCTCACCCCTTCAAACATCCTGAAAATCCTAGAAATCCCTGTCTCCTAGGCTAAGCCACAGGAGACCAAAGACAGCAGCTGGTGGAGGTCCCCAGAGACCAGTCCTTCTGGCACTCCAGCCCAGAGCCAGAGGCCCCACCCACCCACCACTCCCAAGGACTTTCCCAGGTCAGCCAGACCTTCCTTTAAGTGCTACTCTCTACAGAAGACTCCCTGGAAATATCATGTGACCAGAGTGATGCTAGAAATCCAGAAGTAAGTGATACAACACCAGCAGAGGGGATCGTGCCTCCAAGGCAGCCATCCTCCCTACCCCACCCCATTCCCCAGGGCCAGATCCTGCAGCAGTCTCCATCCCTAGGGCAGAGGGCTCAGGTGTCAGAACCATGAATACTGCATTAACCAGAAGCCCAGAGCTCAGCAAAGTAACCCCACCCAGCTGCAAGAAAGGACATAGGGGTGGGCAGCAGCATAAACTACTGCCCTAAACCAAAATAGATGATTAATCTTGAGTCCCAAATTATGTTCTTGCTACCCAGAGTCTCATAGCTCCAGTAAAGGCAGATTTGGCCTGGACCCTGCTTCTAGGAGACACTGAGTCCAAGGAGACCAACCCCACCCCACCTACCCTGAGCTGAGCCTCCATAGCTGAGGGTCAGAAACTATTCTAGCATCCCCATCCCACCCTGGGAAAGCCGTCCTAGTGGGGAAGGGATGCTGGGAGTACAACCAAGAGGCATCCTAGCAAAGGATAAGGGTGAGGTAGTCCTGCTAAAGATATGAAGACACCAGGACCTGCTTCCCCAAATCCTCTCACAGGAAAACTCCCAGAGGCAGTTTGCAGCAAACGCTGCCTGAAGCCCAGGGCTGTGAGGCCACTGGGTAAAAGGCCCAGAACACACACTCAGAGCCCAAATCAGGCAGAGCAGGAAGCAAATTTCCAGGGTGTGGGGCATGGCAGTGACACACACCTCTCCCTGCCCCCCACCTTCAACCCCACCCTCCTCCCCCAGCCAGGTAGACAGATGAAGTCAATCAGCCCCCACCCCCACCCCAGCAGCCTGCTGCCACCATTGCCCTGGCAACCCGGCAGCAGGACCAGAGCAAGCAAGAGTACCTTTCGGGCTGTCGGTGCCTGTCTCATCATTGCAGAAAACCAAAGAAAGCCAGGAGAGGAAAGAGAAGGAGGGACAGAGGAGGATGGACAAACACACAGAGGAAGGACAGACGAAGGGAGGGAGGGAAAAAGACCGAACAGAGGGAAAGGCGGCGGAGACAGGAGATTAGTGCATCAAATCCCAACAATGCAGCCTCAGCTTCTTCGCCGGACTGCTTCCCAGCCTGCAAATGGCTATGGCTCAGACGCAGAAGCCCCCGCAGGTGCGCAGTGGGACAGCCTGGTTCCGGCAGGCACCCAAGAGGCGCCAGGCCCTGTTCACCAGCTAAGGCTGAAGGCAGCCTCAGTGGCCGCAGCACCAGCTCCACCTGACGTCATGCACCCACCCTCCTCTGATCCGCGGGGGTGGAGCCAGTGCTCCTCCGTCACCTAGCAACTGCCAGGCTCCGCAGGCTCCTCCTCCTTCACATGACTGGATAAAGTCCTGCGCAGAACCCGCCCTGCTGCTTCTTCCAAAGAACAGGTTCTGACTCCACCCTCCCTTTCCGTCCGCCGCCCCATCCCCAAGAGTCTGCTCCAAGGAACTGGGCTAGGGGCCATCCCAGAAATGGTACTTTCTGGGGCCAGAGCATGACTGGGCAGGGACATGGAGCCTCACTGCTCCCTCAGCCTCTCTCACACACTTCCCTCTGCCCACAGCCCATCAACTCCACTTGCCTTTTACACACAAGAAAATGCCCTTACCCAGAACACCCCTCCTGTGACAGCATCTGCTCGGAGGGGCACACAACGACACTAAGAAACCCTGGGGAATATTCAGCAGCAGCTCTAATGACAGTTTGGCTCCTGTCCCAACCCTTCCCTAGTTGAAGGCAGATTAAAGCCTGTGCCTAAAGGCCTTCCAGAAGGAAGTGGGCACCTTTCAGAGACATCTGGGTTCTTTCTCTTCTGCCCTCCCCTTCAAAGTTCCTTTGTTTTTGGTTCTAGTGCTTAGCTCCCAATACCCCACAGGGTGAGAGCAGGGCCCTGGGCTCAGGGGTCTGCTGTGAGAGGACCACTGGAGAGGAAAACCTGGCTAGGGACTTGACTACTTAACTGGCACTTTGCGCCAGGAACAAAGAAGGCCCTGTATCCCAGCACAGGCAGCTTATGCTGGGCTCTGCCACATTTCCCCAGGCATCTGCCAAAACCCCAACATTGGGACATAGCTCAGGCCCTTCCCAGGGTCAGGTCAGCCTGAGATGAGAACTCCTCCATGGTTATCAGACTGCAGGTCCATGCTCTTCTCTATTCAGGGGACTGAAGCAAGATGGAGCCCCAACCAGGAGACAAAAATCAAGGGAAGAAGCCACGGTTCTATGACCTTGTATAGGTCGGCATCCTTTAGAGCATGATTTTCCTTCTCACATCTCCACTCCTGCCTGAGCCAGGACCTTAAAGCAAGTATGAGCAAGTGGTCTCTTCCAAGGGAAGACTCCAAAATGAGGACCCATCAACAACCAGGAACTGGAAAGATGTTTTCCTCTCCCCACCCACTGCTCCAATCTGGTAGCCCTCCATGCAGGTCATAAGGGCCTGAGACAACTGGCGACAAGGAAATCACAGAACCGTACATACAGCATAGTACATACATGTCAGACAGGCACATGCACATCAGAGACAGCCTGGGCACAAGCTGGTATGAGGAAGTGGTCATGCCAGCAACTTAATAGTTTAAAAGAGTCTAGGGGTGGCACAGCTAAGCCCCAGTCAATGATGGCCGATGGAAGTCTGCAAGGGCTGGGAGGTAGGCCTGGAGCACAACACCAGAGGAAGGAAGAGGCAGAGAAAGACTGGTGGAGCAGAGCGAGGGTGGGCATCCATGGCAGTGCCCACCCAGAGGGAGGCACATGGACTATGAGGCTTTTCAACTCAGGACTGCTCTTCCTGTGCTCTGTGCCCTGGCCTCCTGCCTCCTGCCCAATCATCTCACCTGGTACTTTCACCACTCCTAGCCCCCCAGTGTTTCCTCCCACTGCCCCCAAACTCGGGCTGAAAACCCAATGTAATCCAGTAAATGCTGTAGTCCATGCTGCTACTTTATATTTACAGTTAAATGTTTGGAGTGTCTGATGAAAAGTCCTAAGGTGGTGGGGAGGGGGGCAAGTAGGTGCAGAGATCATCTCTAATGAGTGCCATCTAAGCCTGGCACCAAGCCTGATGTCCCTGCATCCTTCAAAGGAACTCTGAAAGCCAAGGCCACCATTTCCTCTGGCCATCCCAGCCCCAAGGTCACACAAACATGCATGCAGCAGCCCACGGACATGCAGGACAGCTGGGGAGGGGGCTCATGGCCCTCACCCACCCAGTCACAAATAGTAAACACACCACCTTCTTAGGCTTCAGTCCCCGCTGCATGAGGAGTAGGAAAAGGCAAAGTTAGAGAACAAATGCCACAGTGTGCTAGCTGGCCAGACATCCTGGGTGTAGGTGTTAAGAACAACTCAGGTACACACAGGTAAAGGGGAAAGTCAGGTCACTGCCAAGTCCTGATAAGTGAGATGAGGGGGTCCCTCAAGGATCAGCTTCCAAAATGTCCACATCCTGGCCCAGAGAAGGTGGAGAGTCTGAATCCCCACCCTCACACACCCTACGCAGAGTAGTGCAGGAGAATTAGAACAGGCTCTCTGCATACAGCCTAAAATAGGCAGCAGTAGGCCCAGCTCCTTACCATTTACTTGCGAACAGAACTCCTTCTTCTTCTAGCTCTCACCTTACCCCTATCCTCTGTCTTTTTAGAGCCTGGAAGCCTTGGGTTCCATAAGGCAGGAAGTCGGCAATGACCCTACTACGGTCAGACCTATCTTCCCTATCATCCCTAAGCTTGGCCCCATTTGACCCTAAACATCTGGGCCCTAACAGTTTTTCCATGCTACCAACTTTGCTCTACCCCTAAAGCAGCAGCTCATACCCAGAAAGCTTCCAGGAGGTTGGAGACTAGAAGGCTAACTCCATTTACTCACCTACTATTTCTACCTATCTAGCATTGGTCTCCCTCCTCTATTTCTATTACTCCCCACTCCCACCCCCAACCACTCACCAGTTTGCTGGTCTTCGCAGCTGAGTCAGTTCCCTCTGTAGGAAGCAAACAGAAAGTGTGTGTTTGTATACAGGGGGAGGAGCAGAGATCACTGTGGCAGGGTAGAAGAGATTTAAAAGGGAATATGGTGGGGATGGAAAAAAATCTCAGGATCCACAGTGGCCCTGTATTCTGGGAAGAAGTCCTGGGGACTCCTGGATGTCGAAAGGCAACTTAACTGGGTGGCTGTTACCTCTTTTGAGGACCTTTGAGGCAGAAGAATCAGGTGTCTCAGGGGAAGTAGTATCTGCTCCATCTTCAAATACTTGGATCTGAGGCCACAAAACAGACTCAATGTAGCCAGATCAGCAATGGCTGCAAAATGGGCCCCAACTCCAAGCAAGCCTGGGGTACAGGGCAACTTCCATAAGGATGGATCTCCAATGTTCCCTCCCCTGTATCTCCCACTCTCTCTGAGACTTACACTCATGCCCAGTAAAAGGGAGCACCAAAAGCTGCCCAAGCAACAGAGATGTGCACGCGACACACTCAGAGCAGGGTGTAAGTACCTGGGATTGGCGCACAAAGATGCCATGCCCTTCATCACAAGTGAAGTACTTCCTGCCTTGGACAGTTCCATCATTCTTGCCCTTTGCTTCATCCAGGATCACGCCTACCCATTTGCCAGTGGCAAAGAGTGTGGCTCCAACATAGGCCACAGTGCCTCGGTGGCCTTTTCCAATCACCTCTACACGGGAGCCCACTCGCAGAGGCCGGGCACTGGCTTCTGCGCTCATTCTGCTGCCACTGGGCGTCTGAAAGAAAGACACATGAAAATATATGCAGTTAAGGACCTCAGGTCAAGGGTATCATCCTAATGCCTCCTAAGGAAGCCTGAGTCAGGATTCTGGACTGAAAAAGGACAAGTCACTCTCCTGAACCCCATTCTCAGGGTGAAGTGGACCTCAAATTCCCTCTTGAAAAATACCAGTGATATGTTCTAAGACTTCTCCAAACTCCTTTGCCAGAATTTTTAAGAGCTCATATTTAAATTTTATAACAAATCAGAACTCAATGATAGATCTGTGAATGTCACCACATGGCTTCTTTCTCAGGAGCACTGCCCCCCCAAGGAGGGGAGCGAAGCTCAGTCAAATAACTCAGTTTAGACCAGGCTCTCCAAACCCAATACCCTGACTCAGGTGCCTAAGTTGGGAAGACAGGTGATTCATGGGTGATCCCCCCACCGACAGAATCCTTTTCCACTCCCCACTGTTGTCTGTCTTCTCTGTGGTCAAACAGCTCTCTTAGGCCTCTCATTCTCAAAGGCACACAACTGTGCCTCCTTCCAACCCTGACTCCCCCCACCCACCATGACATTCCTAGATACCTCACCACAGCCCATTCAACCATTTAATTCCCTTCTCCCTGGCCCAATCCATGCCCTACCAACTCTACCCCCAGCCCAGGAAATCCTTCCCCCGCCTACTATGTTGCTATAAAAAGAAAAACGAAGGCAAGGTAAATCAGGTACCTTAGATCTGACCTGCACTGTCTCCCAGACTCTGCCAGTGGTCCAAATGGATGGTTTATAACCCCATGGATGGACAAGGCAGAGGAATAGACTAAACATTGTCCTTCAGAAGTTCTCAGCTTCTGACACACCCGTGATGACAGGACACAACATGAAATTAGGTCCCGAAGAGGGCCATGGTTTAGAAGAAAATCACACCTAAGCCTTTTTTAGCAACAGCAGCTCTATGAACCAAGAGCCTTGCAGCAAACAGATGAATGAGGCATGAGAAAGTGACTCCTTGGTTTTAAAGGTTCCACGGGGCTCCCTCTGATGCTCCCACTTGACTTCAGAAGGGAGCTTTGCCAGAGCCTCTCACTCCCTGAATCCCTTCCCCAAAGAGCTCATCCAAGAAGATAAGGATATAGCTCCCAGGGGCTCCAGGACCCCAAATCACACCTGGGACAGCAGGGTAGCTCTTATGGATCTGACGATAAAAAGAACTGACAGTGACATCAGGGCTAGCCCCAAACTGAAGAGACTCCCCCAACCACCCAACCCTAACAAGCCTTTCAGAACCAGGTGGACACAATAGTGTGTACAGATTCAATCTCAACCAGAAGAGAAAGCAAGTGACAAACAACAAAGCACTTCTAAAGAAAGGCGTCACTGTAAGGCCATTCCAGCCCATCAACCCCATTCAGAGTCCCCAAGATAGTCCGATCCCTTCAGAAACCTCTGGCCAGGGGTCCAATTAGAGTCAAAGGTCAGCCCTTGCCTCTCCCCACTGAAGGCCCAACTCTGGGAGGGGAGGCCTGTCCAGCCCAGCACCATCACCCCCTGCTGCGAGTGGCCCCAGCCTAGCTCCAGCCTGTCTCCCCAGCCCCCACAGCAGTGTCCACAGGCACCCAGGCCTTCTCCAGCAGCGCTCCCAGGCCCATCCCAGATAAGGACCACTTACCCGGCTGTATGTATGCCTCTTGCTCTGGGCCATGTTGCTCACCGGCCTCTACCTCCTCCCCCAGTGGGCCAAAGACAGAGAGAAAAGGCAGAAACCTAGGCAGGAGGGTCAGGGCTCCAGGCCCTCATGGGCAGACACAGAAGCCGTCAGTTGCGGCCCTCCCCAGTCCATGGACCTCACTCGGTGGCCTACCGGGGTAGGGGTGGGGGCAGAGATGGGGGCTGAGGAGCAAGTCCTCTCTGCTGCCTGATGATTCCTGAACCCAGAGACACCGAATCCTGCTTGCCAGCTGATGAGTCTCACTCTGCGCTAGTGCTGCTCTAGACTTGTCAGGAAACGTGCTAGCATCTGGGTCCTAGTGCCCCCCTGCTTCATCTGGCCCAGACAAGCAGGGCAAGAACTAAGGGGCTAGGCCCACACAACGGACCCTCAGCAGTCACCTTTAGAGTAAACTGTGCAAGCTGGAAGCACAGTCCTGACAGGTCCTCCTAGTCTGCATCCCTCAGCATCACTGCTACCACCCCTAACACCTCCCCCTACAATGTGCCTCAGCAGGACTACAAGCATCAAGTGACACTTCAAAAAGATCAGCTACCAGCAGGCCTCAACATAGCTAAAATAAGGGTCTCTTACCCCCTATCTGGAGCTCTTCTCTCTCCCCCTTTTTCTAAATTCTGGACTCAGGACCCAAACCTATATAATTACAGAGTCTGGATTTCAATCTCACACTCAGCCAAAGGAGCCAGGCCCTACCCACTACCCAGCAAAGGGCAGTAATGAAGGTAACTTCATACACACAGAGAAGCAGTAAAGTACCTTAGTTCCCACCCCTACTGGCAAAGCTTACCATACCCTTCCTCCCTTCTTCTTGTTATAAAGGGTCACACTTGAACCCTAAGACTATCAGGTTCAACAGGATGAATAAGAGCAGAGAGCCCCACATGCCCCCTACAGCACAAGGCCCACACTCTTGGCCTTGCTTTTTAGGCATCTCAACAGGAAAAAAAAAATGAGATGTTTATTTTCTATATTTCACAAAATTTCTTAAATAAACATGTATTACTTTTATAATTGAAAATGTTTACTTTAACAAGATGCTTAAGCAGTCTAGTGAGAAGTCTCCAGAGGACTATGTCATAATACCACTTCATTCATTTACCAGAACCAACACACCAAGGGCCCTGCCCCTAAGCACTCAAGGTTGGCCTGGGGTCTGACCTATACATCTCCACTAGGTGCACTGTGGATCTGCATTCCCTGGGCCTAGGGATACTTGTCTTGTCCGCACTGGACTCTACAGGCTGAACAGAATCTTCCTCCAGTCCATCCTCTTTCTAAGGCAGGCCAGAAAGCCCAACAGTAGAATGACAGCCAACAGTCAGATATATGGCCCCAAAACACCTCTTCACATCTTCAATCCTGGCCAGACCCCTGTAGGAAACCACTTCTCTCCTCCCCTGCAAAATTTCCATGTTTGCCCTCTCCCTTCCCTATTCACCTTTACCCAGGTAGGCAGGGCCATGCAGCTCCTTGCAGGCTGGACTTCGCATGTTCAGAGCACTTTACAGCCTACAGAGCAACTTAAAAAACATAATTTTTAGTACCATGGTTAAGAGTACTACTTCTAGACTCAAGCTGCTTAGGTTCAATTCCTCGCTTTACCACCTGGGAACTATGTAGACTTGGTCCAGTTACTTAACATCTCTGTGTTTCAATTTCCTTATCTGTCATTTGGTAACAAAGAACATATTTCAGAGAGCTGTTATGAGGATTAGCCAAGATAATTCACGTAAAACATTTAGAGCACTGCCTGGCATTTAGTAAGTACTCAACAAAAGTCAGCTAATAACAATGTTGTTATCCTCATATTTGGAAATCACAATAACCCAACAGAAAGGCAGGCCTGGGACAGTGCTGACAAGGAAACTGAGGCTTAGAGAACTAAGTAAATTCCCTGAAGTTACACAGATGGTGAGGCATGGAGCCAAAACTGGAACCAAAGCCTGAACTGGAACCCTCTGCACTTTCCACTCGCCTCACTGTTTACCACAAGTATCTCTAGGCTTCTTCCAAGGGCGTGCTCCTCCTCTAGACCATACTGTCTTCAAAAACAGAACTCATAACTCACCAACCACACAGGTATCTATAGTTACCTAACTGCTTGGAGGCTGTTTCCTCTATAAAATAGGAGAATCAGCTGCCATTCTTACATTAAAGTAATGAGGCTCAAATAAAGCAAAGCACATGAAAGCTCTTTGTAAAAAGTACAGAAGCTGTAGAAATACAAAAAATCACCTGACATGATAACACTGCATATAAGTCTAAAAATAAACTATCTAGGCAATAAATGTTGTAATTACAGGAATTAGAGGCAAGAGAAAGGTGAATTAAAAAGAAAAGGGGTGGGACGCCTGGGAGGCTCAGTTGGGAGCTTCCGACTTCAGCTCAGGTCATGAACTCACAGTTTGTGGGTTCGAGCCGTGTTGGGCTCTGTGCTCACAGCTCAGAGTCTGAAGCCTGCTTCCGACTGTATGTGTGTGTCTCTCTGCCTCTCCCCTGCTCATGATCTGTCTCTGTCTCTCAAAAATAAAAAATTTTTTTAAAAATAATTTTTTTTAAGAAAAGGGGTACCTGACTATGCCTTGAATTAGGGGCTGGGTTTTTTTGGGGGTATGTGGAAAGGCCTACAAACACTGTAAGTTGTAAACACGTTTGATTAGAAACAGAATAGCTTTGCTTGACTAGAGAATATTAAAGTAGACTAGTTTGGCTGAAATGAAGAATTCTAGATGAGTTCCTCTATCAAACTCTAAGCCTTTTAGAGCATAGCCCACAGGGGCACCTGGGTGGCGCAGTCAGTTAAGCATCTTGATCTTGACAATTTTTGAGTTTAAGCCCTGCATCAGGCTCTGTGCTGATGGCACAGAACCTGCTTGGGATTCTGTCTTTCCTTCTCTCTGCCCCTCCCACACTGGTGTTCTCTCTCTCTCTCTCTCTCTCTCTCTCAAAATAAATAAACTTAAAAACATTTTAAAAAGCATAGCCCACACTTTTCCTCTTTGTGATCCCATCACCATTAGCTCATGGAGTCAAATGTTTACTGAATAAACACATCAATACTGGGATATACTAGAAAGTAAGTATGGATAGTCAGAAAGCTTAATATTCAGGTAGAGAAAGATAAGTCCATCTTCATGGTCCAATAACAAATGTGTCTCTTTCTGACCAGGAGACTGGCATCACGAAAGCTATTTTACGAAAATCAAACTGGTGGCAGAGCAGGCTGGAGTGGAGACAGGAGCAACTTGGTAAAGATAGGATTAACAGCAAGGAGATTGCTGCATAATGAGCAAGAGGTGAGGAGGCTCTGAACTCAAGCAGGAGAGGATAGGAAAGGGCCAATTCAGAGGTTGTACAAAAATGCCCTGAGAAGGCCCTGGCATAGATCACATATGGGGAAAGAGGCGGAGGGCCTGCATGGCTCCAGAGACAGAGCTGCACACAGCTTTGGTTCTACTATTTCCTCATCTGTATGACTCTGGTCAAGATAAAGAACTTTCTGAGCTCCAGCTACCTCATCTGAAAAAAGGGGGAAATAATACCTACCCTCATAGGGATGTTGTAAGGATTAAGGAAGATTGAAGTAAAGCATTTAGCACAGTGCCTTGCACAGATTATATGCTCAACAAAATGCAGGTGTTGTCCTCATCATTAATGAGAAAATACATCAATAATAACTTATGCACAGTAAGAATTTAAATGCTGCATGAATAAATGAATGGATAGATGAATGAAGGCATGAAAATGAAAATGAACAAACAAACCCAGGAGCTTTCAAGCATGAGTACTGGAAGAATAATGATTGAAAACAATACGAGAATTGGGAGGAAATGGAAAGAGAAATGGAACATGTTAGCCGAGAGAAGAGAAGTCTTGTTTTTAGGGCCTTCTCTGGAGCAAATGAACTGCGTATGCTGACACATGTATTTCACTATCTCCTTCCAAAATGAACTTGTGATGCCAACAAGACAGATTCCATGATCTCTATCCTACAGGTGATGATAGAAGTGAGTCTCAGAAGTCAAAGGACTCTCCTGAATCTCATGGCCAGAAAATGGCAGGGAGGTACATGTGATTAGCTGTACGGATCACTGATCCTTTCATAGAACCACTGAGCTCCGTCTCATGTCACACAGAACAATTCTGAGTTACACGTTCCCTCAGCCAGAGGTGAGACAGACACGCCCTGGATTTCTAATCCATTTTCCTCCCTAGTAATATTACATACTGTTAAAATATCTAGGAAAATGGGTAGAGAGGAGGGGAAAATCTCTGATAAATAGGCAACAATGGTCTTAGAGATTATTTCACAAAACAACAGGAAAACGAATAGACAGTTAAGAATTAAAGAGAAACAAGTAAGAAGGACAAGCCTCTTTGGCATCCAGCCTGCACCATTTCTACTTTGCTTTTACTCGCACTCCAGCATCCTTTGAGCCCTTGACTTCCTCTTGTCTCATCTCAATTAACCTTGATCCTGAACTAACTCAAATGTCTCATTTCCCTCATCCCACTCATAGAGAAACTGGTCTGCATCCCAGGCAGTCTGACAGCAAGGTCCACACACTTGAACTGAACTACATCAGGCACTGGGCATTGAATAGTTTGGTTACAAAGATAAACACAATGGTAACTAGCAAGATTCAGCTTTTCTCCAGACTAGCATAAAACTGTACATCTCTGAAAGCACTGGTAACGAAGGGATAAGTACTGATGTAAGTCTCTCAAGAATCAGGAAAAAAAGAGCCGTCTGCTCACTGAATGGGGTATGGAGGCTGGGGGACTAGAAGTGTGGAAGGCTGGATTCCATATACACACAGGAACTCAGAAATTAGACACATATAAAACCCACCTCTCCTGGGTCCAACTCTGGTATCTACTTTACAGATCTCATACAGATAGGACGTAAACCATAAATGGACCTTTTTTTTTAACTTTATTTATTTTGAGAAAGAGAGCAGGGGAGGGACAGAAAGAGAGGGAGAAAGAGAATCCCAAGCAGGCTCCACGCTGTCAGCACAGAGCCCTTTGTGGAGCTCAAACTCATAAACCACGAGTTCATGACCTGAGCCGAAACCAAGAGCCGGACACTCAACCAGGGTTCATTGAGTCCAGGCACCACCTAAATGGACTTTCTAGCTCCTTATTAACCCCAGAAATGTCTACAGCCCACTCCCAATCTGAACCCAGCTCGACTTCCTCCCAAAGTATCCCCTTCCCCCAAGAATACCCAGAGATTGCCAGGACCACCTCCAAAAGGTTCAGAGCCCAGAGTCAGGAAGGAAAGCTATATAATATGCCTCAGTTAGCCTCAATGAAGGAACTTTTTCGGGAAGATAACAGGTACTTGAGTACAGCCCCCAGCTCCATTCTCAAGAACTACAACCTTCCCGTGCTAGCAGGAGTACTTAACAGCCTGTTTGAAGTTCCTTCAGGTTCCTCCCCATGAATCAACTAGGAAATCTCTGGCACTAGGACCCTGCAGACAGGGAACCCTGAGCCTGCGCTCTAAAGAGAGAGATGCACCATTTCACAACTTCAGCAAAAGCCAAGGCAGCCAACAAAGCCACAGCCACCTTGGCTGTGCTTGGACTCTGCCTTTTGGGCAGCTCACCAGCCACTCCCCAGAAGCAGAGCATTCTGTCCTTTCTTTTTAAATCCACGTCATCATTTGATCATAATGGAAATCAATCTCCTCAAGTCACCACGCAAAGGCGTATCCATAGCAACCACAAGAGGAAGGACACGGAAATGATGCTCCAGTGGCTGCAAAAGGAAAAGGTAAGCCTGTTTCTCTTCCATTCATGCTATCCCACCATTCTCTCTCCCGCTTCACTCAAGTGCATCTTACCTGCAAATTCTATTTATCACACTAACGAGGGAAACATAAAAGGCGAGTGTTAATAATCTATGCTATTATGTAAGGTTATATAGCTCTGCCTACTCTGATACATAGCAGAAAAAAATTCTTTCTGGTTAATGGAGACAATTCTCTTTTACATATTCACTGTCTCAGGTGACTGTCTCTGCCTGCAATACCTGTCAAATCACTATCAGTTACCTGTCTTTCTAGTCAGGATGCTACTCTCGTTCGAGGATTTCAGAGTTTCCTACGTAGTTGTAAAAGGCCAATGGCAACACTGACCCCACTGCCCTGCCCACCCATGCCACTATCATGCTCACACACTGGCCAGGTAAGACTTGCTCTTAGCAGCCCTAGACTCCAGCCCCTCAAGGTCCAGAAACTGGGAGCTGGGATTATATTTCTGCCTTCTCTGATGCCTCAGAGAAAAGAATGCCATTTTTGGCAGGGGTAAGAGACTCATCAAATAGAAACACTACTAAGCCCAAGTAATCTTGGAGTAACTCTTGGAGAGAATCTCAGGTCTAATCTCTTTCCCTGTCCTCTGGACAGTTAGTTCAAGCTTCCCTTACTAACTTCAAGTCCCTATTCTTATTTGAGCCCACACCAGTGCCTTCTCTCCTCAGCAGATAACTGCTGAGAAAGAAAACTGAACCTGTTAGATAAGAATTCCTTTGCAAATTTAGATACATCTGCAACTATCATTGCCTCTTTGTTCCTACATTCTTTCTTCTGTCATTCCTCTTTCAAAGAAAATGATGGCCCATTCTTTTTAGGGCCAACCCCTGCACCCTCCTCTGAGGACCCAATTTAGCATTCATCTTATTTTCTCCTGCATTCAACTGCATCCTATCTACTAGCTCTTCTACATGATCAAGTAACCTATGCTCTAAGCTCTTCTAGAAAAAACTGTCTCTAGTCACTGCTACCTCTTCCACAGGATACCACCATCTCTCTCCCTTCCTTCCCTACCAAACTACTCAAAGTGGGTACACCCTCCCTAACCTCCTTTCCCATCCACTCCTCAATCGGGTTTAACCTGGCTCCTGTCCCGACTACTTCTCGGAAGCTGCTCACACTCAAAGAGTAAGAGCCTTGGTGATCTTACTGTCCAGTTTCAAAGCACATCTTCCAACCTCATCTTACTTGACTTCTCTGTAGCAACTGAGGCTACTGATCTTCCTGGAAGATTTTCCTCTCCTAGCTCCCTGGACAACATTCTCTCTTACCTTGCACACCAATTCTTCTTGACTTCTCTGTCATCTTCAGCCTCCTATAAGCAGAACCAAGCTCATCCACTCCCACAGCATCAACCCCCCACTTACACCTACTGCCCCAGGCACAGGTTCTCTTCTGAACCTCAGACTCACACTTCCACCTGTCTAAGTGCCACAGACCCAAGTTCAACATAATTTAAACCTTCTTGATATCTTCACCCTCAAAAAATCTTTTCTATATTCCCTCTTTTAAAAAAAATTTTTTTCAACCTTTTTTTTTTTTTTGAGAGAGAGAGAGACAGAGAGAGAGAATGAGCAGGGGTGGGACAGAGACAGACTCTTAAGCAGGTTCTATGCCCAGTGCAGAGCCTGAGGCAGGGCTCAACACGGGGCTCTTGACACAGGGCTCAATCGTAATATCATGACCTGAGCCAAAATCAAGAGTCAGATGCTTAACTGACTGAGCCACTCAGGTGCCCCTATATTCCCTCTTTACTGCTGGCATCACCACCCACCCAAAACAGAAAACTAAGTCATCCTTAACAACTCCCTCTTTTGTTCTCAACAACTGGTTAATCATTAGGTTAGGCTGACTGTCTCTAATCTCTCTCAGACCCATCCCCTCACCATTCCCACTAACCTAATCCTTACTTCAGTCTTAAACCATGCGTATGTTATTACCAGTCTCCTAACGTCCCTGATCCAGATTCTCCACTTTCAGTCTACTTCCTCAGTTAGCTTCCCAAAATGCAATCACATCATCTCCCTGCTCACAAAACGGAATCTTCTGAGCACAGCACCACAAGCCATTAAAAACCTGGCCTCAATATATCTAGCCTCATCAATAACCTCTCCTTTTATCCCAAAGTTCTTATATTCCAGCCACGTGGATCTACTTACCTTCCCCCCTCTGCCTCTATAAATGTTGCAAATGTCACCAAGGCCATTCTCTTTCCTCATCAACAAGGCTCAGCTCAATTATCACCTCTTTCTTGAAGATTCCCAACGTCTCCATGTAGAGCTAGCCATTCCTTCCTGTGCCCTCACACAGCACTTTGCACATATCTCTATTACAACATCACATTTTTATTAAAATATTGTCTCCCTTATCCCATCATGAATTCTTCCAGGAAAGGGATTTTTTATTCATCTCAGTATCCTAAGCACTGAACACAGAAGACAGTTAATGTTAAATACAAGCCTGTACCAACACGAGGCTCTAGGGATATAAGCTGGCTCTGTCAACTTTTCCAGAGTAGCTCCACCCCAAAAAGACCCCCACCATGGAAGAAATTAAGTCATGCCGATGAAACTCTTTCCTCTTCAGATAAGAGACTAAGAAACTAAAAAATGTAGGGACAGTCCCAGGTCTTATGGAATTTGGCAGTGACACTAATTCTCAATCTCATATGCTCCACAGTTAAAGGACCATAGAGAGATCTCTAGGCTCTAGGGCAAGTGCAGATCTGGGAAAACAGCTTGAGTGAGGCATTGAGGGTGACAAAGGTCTAGTATTTGCTTAAGTGAAACCCTCAGGGGATATGTAGGAGCTTGGAGAGGTCAGAATGGACATTCAATTTGTCCATCAGCCAAGTGCTACTGGTACTAGCCTGAACTTCAAAAGAAAAATGACATAAAGCCAAATCCAGAGTCTCCAGGATGGCAAGGGCCCTATGATAGATTTGAATCAGTCAACTGCTCAGCACTTACCTCCTCAAGGGTCAGGGAGAATACAGTTCTCATCTCCCTTGGTATGGGACAGCCACCCAAGTCCCCTCAGGACCTCCAGTACCTGTAGACAGGCCAAGAAACCTGGGAATCCTATACTACCATCCCTCTCAAACTATAACACCAGGCGGCCACTAGCAATGACAGAGATGGTAGAGTGAAACATAGAGCGACACTTGTCAATGGTATTATGATTCTCATGAGTCTTTTGAATTCTTCCTAACAACTTCTCCTTTGTATCCTCAGGTCAGTCAGGCCCAACTTACCAATTCTTCCTTAGTATTGCTTCCTACATCCTTCTTTTCACCTCCACTACCACTGTCATCACTTTGGTTGGCCATTTAATAGCTTTGAGAATTCAGGCAAACCGTTTTCCCTCTGGCACCTCATCTATAAAACAGGGTAACAGCTGCTCTGCCCCTCTCACAGGATTATTAAATAAAACGAGATCATGCCTGGGGAAGGTTCTGTAATCTGTAAAATCTTACACACAAATATAAGGCCTTCCTACATCATCAACAGACATCCTCTATTACTGGTAGAAGTTTATCTGGCGCCCTACCTCTCTCCTTGTCCATTTCCAACCACATTATATGCCACAGTAAGACAATGACCCACTCTGAAATATTTTGTCTATATACTCACCCATTCCAAATCTTTCACTGACATACCATTCCTTACTTTAACCAAACAACCCTGGCTCTGACATATGCAGTGTCATCTCTGCACCACTAGCAGCTGCTTACAATGCTTTCCCTGTCTTGCAAGCCCCACCGATCCTTCAAAGCCCAGCCAGAGCCCCACTACACCCCATGCAGAAAAGACTCAATTTAAAAGAGAGATTTGAAACAATGTCATGGAAGAATTAAGGATAATTCAGCAGAGAAAATTTGGGAGGAGCAACTATTATCTAATACTTTAACCTTTCTAAAGGGGAACTGTATTCTTTTTTCTGTTCAATTCTAAAAAGATGATCTAAGGGCACCTGAGTGGCTCAGTTGGTTAAGTGTCCGGCTTCGGCTCAGGTCATGATCTCACAGTTCATGGGTTTGAGCCCCGCATCTGTGCTGACAACTAGCTCAGAGCCTGGAGCCTGTCTTCGGATTCTGTGTCTCCCTCTCTCTCTCTGACTCTCCCCTGCTTGCACTGTCTCTCCCTGTCTCTCAAAAATAAATTTAAAAACATGGGGCACCTGGGTGGCTCAGTTGGTTAAGCATCCAACTTCGGCTCACGTCATGATCTTACAGTTTGTGGGTTCGAGCCCGGCATCGGGCTCTATGCTGACAGCTAGCTCAGAGCCTGGAGCCTGCTTCAGATTCTGTATCTCCTTCTCTCTCTGACCCTCCCCTACTCACGCTGTCACTCTCTCTGTCTCTCAAAAATAAATAAAACATTAAAAAAAAATTAAATAAAATCAGGAATTCCAATTCCTCAAAAAAAAATTTCTTTAACACTAAAAAAAAATTTTTTTAAGATAACCTACTACCAACAGAATGGAAGTCGCAGAGATATATTGCAATAAGTTGAGAAGCTTCCTTATGAAGCTATCTCAAGATGAAATGTAGTCAATTCCCCAAATGTTCAAGCGCAAATGGGCCATTTAGGGAATGATATTTTAGATGGACTTCAACTACCACAAGGTAATAGAACTTGAATCACAAGCATTTTAGACCTGAATGAAACCTTCTTTCTAGTCCAGCCTCCTATTTTACAGGCCTGGACAGGTGAAGTGGCTCACTCAAGGCAGCAAAGTTCGTATTACAAAGCAGGAAGCAGAACATGGTCTCTAAATTTCAATCCAGTGATCTACATGGTCTCTAAATTTCAATCCAGTGATCTACACCCTTGTCATTGAAAGTGCGGTCCATGAAGCAGGAGGGGGAGGAGGGGGAGGAGGAGGAGCAGGAGGAGGAGCAGCAGCAGCAGCAGCAGCAGCAGCAGCACCCGGGAACTTGTTAGAAATGTAGAACCAGGGGCACCTGGGTAGCTCAGTCGGTTAAGCATGGGACCCTTGATTTTGGCTCAGATCATGATCTCATGGTTCAGTTTGTGTGATCCAGCCCCAAGTTGGGCTTTATGCTGTCGGCGTGGAGCCTGCTTGGGATTCTCTCTCTCCCCCCTTCTCTCCTTGCCCCACCCCTGCTCGTGGGTGCTCTTTCTCTAACAATAATAATAAAAAAGAAAGAAAGTGGAGAACCCACCGGAATCTGTTTCGAACAAGACCCGCGGGTGTAAGCGCCATTAAAGTTTGAAAAGCACTGACCTTACCAGTCCCTTCCAAACCCTGAGTTTCTAATTCTGGAACTGCGTTTCCCAAACTATTTCAGATGTTAAACAGAGTCAAGACCCAAGAAAAACGGCATTTCCCATTGAAATCTGGGAAAGTCTCCATAGCATACTTTCAGTAACATCATTAGCATACTGAAGGCTCTGAAACTTTAACCATGAAGTTTCAAAACATATTTGAGAACAACATGCCTTTAAAAAAAAAAGTTTAACATCCCGTGGCTCAGGCTTTGGCAGGACACCGGGTAAAGACCGTCAATCTTGACCTCATAGCTCCTTGCCTCTCAGTACCTTAAGCATACTGGATTAGTAAGTGGTCAATATGGGCTTGCTGTTCTCATCACTGCACTACATGAGGGAAAGCTTCTAAATCATTGTCTCTTTAAAAACAGCGGACTTCCTCGTGTGTGTGATTCACCTGTAGTTCTACCTAAAACCAAGAGGAATGTGCAGGATGACTTCTCAAGAGTCATGCTGCCAGTTAAGGCGGACCCCAGAAGTGGGAGGCACAGACGCACCAAACCCATATCCAGGGCCCCACGTTTGAGTCCCCTATGGTTTTTTGTTTTTCTTCTGACACAAACTTCTCAACCATGTGCCCACAAGGAAACCTGTAGCTCGGAATGGGTTCAAGGGGTGCCTCAGACACTCCCAGGAAAGCAGGGGGCTCCTCGCCGTTGCGGAGAAATTAGGAGGCGCCACCACTTCGTCCCCGGGAGAACATCACCAGACTGAAGAGCGCAGGTGGGTCGGAAAGGCCCAGACTCAGGCAGGCGCCCACCCCGCTGCGGCCCATCCCTACCGTCCCCGCTCTGCACACCGGGTCCCATGCCGCGCCCCAGCCCAGCACCCGGCCCCCCGTCCACCGCCGGGAACCTAGCGAACACGCGGGGGGCTGAGGCGGAGACGTTTGGCAGGGTGGCCGTCTCCGTACCTGTCCTGTCAGGGGCTCCGCGCCCGGCTCCGGCCCCACCGCCGGCGACCGACGCCCAAGTCCTTGCCGGGAGCGCCCTGCCTGCCCCGCCCGTGTGGGCTGCCCGACGCGCCGCCCGACCCTTCGAGGCCCGCCCCACACTCTCTCGCCCCAGAGGCCCAGAGTCGCTCTGGGTGCAGGGAACACGCTACTCTTCCCCGAAGACCAGCCACGGTTAAAAACTTCGGGCTGAGCACAGCCGTGCAGACCTCGGTCAGGCACAAAGCTGGACACCTGGAGAGAAGTATGCGCGTGCGCACTGTGCCTGGGAAGCCAATGAGGACCACAGGAGAGAGGCGCCTCTAGGCCTGCGCCCTCTGCCGACGGAGAGGAAACAGCGCACGGGGACTGGAGGACTCGTTGCTCGGGGCAAATGCTCCCAGGGGCCACAAAGCTTTTGAGTGCTAAACTGCTAGTTAAAATATTAGTGATAAACCGTATCTCACTAGTTAGCTTGAGAAAAAAATTAAATTTTGCTGCTTCTCAGTGTTATCCGTATGGGGAAACAGGCATTCTCATGCCCTTGTTTTTTTCCAAGTTTATTAATTTATTCTGAGAGAGAGAGAGAGAGAGAGACAGAGACAGAGAGACAGAGACAGAGAGAGACAAAGACAGAGAGAGAGAGAACATGTGCACATGTGCTGCGGAAGGGGCAGAGAGAGAGGAAGACGATCTCAAGCAGGCTCATGAAACGAACCTTGAGACCATGACCTGAGAGGAAACCAAGAGTCAGACGCTTAACTGATTGAGCCAACCAGGCAACCAGGCACGCCCCCCCCCATGCCCTTATGATGGGAATGTAAAATAATGGCATTTTGGTTCTTTTAATTTAGAAAGAGAAAAACTAAAAGGACAAACTCCTTGACCCAATGGAGCCACTTCTTTTGTTTTTAAGCCTCCCTTAAAAAAAATTTTTTTTATTGTTAATTATCTTTGAGAGAAAGAGCTCCAGACAGGGAGGGGCAGATAGAGACAGAACCCGAAGCAGGTTCCTGGCTCTGAGCTGTCAGCACAAAGCCGGAAGCCTGGGCGCGTTGAGATCATGCCCTGAGTCAAAATCAGAAGCTCAACCCTCTGAGCCACCCAGGTGCATCCAATGTAACCACTTCTAATAGTGTCACCAAAGAAATGAAATAATAGGACAAGTATTCAAAGATACTTGTACAAGGATGTTGGGAGAGCCAGGACTTGATAGATGGCGGTTCAAATTCTGACCACAGTGTACTGTGTGAGAGCTTAGGTAAGTTACTTAACCCCTTCCATGTTCCTGTTTTCTCATTTGTAAAATAAGAATGTTAATAATAGTATCTGTATTACTAAGTTGCAAGACGATTAAATGAATCCGTGTAAAGAGCCTGAATAATAACTACCGTTTTGTTTATCTCAGTTAATCTAAGATTGAAAACAACCTGGGTGCCTGGCTGTCTCAGTAAGGCACTGGATTTGTGATTTCAGGGTCATGTGTTCACACCCCACTTAAAGGGGAGCAGTGTGGAGCCTACTTAAAGGAGGAGGGAAGAATAAGAAAAGAAAACAACCCGGAAAAATCCATAAAATTGATAGTGGGTAGAGGTGGGGGTGGAGGTGTAAATGGTAGAAAGAATGAACTGGGCAACCTCTCCTATTGCCACCTTTCCCCCCTATTTCATCTTCTAAATATTTCTAATATTCTGAATGGATAATGAATTTGCATAATTCAAAAATCAAATCAATATAAACAATATGCACTGAAAAACCTCCCTTCAAACTTTGTTCCCACCCACTCCTTCCCCCTGCCCATTACAGGTAGCCCTTGTTTGTATAGTTTCTTGCTTATCCTCTAAATGTTTTATGCAAATACAAACACATAAGAATACATAGTCTTACTCCTTCATTTCTTATGCAAAAGGTAGCATGTTATAGATACTTGTGCCTTGGTTTCTTCATTTAATATATCCTGGAGATCTTTCTAAATCAGTAAATAGAGATCTTCCTTATTCATTTTTTTTAGCTGTATAATTCTGTTGCCTGGATATACATAATTTATGAACCATCCTCTTCTGGTGGGATACTTTGTTTCTAATCTTTTGCTGTTGCAAACAAGGCTATAATGAATCACCTTATACATATGACTCTCCATATGTGAGTAGGTATATACAGGTAGGATACATCTAGATCAAATAAGTACATCTGCAGTTTTAGTAGAAATGACCTCCATCCTCTTCAATTAAAGAGAAATGGGGGCACCTGGGTGGCTCAGTCCGTCAAGCGGCCGACTTTGCCTGGGGTCATTGATCTCGCATTTCATGAGTTCGAGCCCTGTGTTCCAGCTCAGAGCCTGGAACCTGCTTCAGAGTCTGTGTCTCTTTCTTTCTCTGCCCTTCCCCTGCTCACGCTCTGTCTGTCTCTCAAAAATAAATAAAACAAACATTTAAAAAAAGAAATGACATTTGAAAATAAATTTAAAAGGCACTGTATGCACATACTTTTATTGTGGTAACACATACATAAACTTACACTTTTATCCATTTTTTTGGGAGAGAGAGCATGTACAAGTAGAGGAGGGGCAGGGGGAGAGGGAGAGAGGATCTTAAGCAGACTCTGTGTTCCTTGTGGAGCCTGACGAAGAGCTTGATCTCACAGCCATGAGTTCATGACTTGAGCTGAAATCAAGAGTTGGATGCTCATTTTAATCACGTTTTTAAAGAATTTTTTAATGTTTTTTATTTATGTTTGAGAGACAGAGAGAGACAGTGTGAGCAGGGGAGGGTCAGAGAGAGAGAGGGAGAAACAATCTGAAGCAGGCACCAGGCTCTGAGCTGTCAGCACATAGCCCGATGTGGGGCTCAAACCCACGAACCATGAGATCATGACCTGAGCCGAAGCTGGATGCTTAACCAACTGAGCCACCCAGGCGCCCCCATTTTAATCATTTTTAAGCAAAGTTCAATGGAATTAAGTACACTTACATTATTCTGCAACTGTAGGGGCCAAGGGCAGTCTGCCCCAAAATGTCATTTTGACATGCAGCTTATTTCAAGCTAAAAACAATCAAGGTCCAAAAGAGGAAGAAACTTTGACCTCCCACCTAACTGCATAAAACAATTTAGATAGAGGACCGGCTTCAAGAAGAGAGCTCTCACCATAGATAACTACATTCAAACATTAACTAGGGGTGGTAGATAGGAACCTGGCAAGGCTAGTTTGATTAAAGTCTCCTCTATGTCCCTTGTTTCTCTCTCTCTCTCTCTCTCTCTCTCTCTGTTATTTATTTTGAGGGAGAGAGGCAGAGTGCAAGTAGGGGGAGAGTCAGAGAGAGAGGAGACTCAGAATCAGAAGCAAGTTCCAGGCTGCAAGCTGTCAGCACAGAGCCCTATACAGGGCTCGAACTCACACACTGTGAGATCATGACCTGAGCCAAAGTCAGACGCTTAACTCACTGAACCACCCAGGAGCCCCTCTTTTTTTTTTTTTCTTACACCATATATTTATTTGGGAGAGAGAGAGAAACAGAGAGAGACAGAGACACAAAATCCAAAGCAGGCTCTAGGCTCTGAGCTGTCACCACAGAGCCTGGCGTGGGACTTAAACTTAGGAGCCATGAGTGTGTCCCTTGTTTCTGAATGGCCCAGCAATCATTTAATCACCAAAAATTTAACTCTTTTTATCTGCCTATGAATTGCTCCCCTTCTGTTTGTAGTCCCAGACTTCTACTCCCTTCTCCTTAGTTCAAGGTGACATACATACTTCATTTTGCCTATCTTTGGGATCTCATAGCCATCTGGATTCTTCATATGTATGTAATTACATTTGATTTTCTCCTATTAATCTGTCCCAGATTAATTCTTAGACCACCTAGAATTTTGAAGTGTAAAGGAAAATTTTTCCTCCCCAGCACAACCATCACCACTATTCATCTATAGAAATTTCTCATCTTTTTATTCTGAAATTCTGTGCCCATTAAACATGAACTCCCTTTTCTCCCCTCCTTCAGGCCCTGGTAACAAAAATTCTACTGTCTCTTTGACTACTCCTAAGTACTTTAGTAGAATCATACAATGTTTGCCCTTTTGGGTCTGGCTTATGTTTTCAAGGTCCATTCATGTTGTACCATGGGTCAGCATTTCTTTCCTTTTAAGGCTGATTAATATCCCATTGTGTATGTATATCACATTTTGTTCATCCATTTTCCCATCAGTAGACATCTGGGTTGTTTCTACCTTTTGACTATTGTAAATATGCACATATTTTTTTAAACATACATATCCCATCCCATCCCCCAAGATCCTTACCCAAAGCAACTCAATTCCAGTTTTTGTTGCTTCTGTGCGCCCGCACGTACGTACAAGGACGTGAGGATAAGGGAATAAGGGAATGAGGAAAAGGAGAGAGAGAGAGCCAAAGGACGGGAACGAGAGGAGCAGCATGAGTGATGCCCACATTGCCGCTTTAGTCTTCACAAGCAAGTAGTTTTATACAGACAGCCACAGGTGTAAACAATCCCAGAAGATTGCCAAAGCTCGAAAAACAATCAACACTCTAACTCAAAAAGCATGAAGGTCATCTATACAGCCAACATCTTAATTTCAGTAATCCAGTCCTAGAGAAACTAGGGGCAGCTGCAAGGGTTGTAAGGTCACGAGAACTTTTGCTCAATCGCACTCTCCCTACTGGCTCCTTGCTGGTGCTTCCCACATTTCCCCCTATTGTTTTAGCTGTAAAGATGCTTTTGAGTCATTAATTGAGCTCCAGTGAACTCCACTGAATGCTCCAAGCTCAACATATTCTTTCGAGAGCAATGGACATATTTCTAGCAAGATCATTTACAGTTTGAGAAAGCGCTATGGCTGAAACAGTTGTAAAAGCTATCAAGGTAATGGCGGCAGTAATGCCAGCCATCAATAGACCTAGCAATCTTTTAGACCTATGTAATAATCCATTGTCAATTGAATCCCCAAGTCTGCACACCCGGGGCTGGTGATGTTAACAGGCATCATAACAAATGGAAGTGGCATAAGGGGATTTGTTTCAAAGGATGATAGAAATACAATCGGTCAAAACACAATTCTTACACTCAGCATAAGACAAACCATTTTGCACAGTAATGAACCCATTGCCAACAACCAACACACAAGGATGGGGAACACAAGCCTGGATGATGAAGACAGGTCCAGGGCTATACCCATAATAGGCACCAACATGTGACGCATCAGTCTATAAGGGAATCAAAGAAGAAGCCAATTCCCCTAAGTCAGCATGCTTTTGTCCATTGGGAGTCATCAACACATTAGCAGGAAGAGTTCTATTATGGATGTATATATCAGGTTCTTCTGTAGGCAGCGGATGGAACCAGTCTACCAGAGTCTAATTTTCTATACCATTTGGGGAGATCAACGTAGGATGACCATAAAAACACTCTTCCCAAGGCAATTTTTTTCCTGCCCAAATGTGTGCTCAGAAGCAAAGTGGCATATTAGGGAGAGGAGGTGGTGGGAGCACCATCATCATCTTCCTTGCAGTCAATTCTTTCTTCTTGTGTACCTGCAGATGGCCGGGCTGAATAGAAGAATCTCCCCCCAGATACTGGGCCACCATAAGAGTATACTACTTTTGTGTTTGGCCTCTGAAGTTTGAAAACACTATATATATTATGAGCCTAAGAGAATTGTGGGTATACGCAAATAGGAGGCCAAGAGGCCATTCCTGTTCAATTTATAGGTTGCTAGACTGGCTGAAAGATAGTACTGTCATCTCCACCCAATAATCCCGTCAGATTCATATAAATTCGAGGTGGAGGGTCCTCCTATGTAACAGAGCGAGCCATAGGGGGATCAGGCAAATAAGCCCAATACATACCTGCCTGCGTAGAGTTGATAGACAGAAGGGCCACCATAGCTAAAAATAGATTGAAGGGGGTGATCTCCGGCCCAGTCTGCATTACAATAAGCATAGCTCTGTTAAAGTTTTTATTTCTCCCCAAGGGGGTAAAGGAGGGGAAGCTGCAGCTGATTCAGGAGAATTCCCTTGAAGGATGAGTGTCCTCATCTTCCCCTGGACCTGGGACAATTCTGAGGTCCTTGGAAGGAACCCAGCACAGTGCTTCCTCATCCTGTGGGAAGACACAAGCATAGCCTCAACCTAAATGTAATAAAGGGTCTGGCCCTCTCCACAACCTGGTTTGAGGGTCCTTCCATTTGGCCCATTGACTTGTAGGGCCTTGAGGATGCCAAAACCTCTCTGCTGCAGGTGTAAGAGTTATATCATTTAAATTCAAAAAATTTAAAACAGAGTTAGATTTAGGTGCATATGAGGGGAATACTTTACCCTATTACTTCTGCCCATGTATTCCCCGTTTTATTTTTTGTAATTGCAATTTTAAAGTTCTATGAGCTCTTTCCACAATACTTTGACCAATAGAGTTATAAGGTATGCCAGTAGTATGGACAATATTAAATTGAGAACAAAAATTTTTAAAGGCTTGAGAAGTGTATGCAGTTCCATTATCAGTCTTTAAATGTTTAGGTATTCCTAACATAGCGAAAACTTGAAAAAGATGAATTTGTACATCCTTAACGGCTTCCCTGGAATGAGCAGAAGCCATTATATATCCAGAATAAGTGTCAACAGTTACGTTAACATATTGCAACTTTCCAAATGGTGGATAATGAGTGACATCCATCTGCCATAAATCATTAGGCATTAGCCCCCATGGATTAACCCCAATATGGGTAGGAACTAATACTTCAGGGCAATGAGGACATTGTTTAACAATGTTCCTAGCTTGATCTCTAGAAATTTTAAATTGTTTTCTTAAAGCAGTTGCATTTGGATCAAGCATGACTCTCCTGGGCCATTTGCAAGGAATCTAAAGAGTATAGCTGAGTAAGTTGATCAGCTAAGGCATTGCCTTCAGATAATGGTCCAGGGAGAGGCGAATGAGCCTGTAAATGTGCAATAAAGATAGGCTCAGTCCTTTGCAAAAGAGGCCTTTTTATCGCTGCAAAGAGATGAAAAATGTCCTCATCAGAAGTACGAATAGAGGCCTCAGGGAGCCGGTGTGCCGCATTAACCACATAGAGGCTGTCAGAAAACAAATTAACCACAAATGGAAATTGTTGTAAGGCTATCCTAACAGCAAACAGTTCTGCACGTTGTACTGATGTGGTCTGATATTTAACTGTGGTAGTATTAGTATGTTGTTGAGAAACGAAAACTATTGCTACTATACCTAGTTTGGAAGCATCCACAAAAACCGAAGGAGCAGCCAATGGCTTAAGGGATATTGGTGAAACAGGCTGAACTGCAACATTATGAAGAAATTGAAGTAACCTGTCCTGAGGTAAATGAAATTTCATTTGTCTTGGGAAATTAGCCAAGGCAACTTGCCATGGGGGAGCTCAGGCTCCAGGCTCTGAGCTAGCTGTCAGTACAGAGCCTGATGTGGTGCTCGAACCCACAAACCACGAGATCATGACCTGAGCCACCCAGGCGCCCCACCAGTGTACTTTTAAAATTCCATTCAGGGGCGCCTGGGTGGCTCAGTTGGTTAAGCCTCCGACTTCGGCTCAGGTCAGATCTCACGTTCATGGGTTCAAGCCCCGAGTCAGGCTCTGTGCTGACAGCCAGCTCAGAGCCTGGAGCCTGCTTCCACTTCTGTGTCTCCTTCTCTCTCTGCCCCTCCTCCTCTCATGCTCTGTCTCTCTCAGTATCAAAAATAAATAAAACATTTAAAAAAATTTTTAAAAATTCCATTCATCTCAACCTTAATCCTTTCCAAAGATTTCCCTTCACGAGCAACTTTCCTTTGCTTTCAAATTTTGTCTCAAAGCCATTTCTCTCCAACCAGTCTCATTTAGGACAAAATTACTTGCTTTTATCCTCAACAAAAATGTATTTCCATTCCTTATATCTTTCTTAAATATCTCCCACTTTCCTACATAAAGGGTTGCTTTCCTTATTTTCCATCAGTCTTAATATATTTAGCAGAATTTTAACTCTTAGGAAACCTTAGCTTCTAATTGAGGTCTTATAACCAACTGAGAGGTGTTTACACCAGA
Organism: Suricata suricatta; assembly: GCF_006229205.1. Lineage (NCBI taxonomy): Eukaryota > Metazoa > Chordata > Mammalia > Carnivora > Herpestidae > Suricata > Suricata suricatta. The sequence continues at coordinate 117,103,304 of NC_043703.1, forward strand.
ATTTTTTTAGATGGTAAATTCATGAACCAATTAACCACAAAGCATGTTTTCTAATGGGTACAAATAGCCTTAGTTTATCTACAATAGGAAGAAAAAACCCAAACCTATGTTCAGTAATCATGCATTCTACTTGGAAAAGACCTAGATGTCCAAGGGGGTGCACTTTGCTCCTTGACCTTGAGGGTGGGAGGAGGAGCTAATGTGCCGGAGGCACTGAGGATGGAATAGGAACCAGTTATATAGACCACACCCAAGTTGGTGCAGAAACAGGGAGAGGGGAAGGCAGAAGAGGCGTGGTGACAATAGGAGGCAGAGAAGGAAAACCCAATTCAAAATCTTGGCTCAGGCTTACACAGTATGGCCGGCGACATCAGCTAGCGCTCGCTCTACTCTCTCTAACGGGGAAACAGCGGACTACAAGAAACTGAACTGTATCTGCCTCTATTTCCAACAGACTCACGTTCAACTTTCGCTCACACACACACAAAAAAAGCCGGGAAAATTTTATTTATCCTTTTTTTGAAAAGTTAATATAAAATTATAGCAAAAAAAAAAAAAAGGAACCTGAACTTTGGTAACACAGCTGGAACAATCCGCAGCGGCGGCAGCGGCGGGAGAAGAGATTTAATTTAGTTGATTTTCTGTGGTTGTTGGTTGTTCGCTAGTCTCACGGTGATGGAAGCTGCACATTTTTTCGAAGGGACCGAGAAGCTGCTGGAGATTTGGTTCTCTAGGCAGCAACCCGACGCAAACCAAGGATCTGGGGATTTTGGCACCATCCCAAGATCCGAGTGGGACATACTTTTGAAGGGTGTGCAATGTTCAATCATAAATGTGACAAAAACTGACAAGCAGGAAGCTTATGTACTCAGTGAGAGTAGCACGTTTGTCTCCAAGAGACGTTTCATTTTGAAGACATGTGGTACCACCCTCTTGTTGAAAGCACTGGTTCCCCTGTTGAAACTTCATAGGGATTCCAGTGGGTTTGACTCAATTCAAAGCTTCTTTTATTCTCGTAAGAATTTCATGAAGCCTTCTCACCAAGAGTACCCACACCGGAATTTCCAGGAAGAAATAGAGTTTCTTAATGCAATTTTCCCCAACGGAGCGGCATATTGTATGGGACGTATGAATTCTGATTGTTGGTACTTGTATACTTTGGATTTCCCAGAGACTTGGGTAATCAGTCAGCCAGAACAAACCCTGGAAATTCTGATGAGTGAGCTTGACGCAGCAGTTATGGACCATTTCTACATGAAAGATGGTGTTACTGCAAAGGATGTCACTCATGAGAGTGGAATTCGTGACCTGATACCAGGTTCTGTCATTGATGCCACACTGTTCAATCCTTGTAGTATTCAATGAATGGAATGAAATCGGATGGAACTTATTGGACTATTCACATCACTCCAGAACCAGATTTTTATGTTAGCTTTGAAAAAAACTTAAGTCAGACCTCCTATGATGACCTGATCAGGAAAGTTGTGGAAGTCCTCAAGCCAGGAAAATTTGTGACCCCCCTGTTTGTAAATCAGAGTTCTAAATGTCGCACAGTGCTTTCTTCGCCTCAGAAGATTGAAGGTTTTAAACGTCTTGATTGCCAGAGCGCTATGTTCAATGATTACAATTTTGTTTTTACCAGTTTTGCTAAGAAGCAGCAACAACAGCAGAGTTGATTAATAAAAATGAAGAAAAAAATGCAAAAAGAGACCACACATAGAAGGAGGTGGTGGCTACTTTTTAGATATTGATACCAGGGACCATGCTTTCCATAACCACCACCTTGTAGCTGCAGAAAGCCCTAGATGTAATGATAGTATAATCATTTTGAATTGTATGCATTATTATATCAAGGAGTTAGGTATCTTGCATGAATGCTTTCTTCTGTGTTTAGGTATCCTATGCCACTCTTGCTGTGAAATTGAAGTGCATGTAGAAAAAACCTTTTACTATATGAAACTTTACAACACTTGTGAAAACAATTCAATTTGGTTTACGCACTATGTAATATTTCTCCAGGTATCATCCAAAATTCCCCACAGTCAAGGCTTTCGTCCTCATTAGGTGTTGGCCTCAGCCTAATCATCTGGGACTGTTCTATTAAGTTGCTGCCAGAATTTTACATCCAGTTACCTCCACTTTCTAGAACATATTCTCTACTAATATTACTGAAACCACTTTCTACTTCGTACAGATGTTTTTTGCAACAGCGATGAAAGTTTATCTTCCACGAGTCAAGTCCTCTTAAGAAAATTATTGCAGTTATCCATTTTGTGTATTAACATTTAACATTGCTTCCTATACCTGTACTTCCTTTAATTGATTTCATTATTTGCCATGGTGTCTTGCCTCCTGACCCTCCCCCCAATAAAGCAATATACTGTTACACTGTGGGTTTATACTAATCTTATACCCGGGAGGGGGAAGGGGAATGGACCCTGGGCTTTATTTTGTTTTAAGGTCAAAGGAGTTTTTCCTTTTTTTATATCGGCCTGGACTCTTTTGGAGATAGTGGCCAAAATAAACATGGTGTTTAGCAAGGAAGACACATAAATTTATATTAGGGTATACTGGCAGAACTGTTCCAGAAACTGTATGCCATTCTGTGTTCCCATTAATGAGATTAGCTTCTCATGAGTACCATGCCTTTACTAACTTGCTAAGTGTTGTATAAAAGAATTTTTATCACTAGGTTTATTAGCAAGGAAATTAAGATAAAGGTTGTATTGGATTTAGTACATCAGCTCAGATGATTCACTTACTTTTAACAGCTTTTTCCAATAATTTTCATTCATAGTATACCATAAACTTTGGTTCAAAATGGAGTCTATCTTTGTCATCTTAGGACTTAAAGTTCTTTGACTTAGTAGTGTTCTGACTTCCTGGTGTTCCTTTCACCGTGGTCTCATAGGGTCAAGTGAAACTTCCCAGACTGAGAACCGTTGAGGATGTTCAGACAGTGATGCAGAATGCTATCCATGACACAAAATTCCAGACGTCATTGGGAAATGACTAAAAATACAGGCTTTGAGGAGTTGGCATCTTTAGGTATATTTGCAAATACTGAGATATAAGCAGCTGAAAAAACAGTAAGGTTGGACTAAATTTTATATTCTTGTCCTTACAAATTTCTCTGATTCTTTCTGGATTGTTGCAGTGATGTTTTTTTGTTCCTTCCGTATTTATAAATGAAACACTTTTTTTTAGTGTTTCAAAACATAAAATCTACTTGGTTTGAAATCAAGTGGTTGGAACACAAGTTTTGACTTTTATTTTTAAGCATGTTGATTCAAAGTTTCATTGAAGAAACTTTCAGTCAGTGGATCAGTTTGATTCTGTAATTTAGCACACAGTACCTAATTAATGTTTTGTACTGTTTTGAGGACCAATGCTCAAAGTGGATTTTGTTCTTGAACAGTGTCCCAGTAGATTTGATGACATTTGTTGGCTTGAGGTCTGATTTTTTTTCCCCTCATAGATTTAAGATTTCTATCTAATGTTGAAAACTGCACAAATTTGTATGGAATAAAGCCTAGAAAAATTAAGACTGTAGATTGAATAGTAATCAAAATTAATCCTAGTGTGTATGATGGAGGGAAAATTTTGGTGCCATAATTTCTCTCTTCATGGTGTTGGACTTAAATCAGTTGAAATGTATTTCTGTACCACAACTTAAGCTTCAATAAAAGTTTGCTTAATTCATTGTCTAGTGACACTCAAAAAATAAAAATCTTGGTTCAGACAGAGGAGAAGCAGCCATGTGTTTTCCAACAAAGTGGAAATATGGAGTCCACATCAGGCCAGAGAAGACTGGGAATCTCTCCCAAATAAGTGAAGTTTCAGCAACTGCTTGGGAATATTCCTTAAGGTCCCCATCCCGAGGTAGACTAACCACAGTTGGCTCCAATTGTAGCTGTTAAAACCTGGGAAATGAATGAGAAGCCCTCACATCTACTAGGCAGAGGAACAGAGAGAGTTAGCATGCCCTTCAGTCTGATTCTCAGCCAGACCAATAAGGTCCCTTTCTCGAGGTTCCTCCCAATCTAGGCTGGGTTTGGGGGGCCCTTTCTGATTCAGGCACTCATTCTTCCAGTGTCCCTTTTCCTTGCAATAGACACGTTGGTCTTTTGCTAAGAGGGCTCTGGGCTCTTCCCCCTTCGATGGTTGAAGCTTCCCCATCTTTGCATTGTCCTTTTTTACCAGTGCTGCTGTGAGAAGGGCAACCCTCTTTAGTCTTTTTTCAGTTTCCCTCTCAGCTGTGACTTCCCTGTTCTTGAAAACTTTATTGCCAAATTCTGTCAACTGAGTGATATTCATCCCACAAAGCCCTCTACCTTTTGGAGTTTTATCCTGATGTCTGGGGCAACCTGGGCCACAAAGAAGGCATTTCCAATATGTTGACTTTCTAGTGCCTTGGGGTCACATGGGGTGTATACCGGTATGCCTCACATAGTCTTTCATAGTAGTCTCCAGGAGACTCCCCAGGTTGCTGAGTGACCAATGATATTTTAGTCACATTCATGGGCTTTTTGGCTCCAACTCAAATCCCCCAAAGGAGAGCCTCTTGGTACTGATGGATGTGAGCCTGTCGTTCTTCTGTGGTAAAGACCCATGTCAGGCGTTCATGAACTCAAGCTCAGGCAGCAGGGTCATTAATAGACAGATGACAGTGGAGTTTCAGGCCTTAGAGCAGGGGGGACAAGGCCTGGTGAGTCATAAGGTGGCAGAAAGACAGAGTCTTCCTCTGGGTCCCCCACAAATACTAGGGGAGCAGTGGGCTGCTTCTTCGGTTGTCTGAGTGATTCTCGGGGTGAGGCAGCTCAAACCTTTGCATCCAAGGTGGGGGATTTCAGGCAATTTCAAGCCAGGAGTCAATACATGGTAATGATCAGGGTAATCTGGGAATCTAGTTACAACATGCTAGACACAGTGGCTGGTTGGGACACCTAAGGTTCACTCTGAAGGTCATCCTACACCAAAAGTGGGTCATTCTAATTCACATAATTACATAGTCTTCCGAAAACCCCTTCTTTGCAAAGTCCAAATCCTATAATGTCCCTGTGAGGCGGTGTTGCAAAGACAAAGGGGTAGGGATGCCCACCTGGCTGTGTCCCAAAGGAACTTAGGTGACGCTTAGTAATAGGTCTCAGCTTTCCAATCGGAAACTATTCCAATGCCACCACAAACTGTATGCCATTCACCATGGAATTGCAGACGGGCCCACTCAGACTCCATAGGCTTTTGGGGACCTTAAGGGAGCCACAGACTGGAACCATCAGGCAAGCCAGACTGAGTTGCATATTCACACTCACATACACACCAGAGGTTACTACAGTCCCTCTCACAGAATTCCTACAGATGAGACCACTGGGGTCTCCAGGGAGTGATCAGCTCCCCCTTCCACTACTATGGGTGGGTGGGATGGATGGGGCCCCCTCAAACAGAGAGACCATTGAAGTCTCTGGGGAGCAATCAGCTTCCCCTTCCACCACTATGGGTGGGCAGGACAGGACAGATTTAGGCGCAGGTCTTGCTAGTTTCTGATGTCAGTTCCAGGTCCCGTTTGCCAGGTCTTCTCAAGTCTGGTAGGAACGGCAGAGCGGGGCTGGCCTGAGGTGACCGAGCTGGAGACTGCCAAAACTCAGGCAGGGCATGCCTTCTCCTTTGCAATTCCTCATTCTGTCACTGTCTCACAGTTTTCCCAACCAGTGGCAACAATGAGCCAGTGCAGTTGGGTTTCCTGGTCAGGGAACCAAATGTTACAGAATCTAGTCTGGATCACCTGGCAGAATAACCAAGAGCACTTCGAGATCTTGGAAGGCAGGAGATTTATTTTACACTGGTGGGCTCAGAGGAAATCATTCTCCAGAGGTCTGAACACAGAGCATCAGCAGAGGGAATAATTTATAGCCTGTTACTTTCACATTCTTCATTAATGCACTCAACAAGCAGGGTGGGAAGAAGAAACTGGAAGGAGGAGTCTTTGATCAGGGACAGGTATTTCCATATCAGTCCTGTCACCCGGATATCTTATCACAGATTTTTCCCTATCATTACCACACACTGGTAGAGTTTGAGGAGACCAGGTGGCCCAGAGAGAGCCAGATTTCTTTCTGGAGTAAGGGTGCGGACAGCACAAGGATGATCCCCTTGAAGACTATGTAATAAGAAGAACCCACTACATAGGATAATCCAGAACAACCATAAATAAGTTTCTCTTACAATAGTAATTTAGGACCACACAAGTTCTATTATAGAAATCATGGGAAAAACCAAATCTACAGATACAGATATTTTTGTGAAATTAGACCCTTGAAAAGTACATGAGATCTCATTATATCCTTGCTTTTAATTTTTTTAACATTGATTTATTCTTGAGAGAAGGAGAGAGAGAGAGACAGACAGAGCATGAGCAGGGGAGAGGCAGAAAGAAAGAGACAGAATCTGAAGCAGGCTCCAGGCTCCCAGCTGCCAGTACAGAGCCCAATGAGGGGCTCAAACCCACAAACCACGAGGTCATGACCTGAGCTGAAGTTGGATGCTTAACTGACTGAGTAACCCAGGCACCCCCAAAATTTAATTAAAAACAGTCCCAAGTTGGCATTGTACTCCTAAAAAGTTGGCCAAACTACATGTGCACGTTAATCCCAGGCCTCAACTAATTCCTGTAACTACAGTTCCAAGTACCAGGAGTGTACAAAGTTACCAAATACACAAAGAAACAAGCTACCACAAACTATTCAAGCCTGCAAAGGTTATTGATATTTATGTTTTAAAAATATAAAGGGGGATTTAAAACATAATGAGAGAACAAGAGATTATAAAAATTGACTAGGCAGATTGGCAAAACTACCAATTATAAAATATAGTAATAAAACTATAATAATTGTAAGTTATTAGATGGAATAAACAAAAGATTTAATCAGTGGAAGAGAGAATTAGTAAACTGGAAAATAGATCTAAAAAAAAAGTAAGTGCAGCTTTAACATACAAGAAGGAAAATGTGGAAGAGAAGTCAAGAGACATAAAGGATACAGTGAGAAGGTATAACCTTTATCTAACTGTAATTCCATAAAGAGAGAAGAAAAATAATGGAGGAGAGGCTGTATTTAAAGAGAATACAAAAAAAAGTATACCAGGGGTACCTGGGTGGCTCAGTTGGGTAGGCATCTGACTCCTGATTTTGGCTCAGGTCATGATCCCAGGGTCGTGGGATCAAGCCCCATATCAGGCTCCACACTGAATCGTGGAGCCTAACATTTTCTATCTCCCTCTGCCTCTCTCCCCTGCTCATACTCTCTCTCTCAAAAATAAAAAAACAGATAAGTAAAAATTAAAAAAAAAAAACCAGGAAGTTTATCGATGTTGGTCTCAGCAATGATTTCTTGGACATGATGCCAAAAGCACAAACTCAGAAGTTTGTGCACAGCGGGACTACATCAAACTCAAAGCTTCTGCACAGCAAAAGAAATAATTAACAAAACAAAATGCCAGCCTACAGAATGGAAGAAAATTTTTGCAACCATATATCAGATAAAGGGTTAATACCCAAATATATGAAAAACTAACACAACTTAACAGTGAAAACAATATGATTAAAGAATCACCAGAAGAGGGGCGCCTGGGTGGCTCGGTTGATTAAGCGTCTGGCTTTGGCTCAGGTCATGATCTCACCGTTTGTGGGTTCGAGCCCTGCGTCAGGTTCTGTGCTGACAGCTAGCTCAGAGCCTGGAGCCTGCTTCAGATTCTGTGTCTCCCTCTCTCTCTGACCGTCCCCTGCTCACACTGTCTCTCTCTGTCTCTCAAAAATAATAAATAAAAAAAGACATAAAAATTTTTTTAAAAAAGTATCACCAGAAGAACTAAATAGACATTTTTCCAGAGAGGTCCATAAAAATGACCAACAGGCACATGAAAAGATGCTCAAAGTCACTAGTCACCAGGAAAATAAAAATAAAAACCACAATAAGGTTTCACTTCTCATCTTTTAAAAAAATGGCTATCATTGAGAGGACAAGAGACAACACAGACAGGGTGCTGGTGAGGATGTGGTGACAATGGAACCCTTATAAAACTGCTGGTGGGAACGTAAATTAGTCCAACCACTACGAAAACAATATGGAGGCTCCTCAAAAAATTAAAGACAGATCTACTGTATGGTCCAGCAATTCTACTTCTGGGTATATACCCAAAGGAAATGAAAACAGGTTTTCAACAAGATATATGCACATGCATGTTTATCTCAACATTACTCACAATAGCCAAAATAATATGGACACACCCAAACATCCATCAATGGATGAATGGATTAAAAAAATATATATGTATATACATATACATATATGTGTATGTATATATCTAGATAGATAGATAATTAAATATTATTTGGCCATGAGAAAAAAAGGATCTGTTGCCATTTGTGGGAATATAGGTGGACCTTAGCCAGCAAAATTACCCCTCAAAGAAATAAAACTGAGAAGGTTCTTTGGATCCCATATGAGCTTTTTATTGCTGCCTAACCAATTACTACACTCAATGCCTTGAAAGAACACAGGTACTGTCTGTTTCTGTGGGTCATGAGTCCAGCTACAAACTAGCTGGATCCTTTGTTCAGGGTCTCACCAGGTGGAAATCACTGTGTGCTGCAGGCATGCAATCTCATCTGGGCTCCAAGTGCTCTTCCAGACTCACTGGGTATTGGCAGAATTCAGTTCCTTAGGAATGGAGAACTGGGGTGTTAACTCCTGGAGGCCAGGTGGCCCTCTCCACTATGTAGCAATTTAATTCTTCATGGTAAGCAGGAGAGTATTTCTGGCTTCTGGGAAGACCTGAACACTTTTTTTTTTAATTTTTTAATGTTTTATTTATTTTTGAGAGAGAGACAGAGCATGAGAGGGGGAGGGGCAGAGAGAGAGGGAGACACAGAATCAGGAGCAGGCTCCAGGTTCTGAGCTAGCTGTCAGCACAGAGCCTGATGCGGGGCTTGAACCCACGAATGTGAGATCTGACCTGAGCCGAAGTCGGAGGCTTAACCGACTGAGCCACCCAGGAGCCCCGACCTGAACACTTTTAAAGGGCGCACCTGATTAGGCCAGGCCCACCCAAAATAATCTCATCTCCCCTTTAGTGAATTCAAAATCAACCGATTTCAGGGGCACCTAGGTGGCTCAGTTAGTTAAGCAGCGACTCTTCATTTCAGCTCAGGTTATGATCTTCCAGTTTGTGAGGTGAAGCCTCTCACAGGGTTCTGTGCTCACTGCACAGAGCCTGCTTCAGATCTTCTGTCTTCGTCTTTCTGGCCCTCTCCTGCTCGTGCACACCTTTTCTCTCTCTCAAAAATAAACGTTAAATTTTAAAATATCAGCTGATTTCAGAGTTTAATCACTTTAGCAAACCCCATTTGTCAGCATATAACATAATCACAGGAGTGAAATTTCATCGTATTATGAGCTCTGCCCACACTCAAGGAGAAGAGAGTGTATAGAACGTGTGCACAGTGGGGACTATCTTGGTACAGTTCTGCCTGCCATACGTTCTCATTACAGGAACGGCGAAAGGATGTGCTTCAGAGAAAAGGAAAATAATCCTAGGTAGAAGATCAGAGACCAAAGGAAGAAGAGCAGGCAAAGAAAATATTTAAAATATTGGTAAATCTATACAAATCTATCAACTATTTAAAATGATAACAATATATCTGACTTGTGTTATTAACAAAATAACAGCATCATCAAAATATTAGGCTACAGAAGCATATAAATTCAGAAAGAATAATTACTGTTAAAGAATACTAAGGTCTATATATTGTTTGAAAGAAAATAAAGATACTGATTAAAAAAATTGTTAAATTAAATATGCATGTTGAAGTGTTTTGACTAACCACTAAAGAACAGAAATAGATTGTATACTTTCAAAACAAGAAAGGGAATTTAAAAATGGAAAAATAATTGCACTGTACTCTAAGAAGCTCCCAACCAGCCTTCTTTCCCTCCCTCACTCAGGTTCAGACTCGGATCACAGGCTGGTGGTCCTCTCAGCTTCTCCCAGCTTCCTTCCCATTTTCTCTTGCGGCCATTTTCCCTAATAAGCTTCTTGTACATTCAACCCGAAATTGGCAACTGCTTCACAGGTGACATCTCTGGACTAACACAAGTCCCCAATTCATTGTATAAAATGAATAGATCCATGACAGCAAAACCAGGTGATGTCAATATAGGCAAATTAAAATACAGGCCAGGGCACCTGGCTGGCTCATCTGAAAGAGCATGAAACTCTTCCTCTCGGAGTGGTGACTTCAAGCCCAACACTGGGTGTAAAGATTGCTTTAATAAAATAGTGAAAAGAAAAGTATAGGTCAATCTCATTTATGAACACAGTACAAAGTCTAAACAATAATAAGCATGCTCAATTTAGCAATGACTATACAACACTGTGACCAGAAATGCAAGGTGGTTTATTGGGTTTGCTTCAGAAATGCAAGGTTGGTTTAATACTAGAAAATCTGTAAGGGTCTCCTAGAAAAAGAAATAAAAGTTAGGATAGTTGAAAGGGAAAAAGTAAAACTTATTTTTCCTAGATGGAATGACTTTCTATGTAGAAAAACCAAAAGCACCTATAAATAACACATTAAAATTAGACAACGTATCAAAGTCATTTGATAGACAATCAGCACACAAAGGTTAAAGCCCTGTTTATAATAGCATCAAAATTAAGGTACCTGAATTAAATATTGTAAAGCTGGTACAAGATCTTTATGGATAAAATTATTGAAATTCTGGTAAAGATATTAAAACGAATTAAAAAACAGGAGTATACTTGTTCAAGGTTAGGAAGATTGGATATCATAAAAATGTCAATCCTACCAAGTAGATGGAATGCAGCCACAAAAAGTATTCATGTGTGTGCAAAATTTGAAGAGCTGATCCCAAAATTTATATAGATGAACCAAGACCCAAGGAAAAAAGCAATGGGCTCCCACTACCAGAATTCACCAATCTCAATGCTTGGCTCCCCACCCAGGAGCAGCTGGTTTGATGGAAATGTGGGATGATGGTCTGCAGGCTCCGTTACAGTACCAGTTGAGAGATGACACTCTGTGAAGTCAGGCTGCTATCCTACAGCATATTCAGGTGGTATATGCTTTAATCAAGAGGGCACTTGTGGTGCTGTCTCCCCCAAAGTCAGGAAATACATATGCAGAAACTAAGAGGTACAGGTGGAAGTTTCCCTTCTTACCAGGGTCCCTAATCCCCACCGGAAGGAGTTTTACTACTGGTCACCACAACATAGGATTCTGTAGATTTGGAGATCCCAGTACCCAAGGGATGAATACTTCCATTAGAGAACTGGCAGTAAATTAGAGGCTAAAACTATCCCCTGGCTAATCTGAGCTCTCATGCCACTGAGCCAACAGGAGGAGGAAGTGATCATTATACTAGACAAGGTGACTGATGCTTGGAGCCAACAAACAAAAGGCATGATCAGAGAAAGGGTTGGGAATCAGTGAGGATGGTAAGGGGGCACAGGGGATCAGTCCATTTTGTCTAGGTTCGTTATATGGACCGAGGCATTCCAGAGCCTTTGGGCCACTTGAGGATCCCGAGCAGCTTTCGTGGGAAGAGTTATTATACAGGAACTGCTAAAATATTTTCCAGAAATGCCATCCAGCTCCTTTGCCAAGCTTAGGTAGAGGACTGGGATTGCACCTTGTCTGGCATTCTGTGGAGACATGGGGGAAGAGAAGGAGTCATGCCAGGCTGGCATTAGCCTCCTGGGGACACACAGAAGCAGAGCCCTGCCCCACCCTCTTCAGGCTAGCCACTTCCTCCCCTACCCACCTTGCAGAAGAAGGAAAAGAGCCAGAAGAGGAAGCGATGTAACCAAGAAGAATGCCTCATGATCTCTGTGTACACTATACCTGGGTCCACAGAGTTCACAGTCACACCTGAGGATGAGAAACAAGTAGAGCACAAAGTGAAATTAGTGGAGAGTACTGGGAAGAAAGTTAGGTGTGGTTCTCCAGTGTGCAATAATGCGAGGGTCCTACCAGGTCTGTGGGCGGAGGTAACCAGAGGCTTGGGGGTGGTGTCTGGGAAGTCGGTCCCCCAGAACTTACACGGACGGTGGTGTTCAAGCCAGTAAGGAGACATAAGTGTTTGAAAGCGTTGAGTGAACCTTAGGAGGAACATAATGGATGGTGCTGGTATTGGAAAATACTGAGAGGAAAGGGATGTTAGGAGTGCTAAGAGAGAAGGATTGCAAGGGAGATATGAAGACAGACTTGAGAGAAATATAGGCTGCATAGATGATAAGTGGCAGAGATTAACAGCTGGCCTGGGGACAGTCAGAGTATTTTATGGCCAGAACATGTTGGGATGAAATGTGAAGTGTTAGGAGGTGGCATTGGGAATGGAGGGATAGGGGGTTTCACAGGCAATTACCGGTCCCTTGAAGTCTCCGGGCAAGCTCCCCAGTGAAGGAGGTCAAAAGCAGTTTGCTGCAGTCGTAACTCTGGTAATTTTTCATGGGTTTACTAGCTCCTGTCAGATGTTCCACATCAACATACCCATACGCATGCCGAAAGGAAGACACATTTACAACCCGGGCTGACCCTGCCCGCTGTAGGGCCCCTGGGTGGAAAGAGACCACACTGGTTCAATCCAAGTTCTGGAGTCAACTCCCTCCCACACCCACTCCCCAACCTGCCTCTCCAGGTGACTCCAAGACAGCAGGGACCATCCAGGACTCTTAGGATAGGGTCAGTGCCCCCCACCCCACATTCCCCAGGCTAGGCACAGGAGAGCTTAATGTGAACTGACACTCATTTTCATTAGCTACTTTCCTAATATTCTTCCTCCTCTTTCATTGTAGAGTTTGGCTTTTTGCCTTGCTTGTCTTCCACTTGGCAGCTGGAGCTAATTTAATGGCTTCTTATTTATGTTTTACCTCATTGGTGGCCAAGAGGGTAAAGGAGAGACTGGAGACACCATGTAAACTGTTTTTCACATATTTGCCACACAAAGATTCGTTAGGTCTCTGGATTATGGCAGACACCAAGATAGGTGCTAAAGACAATGGTGTTAGGTTGAGGAGGGGGAAAGAATGTATTATAGAGATATTTGGGAAAGCGTTTTTTAAAAACCTAACTATCTTCCAAAGTAAAAATAATAATAATAATAAAGTTATAATAAATAGTACAAGTTTAAAAAAAAAAAGTGAGGTGGGAGCACCTGGGTGGCTTAGTCAGTTGAGTGTCCTACTCTTGATTTCAGCTCAGATCATGATCTCATGGCTCATGAGATCAAGCCCCATATCAAGCTCTGCACTGACAGCATGGAACCTGCTTGGGATTCCCTCTCTCCCTCTCTCTCTGCCCCACCCCCTCTCAAAATAAATAAACAAACATTAAAAGAAATTTAAGTACCCTACTGTGTGTGTGTGTGTGTGTGTGTGTGTGTGTGTATGTGTAAAGTCTGGATTATATAAAATACTAAAAATAATAGTTGCCACAAATGAATTTACAGTGTTCAAAATGCTAAAACTATTTTGAGCCCTACATTTAAGTTAAGAGCCACAAATGAAAAATTGAGTAGGTGGTATTTAGCCAAAATTTGCTGGAAAGAAAATTATTCTTAAAGAGAACAGACCACAAACTTGCAGGCATAGTGATATAGAGACCAAAGGGGCTCACAGCCTAATTGGAGACCGACTGTTGTGGAAGAATGTCAGAGCAGGAACAGAGCTGTGTACAAGGGCTAAGGGAGCCTGTAAATGGGAGGCTGCTGGAGGAGGTGAAGGGCAGGATTCACAGCACAGGCAGTATCTGTGCTTAGTCTTGGCAGATGAACTAAATAAAGTTAACCGGGCTAAAACAGTAGGAAAGGATAGTCCAGATAAAGGCATCCACATGTCCAAAAAGCACAGCTAAGGGGAGGGGGCGGGGAGTGCAGTCCAAGAGCCCCAGATTGTCTGCTAGAGAGGAGAGTGTGGATTAAGGAAGGGCAAAAGGTGAGGCTCTCAGTCTGCAGAGGGTCTGTAAGTGGAGATAAGGGTCTTAGAGTTTCTCCTGTAAAGGATAGAGTACCTTCTTTCCAAGGATTTTAAGCAAGTGATAAGGTGAAAAGTGATTTCCAGAAGTGGCAAGAGGAATAAAAGATAAGAGAAGGGGAACAGAGAAGACAGTTTAAGAACCTACTACTAAGCAAGGTGCAGCCAGGGTGTTAGAATTTTTGAAAAGGAGACAAAACATTCCTACTTGCAAACTCATGCAGTTTTGCCTTGCTCTTGTTCACTTTCTGTCTGTGGCTAATTTAATCAACCACTAAAGAGCCCATGAGATCCTGGCAACACAAATTGCCTCCCAAGAGGGAAACGGGTAGCTGATTTTCAAGGAAAAGAGGGGAGGTTTTTTTTGTTTTAATTTTTTAAATGTTTCTTCAGTTTTCGAGAGAGAGACAGAGAGAGAGCATGAGTTGGGGAGAGGCAGAGAGCGAGGGAGACACAGAGTCTGAAGCAGGCTCCAGGTTCTGAGCTGTCAGCACAAAGCAGGGAAGCAGGACCTGAACTCACAAACTGAGAGATCACTACCTGAGCCAAACTTGGCCACTTAACCAACGGAGCCACCCTGAGAGGTGCCCCTGAGAGGAGAGTTTTTTTAATGTCATCCCTTTTGTACATTTTCAGTTTTATATTTTGGACACATATGACCTAGCCCCCAAATTTTTACTTTATTTTAAAGAGGCTAATATGCAATCCAGGAGAAAATGTTAGGAAGAAAGTACCCACCACTCACTCTACCCCAGCCTCCTTAATTAGAAAATATTAAAAAATCAGAAAGTCAAAGGACTTGGGTCTAAGACAGTGATGTGTTCGATCTAGATTCCTGGTGGATCTTGAGCTATTTGAGAGCAGGAAGTAGGTCTTCTTGGTGTCTATGATCCTCATGGTCTAGTGCCACCCTTAAGAAGCTTTTGTTGAGATGACTGACTCTACTGGTATAATTAGAACTCACAGCTGGGGGAAAGAGAGGTGGGTCTTATATCCCCTTGCTGGTTGTATTTTGGTCTGACTGGTTTTTTACCAGCCTCCTAGCCCTGACTTGAGTCAGGTGGGTTGCCCTGATGTGTGCAGCAAAAAGCTTACTGGGTCATCACTTAGTGAGGAGCTTGGGCCAAGGGATAGGAAGTAGTCATGGAGATGGTAAGCTACAAAAATGCCAGGGGAATGGAGAAGTGAGGGGGGCACCCATCCTTCCTTACCTTGGAGTAGATTTGTAAGCAGAAAGGGCCCAACATAGTTGGTGGCAAAGGTGAGCTCAAGGCCCTCTGGGGTAAGTGTCTTGGGGAATCCTGGGAGGAAATGATGGAGTAGTGAGTGATGGAAGGAGACAAGATCTAGGGCATATATTGGCATTCAGTAGAAACTCCACAGGAACACATATGTGCATGGATGGGGGCATTACTTAAGGGAGGCTTTTTAGGATCATGTATGAATTAAAGCTATTCAGCAGGGTGCACAGGCTAGGTTTGGGGGGGTGCCTGTTTTAGGATCCCTGAACTGAAAAGCAGACTCCTGCAATGTGTCTGGGGGAAGCAATTCAAGGCAGTACCGGAGATTCCAGCATTGTTAACCAGCAGATGTATCTCGGGACACTCCTGCAGAAGCCATTGGGAAAAGCTGCGGACGGAGGCCATAGAGCTCAAGTCCACTTGGCCAAGCAGGAGGCAATTGTTCTTTGAGGCTACTTGGATCTCCACCAGGGCTTGCTGTCCACGCTCCTGGTTACGGCAGGCAAGGATTACCCGGGCCCCACGGCGGGCCAGCTCCTTGGCCACAGCCTTCCCAATACCTGTAGGAGGGCAGCTTTAGAACAGGCTAGTCTGAGGAGTGACCAAAGGGCAAAAAGCAAGTGCATGCTGGCCCTCTGGCCAGCCTCACTGTGGCTCTTGGGGACTAGACTGAGACACCAAATGACGCAGCAGAATGGGAAGAGCACTTACCACTGTTGGCTCCCGTCACCACTGCTGTCTTCCCAGTCAAGTCTGTGGAGCAGTGCTGGAGGTCCCAAATATGACACTTATACCAAAACCACACATACAGTCTAAGCAGGAGGACCAGAATGATCAGGACAGAGCCAGGGTTCCAGACAAGGGTGCTGAGCAGAGACCACTGCAACATCGCAAAAACTTGCTGACCTGCTGCCAGAAGTATTGTGCAGAAGTGAAGTGAAGTTGGGAAGGAGCTAGTCAAAGTAGAGTGAGGGGAGGAGCTAGTCAAAGCTGAGTGAGGATTAGCAATCTGGCTGGTGTGGTGTCTAGGACACAAAATTTAAAGAGGCAGTCACTCTCCAACTTGTCCAAGGATCCTGTTTGAAATCGAGAGTGAACTCCACCTAAATTGTATGCCTTAGTCACTTGATTGCCTCATTGCTGTCCTTGGTGTGGAGTCAGAGCCTCCCTCTGTAGGCTGATAGTTGTCTCCAAGTGAAACTTGAACTTCCACTCTAAGGTGAATTGATGAACTGCAGAACTGAAGAAACAAAATGCCAAATTTCTCCTGTCTTTAACCACTGTGTGCTTAAGCAAGGCTATCCCCTTAGTCCCCTACTACAAGGAGACTAAGTTCTTCCAACTGAAGCAGACCCCACTTGCAGCCCTTATGTCTACTCCTTTGTAGAGAGGGAGATGGTTCTCTAGAATGCCTCTGCCAGGAAGCAACCTTGGCCGTAAGGCAGGGTCTTCTAAGGGTAGAAGTGGGGTTATTCCCTGGAACCAGGTTCCACAGTCTTCCAAGCCTGCAGGGCAACTACTCTTGAGTAAACCACTCGGAAGAAACTGACAGACATCAGGCCAACTCTTAGAGCAACTGAGGTGTTTATTCCAGGAAGCAGAAAGAAGGAAACTACTGCCTGAGCTTCAGGACCCAGAATGAGGCAGGTGCTAGGAGAGGACTGATCACACTTTTGGTGTTGACTTCTTCCTTAGCTGTCTCATGGTCACCTGAGGCTTTGGGGCGCCAGTCTGGGTGGAGTGCTGCTGGATGGGAGGAGAGGTGCTGCCTTCTTTGTCTACCTCCTGGGGTCCTGCAGATCTGAGCAGCACCTGGGTGGCTGGGTTCCACAAGCTCACACCAGGAGCCAGCTTCATTGCCTCAGGCAGCAACATGGGCTTCCACTTCACCTGGGATGTGGCCTCGAGGACTCCAGATGCCATCTGAGGCCACCTGTGAGGATCCTGACCCTCCCGGTCCCTGGGATGAAGGCCATGCGGAGATACTCGGCTGCAGCCTGCCCACATCTCACCCAGCAGTTCTGCCTCCCCCTCACAGCCACTGGGCCACCTGGCACCTGGCCACAGTTTGGGGCTGGGGCCCCGGGCCAGATCCTGGAGGGTTGGGTGGGTGGTGAGAAAGCGAAACCCAGGGCTGGGAAAGGGCAACTTTGACCCAAAGCCTGGTGGCTGTAGGCCTACGCTCAAAGAGGAGGATTGGAGACCAGGGCTCTGGCCCAAGACACGGAAAGAAGCACTAGGTGGGAGAGAAAAGAAAACTGTTGGGGAGCCACGGACATGGGGGCCCAGTGCTATGGATCTGGCCTGAGCCTCAGTCTTCCCACCCCTCTTGCGCCGGTGGTAGGCTTCCAGAGGGCGTGTCTCGGAGTCTGAAACCAGAACCTCCACCAGTGGGTGCACCCAGTGGCGTGGCAGCCCTGCGGGGTCCAGGCATGCTGTGGCCTTTTGGCCCACCCTGTAGTGAAGTGCTCGCTGCGGCGGGTCTGCGCACCTAGGCTGCTGTGGCTCTAATGAGGCGGAAGGACCGACCACCCACATGGCCGAGTCCTTGCGGGGCACTTTCTCCTTCTTGAGCTTCAGCCAGTCCCCAGTCTCTTGTGGCTGCACGGTGCAATAATAGAGGTCCTCCAGCGAGAACTGGGAGCTGCAGGGCTGTTCCCTCTGGGCCGAGGCCTGGGTGCTGGCTACCTGGGACAGCTCCAGAAAAGGGTGGGGACTGCCATCGACAGCCATCTCCCCTGACTGCTGGCCCCTCAAGTTCAAGGATCCAGCTAAGGACTGGTGATCTCTGGCCTGAATGTCCAGTTCTTCTAAAAGACCCCCAGTCCCTGTCTCCTGAAACACCTCTGGGGTAGGTGGGGGGTCCGAAGTAACTCGCAGCTCTGGAGAAGGCTCCGAAATTTCCATCTGCTCCTGAGAGCCTCTGGCCATCCAAGATCTTCCTAAAGAGATCTGGTTCATGCTCCCTCGATCCTAGGGATACACACCATGGTTAGGGGTGGAGGGTAGGTAGTGAGACATTGGAAAGGGGAGAGAGGAACTAAGGGTGGGAGAAAGATGCAGCAAGCAGCAGCGGTGGGCTCAGGGTAGGGGAGTGAGGGTCGGAGGGAGCTGGGAGCTGGGCTTACTTCGTCTTGGAAGATCTCCTCGAGCCCCACAGAGGCTGGCGCTTCCAGCACAGGCACTGATCCCTGAGCCCAAGCATCTGTCCTACATGCCAAAGGTTCCTCGTCCTCGCCCCACGTGGGGTCCTCGGCCACTGCAGATTCTCCCTCATCCCTGGCCAAGAAGCGCCACTCGGTGATCTGCAGCATCGCCTCCCGGGCCTGACTAATGGTGAATGGAATGCACTAGGGAGGTGAGAGAAAGGGTCTTAGCCCAGCTGGGGGGTGGGGGGCAGGGTGGAGATGGCCTGAAGAATCCCCATCCAGGCCCACCTGCTGGGTCAGGTAGACTTCGAAGGCAGAGTCCATGACTCGAGTCAGCAGATCAGCCAAGATGTCCCCCACAACATCCTCTCCCTCCTCCAGAGCCATGAGCGCCATCCATTCTGCCTCTGTGAGCCGACCAGGCACGATGTCCACCTGTGGTACCTGCACCGTAGGCGGCCTCACCTTTTCCGCCTTGGATCTGGTCACCCCTCGGTCCCGGATCTGCCTCTCCTGCCTCTGTGAGGAAAGAACAGGGCAATCAGGGCAGAACACCGAGAAGAGTGGAATGGGGACGCAGCTGCAGGCTAGGAGGAAGTTTTCCCAAGTTGTCCAGTAGGAAGGAAAAGACTTTTGAAAGGAATAATCCACTAAGAGCCTACTTTGTATCAGAAGCATTTTTAGATGTTTGACCTAGCTAATGTAATTTTTCATAACAGCTCACTAAACCCATTTTACAAAGAAACTGAAATGACACAAGCTAACCATCACTTACTTGAGATTATAGAGTACACCCAAACTATATACAGCTCTAACACCATAGTCCCTGCTATTGGCACTAGTTCAAAAGGTTCAAAGTTCTTGAGAGTTCAAAGAACTTAAGAACGAGTCAACAAATGGTTAGTGTTCTTTAGAGTCTCCTCCCTCTCCTAAGTCAACTAAGATCCTCATTTCACAATATACATCGAAAAAAATCCAGGTGAATTAAAGAATACACACACGCGAATGAAATAAAAATATGAGCAAAAAATTAAATGTAGGAAAAAATAGGTTAAATTGTCATACAATCTCTGGGTGAGAAAGAACTACCTAAGCATAAAACTTATGTAAGAAATAATAAATAAATAGCTAGAGAGATGTGTATATATACACATATATGTATATGTAAGCAAAATTTTCCTATACTTGTTTTTAAAACACTCCTAAGTACAAGCCGACAGTAGTTACCATTTACTGACACTTAAATATTTCAGTTACATACAACTGACTCAAGTCTGACAGTTTTAGACTACATGCTATTTTTATCATCATTTTATAGAATTTGCCCAAATCACACAGCGAGGAAGTAGTGAAGTCATAATTCATAGGCAGGGCTGTCTGCCTCTAGAGCCTGACTTTATCCTGCTTTCAAAACCAATTGCAGGGGTGCCTGGGTTGCTCACTGGGTTAGGCGTCTGACTCCGGCTCAGGTCATGATCTCACATCTATGAGTTCGAGCCCTGCATCAGGCTCTATGCTGACAGCTCAGAACCCGAAGCCTGCTTTAGATTCTGTGTCTCCCTCTCTCTCTGCCCCTCCCTCGCTCATGCTCTTGTCTCTGTCTCTGTCTCTGTCTCTCTCTCTCAAAAGTAAATAAACATTTAAAACATTTTTAATTACAATAAATATAAGAAGGGATAAATATTCCCAAGTATATTAAAAACTCACATAAAATAATAAAAAGCCTAAGACCCCAAGGATAAGCAAAGGACATACATTTCGCAAAAGTGGAACTGTAAATGACTGATAAACATTTGAAAAGATGTCCAACCTTCAAAAACATTAATTCCAGTTTTATGAACACATTCAAAGGCATATTCTGAAATGAAAATAACAATGTATCCTTCAACATATTCTTTGAGCTGTTATTTACAATAGCAGAACATATTTAAAACATGTCTAACAAAAAGAATATATGGGTAATTATGTGCCCTCTATATTATGGAATATCATGCAATGATTACGGATAATCTTTAGGAAGAATTTACAATAGCACATGAAAATACTTACTATGTAATAATAAATGATAGAAATGTGATACAAAATTACATATCAAGTATCATCTCAGATGTATTGTTGTTGATGCATTATGCGTTGAAAAGGAAAACACCAAAACTGTAACAGTGGGTATGTTAATGTCTTGTGCTCTTCTCTATAAGTTCTCTATACTATAATGAGTCTTTTGTAATCAAGAAAAAGAAAAAGATTGGTTCCATAAATTCATTTTAGGGACATAAGAAATTTACAAGCAGATTCTTGGGAGCCTCCTCACTCCTGCAACTCTGTGAACCTGGTTCCTTACAAATTTTATCTCTAGATGTAATCTTCCCAAATCTTCGACTCCTTATCTCAACCTTAGTATTGCTTCATACCAGATGCCCCTCCCTCATTCTTCCCCAAATCTGGTGTTTCCTAAACCTTACACTGAACTCAAAGTCCCTTAAGCCTCATTTCCCTTCTCGGCTAGTGAAAACAGCCCTGATGGCAAGCCCAGGGGATAACTCACCGCCCAGAGGAGGCTTGGCCAGAGCAGGGCAGGTAGGGTTGGGAGAGGAGAGTCTGTTCCTTGGATTCACCCTCCCAGCCTCTCCAGTGGCACCCAGATAGTGACGGTGCTTAGGCGTGGCCTGACCAGTGGGGCTATAATTATTATAGCACAAAGCCTCCTCAAATCTCTTTTATTTTAAATTTTCTTGGCTTTTGAACAATTTGACTGTTAAGTGCAGCCTCGGAGTTGTTTAATCCATTTCTTTCTCTTAAAATCCTTGAAAGGGAGTTTATTTAGCAACACCTCTCCCCAGTGCCTGACCAATTCTGGTTTATCCATTTGAATGGGTACCTCAGTATGAGAGATTTGTTACGTGCATTAGTTGCTTCCAAAGTCAGTTCCTGTTCTGGGACTCTGCACTACCCATTTGACTTTTTCCCTCAGGTTCTGAGTTTGGCAGAGCGTGTGAGCGTGCGTGGTGCAAATGTAGATTTTCTGCCCAAGACCTACGTGGCTTTCTTGGTCACCATAAACTCTCTCATGGTGGGCGAGCGCCGACTGCCGTGGAGTCGACCCCATGCATGGTTCCCGACACCGACTTTAAAGGCCAATCCCGGTTCTGGCGCACCCCCAGCTGAACTGAAGCTCACCGAGCCTTCGTGAGCCATCGCTGCAGTTGTCGCTCCAACCTCGGGGTTTCACGCAGCTTCCCAGCCTTGTTGCTGCGGTGCCTTCCTAACCGTCGTCCTAGCAACTGCGCCTGGTACCAAGAGGCTCACGCCTCGCCGGGAGACTTGCCCCGCCCACAGTTGCCAGGGCAACCGCGCCGCGCTCAGCACGTTTGGGTTCCTCGGCCCCGCCTATTGGCAGTGCGTACGTGCGTCGTCTCTATGGTGGCGGCGGATTCTCCGGGACCTCCGGATACCAAAGTCAGGCAAGCCGACCTGCGGTTGTGACCTCTGACCCTGGCCGGGAGCTTCAGGGGCCCAGCTGAGAGAAGAAGGATCTGGGGGCTACCCTTCGCTCCGGCGCTTGGAGCCACCGAGTCCTGTGCCAATCACCATTTCTCTTCTGGGATTTCCCCATCGCCCTATGACTCAGCCCTAGTGTTCCCTTTTCCGGCTTCCCAAGACCTCCCTATTCCGGACTTCCCTCTCGCCGTCCTCGGATTCCCCATCACATCCTGACCCACTCCCAGTGGTCTTTAGTGCCTCATGACAACACCTTCCAGCCCCCCTTCCTTGCGCAGGAATCACCGCTGTCTACTGTTAGCCGCGTGCCTGTGATTCGAGCCTCTCTCCACTAGGATGTTCCGCCGGGAGCGCTCCATTCCGCTTCGAAGTTCGGCCGCTGCCCTGTGCAACAACCTCAGTGTGCTGCAAGTGCCCTCCCGCAACCTCACACATTTTGGGGTTGTCCATGGACCCAGCGCCCAGCTTCTCAGCGCTGCCCCTGAGGGTGTGCCCTTGGCCCAGCGCCAGCTCCAAGCTAAGGAGGGAGTGGGAGTGAGCCCTCCGCTTATCACCCAGGTGAGTGGTGTTGCTGAACCCGGTCCTAAACTCTGTCCTTCCTCTCCAATTCCTCAAGGAATAGGCCTTCCCTAACCCTCTGATTTAACCCTCTTCTGAATCCTCCTGTCCTCTGCTCTGACCACTTCTTCCTACTGGGCCCCTTCCCTCTAGGTCCATTGGTGTGTCCTCCCTTTCCGAGTGTTGCTGGTACTCACCTCACATCGAGGAATACAAGTAAGAAGAGGTGCTTCCTACCCTCCCTCTCTAGAGTTTTCTTAACTCCTCCCAGAAGCCCCTAGACCTTCCCTGCTTACCTCTAAACACTTAAACATTTTTCACATATGTAGCCTATTCTTCCTTATTTCTCATCTTCATTTCTTCCATCCTGAAAGACCTCCGGCAATTTAGTTAACTTCTCAGATCCTCAGTGTCCTCCTCTGTAAAATGGGAATATAAGCAGTGCCTACCTTCCAGAGTTTTTCTGAGGCCTAACATGAACATGTGAGGTACACAGCTCACCAAAGGTCACCTGGACTCTGCCCCCATCCTTGCTCTTGTCTTCCAGATGTATGAGTCGGATGGCTCTGTCATGGTCTATTGGCATGCACTAGATTCTGGAGATGCGTCTCCAGGTAACTGCAGACTTGAGTGTGGTCAGGGTAAGGAATGTTTGGTCGGGGCTGGAGGAGGTGCTATTTCTAATTGTCTTCCCCTTTCATACTCAGTACAGGCTATGTTTGCCCGAGGAATTGCTTCCAGTGGCCACTTCATCTGTGTGGGTGAGAGGGCCAAAGGCAGGGCATGGGGGTGCTAGGGTGTAGGGGTATGGGCTTTGGTCAGGAGGATGCTGAGGGTTTGAGGGGAATTTTTGAGGGCTAGAGGGAAGGATGGGATTGAAGGGGGCTCTTAGAGACTCCAGAAAGGCACGGAGGTCTTCAGAGGAGTAGGGTAGGGTAGAATAATGGTAGTCAGTAGAGGAGCAGAGCTGTTGGAACCCTGAGTGGGGGGTTTGTTAAGAAGGTTTATGGGATGGAGGGAGTACAATGTGTGGTGGTTGGAGACTGGGGAGGATCGGGAAGCCATCAGTGGGGGCATTGGTTCCACAGGAACTTGGTCGGGCCGGGTACTGGTGTTTGACATCCCAGCCAAGGGCCCCAACATTGTACTGAGTGAAGAGTTGGCTGGGCACCAGACACCAATCACAGACATTGCTGCCGAGCCTGCCCAGGGACAGGTGAGTGGATTCCCCCTACCAATTCCAGTGAGTCTGGAAGCCTTCTCACCTTGGGAGAGAGGAGACCTGGGTTTAAGTCTTGACTCTGTCACTAAGCAGTTGGATGACTTTGGGTAAATTGCTGCACTTTCCTAGGCTTCAGAAACCTTAAGACCAGTGATGAAGCCCTACTTTCCATTTATGTGGTATTTAATAGTTCATGAACACTTTTCAATACTAGTGTGGATCGAGGAGTTGGGACAGATGGTTTCTAAGATGCATCCCAACTCTGACACGTGCAGTTTCCTTTTTGGACTTGGGCAAGTCCTACCTATTCAGGCCCACTTCCAGTGCCTCTCTTTCTGGGTAGCCATCCCCCTATTCCCACTCCCACTGATCTTCCTTGGCTGAACCCTGAATCGGTACTACCCTCAAAGACAACTCGTCTCCCTAATTGGATTGCAAACTTCTGGAGAACAGGGGATGTATCTTCTAATTCATATGCTCACTGCACCTGACCCACAGCTGGGCCCATCGGCTTTGTTGGCTTCCTGGGGTTGTGGGTCCTCAAGGGGTTTGGGCTCTAGTCATGACTATGCTTGGCTTCCTGCAGGACCTCCAGAAGGTCATAACACTGTGGGCTGTTTTACCATTCATCTAGTGAGGACAGTTATATCCCCCCTCCTAACACATGGTTTGTCAGGTCAGGAGGAGTGAGGCTCTAAGGAAAGCAAAGAAAGCTTTTTCTGCATCCTGAGGGAACCCTGTATACAGGACCCAGCAGGGGGAAAGGGAAGGACTGATCCTGCTTTTCTCCTTAGGACTGCATGGCTGACATGGTGACGGCAGATGACTCAGGCTTGCTGTGTGTCTGGCGGTCAGGGCCCGAATTCAAATTATTGACCCAAATTCCAGGATTTGGGTAGGTGAAGTGGAAGGGTACTGATGCTTTCGTGAGGGGTCCAAGGAAATTAAAGTGGGTTATCATCTTTGCAGGGTCCCATGCCCTTCCGTGCAGCTGTGGCATGGGACAGTAGCAGCAGGCTATGGGGACGGGCAGGTGCGTCTGTATGAGGCCAGCACAGGAACTCTGCATGTCCAGATCAGTGCCCATGCCCGGGCCATCTGTGCCCTGGACCTGGCTCCTGAGGTGGGCAAGGTCAGTCTCCTTCTCTGTCCTTCATACCCTTGTTCCTGGTGCTGGGGATGTTGAGAGAAACTCCACAGACTAGTCTTGTCTGCTACTCAGTGTAGCCCTCTCCTCAGGCATCGGGACCAGGCACTTCAGCCTATCTCGGTTCCCTGTCAGCACGTGCCAATGCCCACTCCGCCAACCACCTTTTTTTATAGCTTCTCTCTGCAGCCGAAGACACCTTTGTACACATCTGGAAGCTGACCAGAAGCCCAGAGAGTGGCTACACTGAGGTGTGTGTGGTGGCAGGAGTGGAAAGGGGGGCCCCAGCCTGAGGCAGCAGGCCCTGAGCAGCCCTCTTCTCCCCCAGGTGGAACACTGTCATGGTGAGTGCGTACCTGACACCCAGGTGTGTGGTGCCCGATTCTGTGATCCCTCGGGGAGCTGCTTTGCTGTGACTGGCTATGACCTCGCCGAGATTGTGAGATTCAGCAGCGTGTGAGAAGAGCAGTCCTCCTTTCTCCCTGTGGTATTTATAAAGTACACCTCCACCCAGCCCTTGTCTGGTTACTCAGCATCACAGTTATACCTTACGACTCCTGGTCAACTAAGCTCCAGGGATGAGGGCATAGGACAGGTCCAGACCAAGCAGAAAGGCAACCTGTCCTCAAGAACCAGGCAAAGGCCGCCGTTAAATAACTTTAATGGTCGATGTGAGAGTCATGAGGGAGGTGCACTCCCTCCCAAGGCTCTTCAGTGCCATCCTCAAAGCTGGTTAGTGCAGGGAGGTAGGGCAGGGTTGGTTCCAGTTTTCTCCCAGGAAGGGATTAGGGGATACCAGCCAGTTCCAGGAATGAGCCCCTCAACATGTTGGCAACCACAGTTTAAGAGGGACTTCTGCAGCTCCTTCCCAGCCTACCCCCAGTTCAGCAGAGGAAGGGGAGGCCAAGCTGGCCAACCTGCTACTGACAGTGCCACATCCTGAGCCAACTGCACATAGGTCTTCTCTTCCTCTGGCCAGATCCTGTTGCCAGCACCTTTCTCTCTCACACTGGTGACTGGAGCCAAGTGTGGGGTGGGCCTTTGCTGAAGAGGCCTCTGGACCGTGGGGATGGCTGCTGGGGGAGAGGGGCAACCGAGCGGGAAGCCCCAGGGGAGTGGTCTGGGGGGACAGCATCCAGGGAGAATGTTCGGGGTCGCCCCCAGGGCATGGGGTGGGTCCGAGCTGGGGCGGGGGCCCCTGAGGCAGGTGAACAGGGGCTAGGCAGGGCAGGCTGTTCTGTAAACATTGCTAGCCAGGGTGGGGGTGTCTCCAGCCTTGCGCCCTCCTGCTGGGCCAGGATGTCTGTCACCGCTGCGATGTCATCCAGCGGCTCAATAGCTGTGGCATGGGGAAGGGGTTGAGGGGAGGGGGCTAGTCAGAGCTTAGGCCCCAGGCCTACTCAGCCCTGACCATCACCTGTCACTGTAATAGGAGGAAAGCAAAGCCCGGATCTCAGCTGAGATTGTATTATCCTGCAGGAGAAGCCCCTCACCTGGGCCTCCTCGAGCCACTGGCTCTGATAAGACTATGGGATACGGGGTGCCAGGGGGAGGGAGATGGGGGGGAGGGGTGGGCAGAAGTGGGTGAAAAAAATCAAGGAAAGAGGAGGAAAAGGAAAGCAGTGCGAGGCAAGCGGAGGGTCAGAGGAAGAGGCAGGAATCCGCATGCAGAAAGGGAAACAGAGAAGAAGAAATTAGGACAGAAATCCATGAAATGAATCTGGCTCTTTGGGGATTTGTTTGGAACTTTGGTGGAGGTGGCTCTAAGAAGAGCCCGGGAAAAGAAACAACTATAAGAGGACCAAGTGGGCTTTGGGTCCCCAGAGCTCTGCCTCAACCTAGTGCTTTCTCTCTGTTGCCATTATCTGGGCTCCCTTGAAGCCCCCAACCCCATTTCCCATCAGGCTTCCTGAGTGCACTTTCACTCACCCATCTCATGGTATAAGGACCCCTGCTTGGCCAGTACTTGGGGTGGTTTCCGGGAAGTGGGGGTTTCAATTTTCATGATTTCATCACAGCACTGCTTCCACTGGCCTGAAAGGGGGATAGTGACTGGGATGGGAGGAGGAAGACTGAGAGGGCCAGGCCTTCCTCTCTCCTGCCTCATTCTCTTCCACGCTTTCTGGAAATAGAGGCCTTTGTAAAAACATCAAGCCCCAATCCCTCCCAAGGTTCAAACCAGCCTCTTCCTCTTACTCATGTCAAAGAAAAGCTGCCACAGAGCCTCCATCCAGCTGTGCAGGGCTCCTCGACTCTCTGTCTGAAGGGTGTGTGTCACCTCGTCCTCCCCATACCGATTACTGATGCTCAGGGTGAAGGGCCGGCCCACAGCCTGGTCCAGCTCCCCTGCCCGGACTCGAGTCTCCTGCAGGAGAAAGAAGGGGTCTGCTTCAACTTCACGTTGGTCACAGAAGTCGGCAGTGACATCAGGAAGGTTTGGTCATCCCTGCCTTAGAAGGAGGAACTTGCTGGGTTTCTCCTCAAGCCCTCTTATTTGCCTCCTATTGAGCAGAGTGGGAAAGAATGGCAGGAAAGGACTGGGGGTGAGACAGATCGTCCTCAGTCAGGAATGTGGAGCAGATGGAGACAGGGAAGGAGGAACTGAACGTGGCAGGGAAGGCACAGAGGTGAGCAGGAATGTTGATGCCTAATGCCCCTCAGTATTTTCATAAAAGTTTGCAGGAAAGCCAACAAAAGGCCTCGGAAACCAAGAGGGGTTATTGGACTTGGGTTTGGGAGAGAAAGCCAGGAAAGGGTGCAGTAGATGCAGATTCGAATCTGAGGAAAAAGGCAGAAAGAGGATGAACATCCTAAACTGGCCACAGGACCCTCTGAGATGTGGCGGGGGTGGAAGCTGGTGAGTAGAAGAGACTTTTCCAGTAATACTGGAGAGGGAGAACATTCCTGGCCCTGAAGCCCGGCGTGGTGCTGTTAGGAGCGGCAGGTGAGCTTCAATCTCTGCACCCACCCTCCTGGGACCTGAAGGAGACGCTCCTGGGCCCTAGCACCTGGTGACTTCACCACCAAGGGACCCATCACCTTGTTGATGGCAATAGTAAACAACGGCTCTTCCCCAGTGTCTGCATCTTCAGGTTGCCGGTAACAGAAGAGATTTGTGCCTTTCAGGACTCCATGCACTCGTGCCCAGTCCTGCAGCTCCCCAGCTTGCTGCATAAATGACTCAGGTTACCTGGAGGAATCACACCCCCCAACACCCTTCTTCCCAGTCTCCCAGTGAGAATCTGCTCCTTTCTGCCCATGCTCTTGTCTGAATCCCCTCTCTTCTTGCCCTAACCCTCCTTCCTCCACCCAGATCTTGATTTTTCAGTAGTCCTTCAGTGGCTAGGTGATCCAGCTCTCCTTCTCCTGGTTCCCTTCTATACCTAAGCCACCCCCCTCACCTGCACCCTGAGGGTACCACTTGCTGTAGGCTGAGTCATGCAGAGAGGCTGAGCCACCAGGCGGCAACACACGCTACCATAAAGGGGAAGCCAGGCGGGGTTCTCCTCTGAGGGACAGGAAGTGCAGGGTAAGGGGAGGGAATGAAAAGGGACCATTCAACAGCCCCTCTTCTCACTGTCCAGCACCCACCCGCCCACCCCACAGCACATACTCACCGTGGCTGGCAAGGGCGAGGTCATGAGTGCGGAACCCGTCTTGCACTGCTGCCAGGGTGAGCGTGGTGTGAGCCAAGAGGTGGTAACGAGGACCACTGCAGGACAGACAGAGAAGTGACCGGCATATTAGATAGCAGGAGATCTGAGGGCCGAGCAGATCTGTCCTGTTGTTCAGGCGGCCCCACACAAAACTAGCTGGACTCCCCCACAGGGGTTAGAACATTTATTGAGCTGCTGAGTGCTGGGTCCAGTGCTTTAAGTTTGTTATTCCATTGTATTCCCACAACAGCCTTGGAAATTTGGTGGCATTGTTCCTTAATAGATGAGACAGCTTGAGGCTCAGAGAAGTTAAGAAGTTTGCACATAATTTATAGTTGGTAGGTGGTGGAGCTGGAATTTGAACTCATGTGTGTCTCTAAAGTCAGCATTCTGTTCACTGCCCTAGAGCTTTTCAAACTGCTTCTCAGAGGCCCCATGTTTCCACTGGGTGCCTCTAGGCACCAACAGGCAAACCCTCAGGACCCAGGCTGCTTTGCTCCAACTGGGGCACTCTGTTCTATCCCGAAAGATGCACTTGCAGCTGAAAAACTTGAAGACCCCAGAGCTTAGCTCTTCCTGCATTCTTTCTGGTCTTTTCAGTTGACATGAGCCTGGCTCCAGGGTATAGGCCAGAGTACCTCCGAGCTGTGTGGCTGCTGCTTCTTCGTGTAGGTCTGCACGCTGTGGCAGCAGCACAAAATGGATTCTGCATGCTCAACACAGCTCTGAGGTCACCAGTGGCCAGGAAAGAAGCAACTGAGGGCAGTGGGGGAATGTAGAGCCTTACCCCACAGCTGGGGTCGGAAGCAAAATGGGACTGCTCCCCGAACCCCCAGCACTCTCCATCGATGCGCGGACACGCCTCCCTGAAGAGCGGCCTAGGGAGCTGCTGAGCTTGGTGGCAAGCCTCTTGGGGGCTCCAGCCAGGGCCCCCTCCTCTTCCATGCAGGCCCCATACAGTTCCAGTCGCAGTTCAAAGTCTGGCCCTGCCTCGGTGCTATAGGAGTATGGGAGGAAGAGATGAGGATGGTCCTGGGGAAGTCCAGAGAGGCATGAGGGGCGGGCAGGGGTGAAGGACGAATGTGGAGGAGTATAGGACAATTCCCCAGGTGAGGCCTGTCTCCCTCCCTCTCCTCTTCCCCTGCAGTTATGGCATCCAGGGATTGGAACAGAGTGGAGAAAGGAGGGAGTTACAGGGACCAGGTGCTCACAAGAGCACGTTGCTCTGAAAGGAGATGTCTGTGAGGGTCCTGTCCACCAGGATCATCTCTGTGTCCTGAATGTGTTCCCCTAGCTGCAGCAGCAGGAACACAGCCCAGCGGTGCAGGTCTGGGGACAGAGGCCAAAACTGGTAAAGACGTGCCCCACAAGAACACCCAACCTTAGGTCACTCCCTCCGCTTGTCCCAGCATGTGTGCAACTCACCGCCTTTGTTCTTGAAATATTCTGTGTCCTTCCACATGAGTGGAATCCGGAGGTCTGAGGGGCAGAGGGACAGAGGGGCAGGAAGAGGTGTTGAGACAGGGCAGGTGATCTTGTGCTTGGGCAAGGAGTGCCAGCAACTAGGGGAGTTGTGCTTCTTACCAGAGATGCAGACCCGGCCACGGCAGGGGGAGCGCTCAGTAGGCGGCCCGCTGTCAGAAGGCCTGTGGGCAAATCACAACATCTCTAGACACTACACCCACCCCCTGCCCCCCAGTTCTGGTTCCCAAGTTCTGGGCTGCCTCCAGCCCAGGGCCCAACCCCAGGTCCGCAGCCAGCCTAGCAGGACTAAGGGACTACAAGGGCTGTCAGTTGAACCCAGGGAGTCACTGGGCTTGGGGACACTAGAGGAACATTAGCTCACATGCAGTATAAGCTCCAGGCTCCTCCGCCTCCAAGCATCCTCTCTGACCACCTCCCCAGACCCCTGCCAGGGATGAGTGGGGCTTGAAGGAGCAGGTGCCTGCAGAGAGACTCCTTTTCAAGGGTTCTTCTCCATTAAACCCAACTTGGAGGAGTTTGCAGGCTTTCTTTCTAACAATAGGGGAAGCTGTTCTTCTCTACCATTTTATCCTTTCTTTGATAGAGGAGGATACTGGATCGGTTGGAAAATCAAGAATCCAAGTAAAGGATATCTGTGTGCCATTTGCCATAAACCTCTCTTCCCTCCCCTTCAGCTCTGACTTCTCTTTTACCATCTCTAGATAGGCTGGGCCTTCCCAGTACCTCAAGGGCCCCAGACACCTGGCCTTACTCCCCTTCCCACCCATCTGCAGGACTCACCAAGCGTGTGTCTCTCCCAAGGTGACAATGAGTTTATCCATACAAATCCATAACACCAATAATGTAGTTAGCAACTTAGTAGGGCCTGAAGACAGTGTGTTTAGCTGTCAGCAATTTGGGATTACCTCAAATCACACTGCCTAGGCTGTATGGCCAGGGTAGAGCCTGTTGATGGCTGCCTTTCAGGAGACAGCAAACTCACATTGGAAACTGCTCCCCCGCTCCCCGCCGGCTGCTTGCCCTTTAGCTTTATAGGGAAGCCACACAGATGGTTATCTGCCTTCCCCCAGGGGCTTCATGGGTGGAGGGCTCTTAGTAGCCACTCCTCTGTCAGCCTTTATGGCCGACCTGGGAGGGGCACCATGCCAGTGGGCAGCTGGAGCCTTCTCCCTACTCAGCAGTGGGGACAAGCAGGCTTATTTTGCCAGAAGCCAGTTTTCCAAATGACCAGGTTACCACAAGTGGCCAGTTCTCAGAATGATCATTTGCCAGGTATTTTCTCCAAACACTTTAGTTGTACCAGAGCATCACCTCAACCATTTCACTGTGGATTTGTCCGATGAGCAGTGTCTAATGTCATGAAGCTGGTGTTTCACATCCAGGAGCTGACCCCTTGTAGAATACACAATCTAATTCAGGGAGATGGATAGGCTTTCCCTTAAATTTTTTTTATTATTTCCTTTCTCGAGCACTGCCTGTGATGGTGAGCCATAGGTACACTATTGTCAGTTTGTGATGAACTGGCCATCTGGTGAACTGACTTTGAGAAAATTATCTTTTGAGAAGCCAGCCAGCAGGCTTCATCAGATCACAGGCAGAGCCTAGAAAATTAGTCCTTTTACATTATAATCCCTCAGACAGATAGCCTTTCACCAGATACATTGGCTTTCCTGAGTCCAGCTCGAGCTACTCCCTAGTGCACCTGTGGGCAGCACACTGTAGAATAAAACACCAAGGTATCTCCCAGGCCTCTGACAAGGCTTCATGGGGAAGTCATCTTCGGGGTGTTCCACGCTCCATACATACGTACACTGCACCAATACCCCCCATAAGGCCTTGCCTCCCCCTTGCTCACCTCCGGCCTGTCTTCTCCAGCACCTGTGCCTCCTTCCGCCGCTGCAGCTCACCCATGTAGCTGAGGATGCGGCTGTTGCACACCAGCAGGCTCTTGGTGGCCTCCAAAGCCTGCTCTCGCTGGGAGCAGGCCGC
Organism: Suricata suricatta; assembly: GCF_006229205.1. Classification (NCBI taxonomy): domain Eukaryota; kingdom Metazoa; phylum Chordata; class Mammalia; order Carnivora; family Herpestidae; genus Suricata; species Suricata suricatta. The sequence continues at coordinate 117,135,292 of NC_043703.1, forward strand.
CAGCAGCTTGCAGGCCCCTTCCCTCATCCGGATCTCGTGGTCTAGTTTTCTCTGCAACTCTGTGTCCTAGCCAGAGTGAGAAAAGGATGAGAAGGACGTGTCAGTTGGGGACAGGCTGAAGCACCCTCCAGTCCCCAAGTGGGCTATGGCCCAGGAGACACAGACAAGAAACTTATGTTTCAGGTAACTCAACCTCAGCTACCCAAGAATAACCAGAGAATCTTTGTAAAACCGAGGATGCACTCATGCATTTAATGGTAGGAGCATAAATTGCTTCTGCCTCTGTTGAGCACAATTTGGAAAAATGTATGAAAACTAGAAATTCACATATCCTCTGATCAAGCTATTAAATATCTAGGAGTTTATCCTACAAATATAGTGACACCTATTGGCAAAGTCATATTCATTACAACATTAAAAAATATTTTTTAATGTTTTTATTTTTGAGAGAGAGCATGAGCAGGGTAGGGGCAGAGAGAGAGGGAGACACAGAATCCGAAGCAGGCTTCAGCTGTAACCCTTCAGAACAGAGCCCAATGCAGGATTCGAACTCAAACTGTGAGATCGTGACCTGAGCTGAAGTTGGATGCTTAACCAACTGAGCCACCCAGGTGCCCCTCATTACAACATGGTTTTAAAGCACCAAGTTTAAAAGTCCTTTGCTCAGGCATTGGTTAAATAAGTCACAACAATTCCATATCAAGGAATATAGAATGCTGCAGACATTAAAGAGTGAAGTAGACATATGTGTGTAAATATGAAAAAAACCTTCAAAATATGTTAAGTGAGAAAAGAAAACAGTATTACAGAATGCTACCATTAGTGCTCTCTCTATATATATAACAAAATATGTATAAAATAGAGGTTGTGGGCCTGGGTGCAGGAATGGAAAACAAATTCATGCTTTTAAAAATATATATACCCTTCTTTACTACTGTACTTTTGGAAATTATTACCTTCTTAAAAACTTTTTAATCTTCTCAGTTAAAAACAAACAATGAAACATATTACCAGGCTCTACCTCAGATGTGCAGAACAAGAATCTCTAATAATGGAGTGTGTGAGTTTATTTTGAAAATTCCTCAAGTGATTCTGAGGTGTACCCAGGGCTGAGAACCAGCAACTAAAGAAAATGGACAAGATAGTTAAGACCATCCTGGGTTACCACAAAGTGGTGAGTGGGAGGGGGGGACATCCAGTTGGTAAGGGATCGGTGGAGAAGGAACATACCATGTACAATTCATCTATGCTGCACAGCACCGTGTGTGCACTCCGAATTAAGGGATCTGCCACGGGTTAGCCTCTGAGCTTGGGAGGTTAAGGACAGAGGCAAGAATTGAGGATGGGAAGGCAAGCAAGGCAGGAGGTCAGGAGTGAGGGGCTACACAGGCTGTGCATAAGGATGGGGGTGGGCAGGCATTAAGAGAGGCATCAGTATTCTCAGGAATATTCACTCAGAAAGAGCCTCGGAGGTGTTGACAGGTGAGAGCACCAGTCTGGCAAAAGACAAACCTGGATCTGTGACATTCCTGCCAGTCTTGATAAGCTGGGAAGAAACTTATTTAAATACACTGGACAATTTACTCAAACTCCTTATGACTTGGTTTCTCCATCTGTAAAATGAGGATGGAAATAGTCCCCACATCCCAGGCCCATGAAAATTCAGTAAGCCAGAAATGTAATGCACTTAGCACAGGCCCAGCACGTAGTATACATAAATGGTGAGGATGCTTTTTAAAATTCTGTTATTTTGACAGCAGTAGCATTTACCCAACAAACCCTGGAGCATCCCTGTGCTGTCCACGGGCCCACATTTAAAATCCAGCTGGGAAGTGAGAGATGCAGACGTTAATGGCTGCACCATAAGTGCCATGTCATGGTATAAACACACTCACAGGAGAGAGACCATGTCTGCTTCTGGCTGAGGTGATGGAGAAGGCTTCAGAAAGGTGGAAGACTAACCCCATTACAATATAAGATTATTTCAAGAGGAAGCCAAGGGAAGGCACCAGGCTGGAGGAGAGGGGTGAATGTGATCACCCAAAACCTGTCTTCTCCCTCACACCAAGTCTCACACTGGGCACTTTCTTCTGTCCCTGGTGGCTCCAGCCTCCAAGTCTCCAAGACCTCAACACCCTAAACTCCTGCTTTCAAAAGCCTTATCCAGCCTCCCTGAAAACTTTCCTCCTTCATTATTTATTTCCTGGGCCACCAATGAGCTAGGCCTGACTCTCACAACCCCTCTCCCAGCATTGTTTCTCTTCCTGACCCTTCAGAAATAGGCCAACCAGGTCCTAATGCCCTCTCCACCAGGAAGCCCTCCCAGACTACATAGCTCCTGCCCCCACCCCACCCCTCAGCCCCTCTATGTCTGTCTGCACCAGGGTCCCACCTCTGCTAAGCTCTCTTGCCTGCCAACTCCCATCCCACTCTGCATCCAGTTTCTGTCACAAACACCACAAATGGATGAGAGAAGGGAGGGCACAGAGAGGCATCCTCAAGCCCCCTCCTGGCTAGCCTCTTTGTCCGGGCCCCAGCACTCACGGATCCTTCCCTAGCCCTGTCCATTGCGCTTGAGGCACCAACACAGGCAGCTTGCGCTGGGTCTGGGGAGTCGCAAGCACGCTCCAGCCCGTGGCGCTTGGGGCGCTGGTGACATCAGCTCCCAACTGCCGCGAGAGTGGTGGACGGGCTCGAGAGTGGTGGAAGGGCTCCGGGGCGCAGGCGGTCCCTCCCTGCGCCTGGCAAGGCTATACTCCGGGCTCTAGCTGCACAAGCAGGAGACCTAGTCTTCGCAAGGCTGCTTCCCAGAGCTCCTATGTCGCACTGGAAAGGGCTTTTTGGCCTTGGTGCCGCTGGAGCTGCAGGAGGCCAGAGTCCCCTACTGCTTTGCGGTTGCCCTCCAAGGTGACCCCTTGCCCCAAAGCATGGGGGAGGAGGATAGTGTGTAAATTGGAATAACTGGGGCCATAGAAAAGTCTCTGAGCTTAGCCTAAATGAGACTTCTAACATCCCCCAGCCCAGTCTGGCCCCAAATCCTTCTCCCAGAGCTCCAGGGAGAGGACCCTAGAAATCTGGCCTCCTCCCTTTGGGCAGAGCATCTCAGGAATCCTGGCACTGTTTCTAGATCCCTGTGTTTTGCCTCCATTTCCCAACCTCAAGGATAGCTTCTTGTCTCCCCCTCCCCACCCACACACCCCTTTCTCCCCAAGCAGGCATTTTCTCCAGACTCTCCTGGGAAAGAGCCCAGAGTTGGATGTCAGCTGCACTTGGGTCAAGGCCCAAGGGGCTGAAGGAGGATGAGTCATGGGCAGAAGCCCAGCACACATTAAGCCCTCCGTGGACGTCTTCCTGTCCCTCCCTCCCATTCTTTTCCGTAACTGACTTACTGCTCTGCTTCTCATCACCTCTGTTCCCTTCAGAATCTCCACTGAGGCTAAATCCAAACCCTGGCTTGGGAATTTGACAAGCTGTGAGAACATAGCCTCTGGAGACTATAAACTGGGGAGTGTTCCTCCTCCTTCACAGTATTGTTTGAGAATTGAGTGGGAAAGTCTAATTGCTTTCTTGGCCCAGCACATATTTAATAACAACCTTTCTCTCACTCCCACCTCCCCTTTACTTGAAGCTTAGGTTGCTTCCTCCAGAAAGTCTTCTTGGATTTACTCTTCCATGAGTACCTCTCTTAGCAATCTCTGAAATATCAGTGGATCTCTCTCTTGAGTGGGGTGGGGTGGGGGGGTCTGCTGAGTTTGGTGGAGAAAGAACACAGCACCCTCAGCGTATAGCTGAAGGAGAGGTGTCCAAGGTGAAATCTGAGCCCCCTCCTCTGCCCCAGAACTTGGACAGACTTCCCATGAAGAAAAATTACATGGGAGAAGGGAGCACAGGATAGTGGAGAGGATGCAGAATTTAAACATTTAAATACTTAGACCAGCTCTGTTCAATAGTATCTCCTGTAATGATGGACATATTCAGTAGCCATCTTGAAATGTGGCAAGAGCAACCAAGGAAGTAAGTTGTTTATTTTCTTTTAACTAACTAAATTATACATTTAAATAGCCACATGTAACTAGTAACATGGACAGTACAGAGGACTAGATTTTATTCCACGTGCCAACACAGGACAATAGATGGTATTAGAGTCCCAGTGGGCTCATTGAGCATCTTTCTGCATACTTGAAAAAGGTGACCCTCTCCAGGCAAACAAGTTAGATAAAGGTGTCCCCTCCAAAGGTTTGTAGCCCCAAACGAGGCCAGGACTCTTGCCTGTACCTGGTACCCTTATGAAAGAAACAACCTGCACAATTTGTGCAGAGGATGTGCTCTCTCTACAATCCCACCTCTGACCTTTTCCCGCAGCAACCTCTGCCTTGTCCAGGAGGTCACCTCTGTGGTTTCCTTCTCCTTCCCCATCTCATAAATGGCCACGCCACTCAGCTGCTTAGCCATGCACCTGGGATTTTCTTTGCCGTAAGGCAAATCCATCAGTGTCCAGTCCTCATGTCCAACCCATCAACAATCCCTGTTAGATTTACCACGGTCATTTGAAATCCAGCCCCTACCCTGTCTCCACCCTAAGTACTTTCTTCCACATCACCATGTTCACTACCCTAAGGCTGTAACAACTTGCTGTCCAGTGGTCTTCTGCTACCGTCCTTGCCAACTCTCCTTTCTCCCACTCCCAAACCCTGCCTAACCTATTGTCCACAGAAGTCATTATTTTAAAACATTAGACGAGTCATGTTTCTGCTGAAAAACCTTGCATGGGTAGGGGTGCCTGGGTGGCTCAGTCCGTTAAGCGCCGACTTCAGTTGAGGTCATGATCTCATGATTCGTGAGTTCAAGCCTGGCATTGGACTCTGTGATGACAGCTCAGAGCCTGCTTTGGATTCTGTGTCTCCCTCTTTCTCTCTGCCCCTCCCCCATTCATGCTCTGTTGCCCTCTGTGTGTCAAAAATAAAGAAACATTAAAAAATGTAAAACAAACAAAACCTCGCATGGGCCAACAGCATACCTAGAATAAAATCTATGTGCCTTGTCAGGGCCTTCAAGGCCCTGCATAATCTGGGCCCCGTCCATGACCTCAGACCCAAGTACTATGTTCCAGCCACACTGGAACTGGAACACATCCTCATTTGAGAGTCTTCCTTGCTATGCCCTATCTGGAAAGCCCTTAGTCCACTCTTCACATATCTCCATATCCTTGAGGTCTCAGCTCATGATATCATGGCAGAGACTTCCTCTAACCTCCACACTGAATGCCGTCTTCCCTACCTGATGTGTGTTACATCCCCATTTTCACTATGTGAGATGATTTATGTGTTTGCATGTTTACGTGTTCCCCGAAGTGAATGGGCCTTTCCTGTCTGGTTCACTGAGGTATCCCATGGTCTAGAAAGGAGGCTGGCATATAGGAGGTATTCAGTAAAGGTGGTTAAGAGTAAATAAGTGAACAAACAGCTCCCTGCCATCTCCAGGGACAACAGAATTCTTACATCCTGCTGCAGAGCCCCCTTCCCCTTCTCTAGCAAGGCCACATCCTTCCTGCAAGCCTCTCTTACATCAAAGTCCTCTTCTCTTCCCACACCTAAATGACCCTCTCAGGCCCAAAACACAAATCCACACCCACCCACAAAGCTTTCGGAAACAGGTGTAAAGACCCTTGTGCCAACATAATGCTCTGCTTGACAGAACTGAGCATAGGTCCACACAGTGTCTGATGCAAGGCATACAGAACCACCAGACCCTCTCCCAGTTTGAGCAGGGCCCACCCTCCATCCTCAGCCCCAGCAGAGATGGGCAGGGGGCAAACTGAGGCTGGGGTGCATGCACAGGAGGTGTACTCCGGGGGTGGGGGTGTTACCTCCAGGCTGAGTGCCATCTGTCGAATGTAGAGCATATTCAGGTCCTCCAGGATGTGCAATCTGTCCTGCATCTTTGTGCCCCCACTGCCCCTTCCCTTGTGGACCCCTCCAGAGGGGGGGTGCTGGGCAGGCACCGCGCTGCTCCACAATTCCTCCTCCCGCTGCTCCCCTGGTCTTGAAAGAGGTGGGCAGAGGGCAGAGGCTGCCCCTGTCCCTCTGCACTCCTGTTAGACCCCTCTGGCTCCTGTGACAAACTTCCCTCGCCTACCACTGTTCCAGAGCCCTGGTGGGAGCCAGGCATGGGAAAGAAAGCGAGATGAGAATGAGCAGGGTCCCAAGAAGGGAGGCCAGCTGCAGAGGGGGTTCTGGGCACAGAGTGTCCAGTCTTGCTTTGGTGGCAGCTGTTCTCCCAGCTGTGGAAGAAAAAGGCCCTTTCATTTCGACTCTGGCCCCTCCCCAGCCCCCGCCCACATCCCTGGCCTGGTGGACAGAGAATCTGTGTGCCGGTAGGGCGTGAGGGGCAGGCACAGCTGGAAGGGGGCAGGGAGGGGACGTTCATGCAGGTTTTACAGAGTTGTGGGTTTGGGCAGGAGGTCAGAGTTTTCTGAAAGGGGATCTCACTCTCAGAAAGAAGGATGGAGGTGAGGATTTGAGGGGAGAGTGAGCCCAGGGAGCGGGACAAAGGGGTACATTGGGCCCAACCGCCAGGGCCACCTCTTCCAACTTGGGGCCCTTATCCAGCCCGCCCCACCCTGGGCTCACAATTACCTCGCTTTTCCAGCAGAAGGGAGAAGGCGGGAGAAAAGCAGGGGTGTGCCTGTCTGCTGCTGCCCCCGCTCCCCTCTGCGGGCCCCTTCCCTTCCAGACAGGAAACCAGCCCCGATTCCCAGCCAGCTGCAGCTTTGCCCCCTCCCCCCTCCCGGCCCACGGAGTCACACTCCCCTCGGCGGCCTGCGGGCCCTGCGACTCCGCCCCGGCTCTTCGGCTCCGGCCCGAAGGCCCAGCTTATCCCGGGGGCGGCCCCAGCCCACAGGCCCCTCCTCTTGGTCCCTAGGCCTCGCCTCTCCTTCCCCCACGCTGGTCACACGCTGGGTTGTTGGTGAGGAACCCGACAAAGCCCCTCTCCCCCAGGTCCACTAGCTTCTGAGTCAGAAAAGGCCCGGGACACCGGGACGTGGATGTGAAAGGGCCTTTGTTCTGGGCCGGCTGGGCGGGGGGAAAGGGCAGAAGCCAAGCCTGGAATCCCGGCCCGGAGGGAGAGCCCCGGCCCCCTCACTTAACCCTTTACAGGTCCTGCAGGGAAGGAGAGGTGACCTTAGGGACAGCCTCTTTGCTGTCTCCACTGCCTTCTCAGTCCTAGCTCCGGCCCACAGCGTTCAGCCGCCCCCGAGACTCTATGAGGAGTTACAGGTAGGGCTCAGATCAGGTAATGGGGTAGAGCGGTGGGCCGGGGGAGGAAATTGTGACTAGAGACTGGACTACAAAGTTTTGGTGTGGTAAACGCCCAAATCACTAAAAGGGACCCCCCCACTTCCCCCCCCCCCCCACACACACCCTCTCTCAGCCCTTCAAGAGCACAGAGGAGCAGTTGGAGGGGGCTTCAGCGAAGAGATCAGATCTGGCCTAGAAGTCGAATTGGTGATGAAAGCTGCCCCAGATGGTTGAGACAGGTTGTTAAGACAGGGCTGGCGGCCGGGGAAGAAGCGGGAGCCCAAGCCAAGTCCCGGCTGTTTGGGACCCGCCTACCTGCCCACCGCCCTTGGCCATGGGATGCCGGGGATGGGCCGGGTCCAGCCACATTTTGGGAATCGAGCCTGCGGACCCCTCAACTGAAGCCAACCTGGAGTTTTCCAGGCAGAGGCAAGTCATCCCAACTGGTCAGGGAGTGTCTGGAGTGGCACGAGTTCGATTAACTTTCAGACGGTCCGCGCCTCACTTTTGAAGTCAACAACCGGTTAGGACCCAGACCACGGCGTCTCCGCCCCTCCGTGTGCGCGGGGGAGGGGGGCCGAGGCAGCCGAGGCAGCTGGAGCGGGGAAAGGGGGAGGCAGGGACGTGGGTCTCACCTCGGGTGGGTCGCTGAAGAGGCTGAGTCGGAAGCGGCCGCGTTTGAACTCCATCTCCAGGGCGGAGCCCCGGGCCACGGTGACCCGGCTCCGGTGGTTTCGAGAGAACATGCTGGCGACCCCGCGCCTTTACCTGCTCTGTGAGTTCCCGGAGCCGCCTGGCTGTGCCTGGTCTCGTCCGCTTCTGTCCCTCGACGTCCGCCAGCCAGTCCGGCTGGGAATCTCCCGCAGCCGGGTTCCCAAACTCCGCCCCCGGAGACGACACCTGGGCTGGGCAGGGCGCGGCACCCTCCTCCTCCACCCCCGCCAAAGGCTCGGCCGGCCGAGCCAGTCCCGAGGCACCAAGCAGTCCTGGCCCGACAACCCCACAGCCAAGCACCCTACACTGCTCAAACATTGCGGGGGCGCATCATCCGGTCGCGCCCAAGTCTCCGGCGCCTCACCTGGGGAAGGGGCGGGCCCAGGAAAGCCCCGCCCCGTGAGCCTCCCCCACCTGGCAAGCACCACTCCCGGCGGGCAGAAACTCCCGTGGCCACCTGGGTCACCACGTGGCACACTGTTGTTCTAGCCGGCCCCGGGACTGTCCCCAATTTCACACCAAGCAGCTTCTGAAGTGATCTTTCAACATTCTACAGTCCCAAATGTCTCTTCGTCCCTCTCACGCTTTAGGTCCTCGCTCCCTGCCTATCCACGCAATTCGGGGTAATGCTTAAGCATATTTTGGAATCCTGTTCTGTCAATTACTAACTGTGGAGCCTTGACTCAGTCTTTGAACTGAGCTTCAGTCTTCTCATCTGTCCAATGGGGATATAGTAATTACCTCCATTCCTCAGGTTGCTATGAGGATCCCATATGAGAAGGGGTGTAAGATGCCCAGCATAGTGCCGGACATGAAACAAGTGCCCCATAAGTGGAACTATGAAGACAAAGGAGCAGGTGCGGCACTCTTGAGCATTGGATGAGGCACAGGTGACCTCGATTCTCTGGACCTAGACTGTAAGTGCCTTAAGAGGGTGGGTTGATCATTGACCTCAATATTGACCATTTTTCAGCTGCTTTGCTGGATAGCCAAGGTAGGATTAACACTATCAGTTTGTGCAGAGAGGGGGCTCTCCTCACCTCACGGACCCTAGTGAGAGAGAAGGAAATGGCAGAGTATTAGCTTGCTGACTGCACTGATGAGTCTTCTGGGGACTCTAGAACTTACTGGAGAGAACTTGATAAATTAATTAATAAAATGAAATAAATAAATCTTTAGAATAGATCTTCTTCATAGCAGATGGGCTGGAAGTCAGAGAAATACTAGTCTTTAGTTTTAAAGAGGATAGAATTGCTCTGCTGTGGCTAATTACTCAATGTTCTTCTAGAAAACCGGACTTAAGATTACTTCAGCAGAAGGGGAAATGTATTGTCTTAAGGAACTAAAATATCCAGAAGCCAGGCTTTAGATGTGGCTTGACCCAGGCATTCAGTGTCACAGGATTCTGTCTCTTCCCATCATCTAGCTCTACTTTACTCCATGTTGGCTTCACCCTCCACAGCAGGAGATTGTTGCCAAAAAGTCTGGGTCTATAGCTTCTCAGGCTTAAGTTCATGGAAAAGGAAAGCATCTGTTTCCTGGACATCCTACCCATGTCTTGGATTCACTGTGGGTCATCTGGGATCATTTATCCAACCTCTGTAGCCAGACGGGTCACCCAACCTGAACCAATCATTGTGGCAATGAGGGGCTCAGGGGAGTCTACATGCCAATCAACCAGGCCTGGGTCACTTGCCCACTCCCAGAGACCAAATGGAACGTATTGAGCTAGGAGAGGAGAGAAGAGAGAGATGGTTTACCAAAGATTGTTCCAGTACTTCCCCCAGAAGCTGAGGGAATGGATGCTGGACAGGAAAATGCAAACAGCCTTGACATACAGTTACATGGAGAAGGGAATTCTCTGGTCAGTAGGAAAGTCTGATCAAAAGATTTTATAAAATCCATGGCCTCTGATATAAATCTTAAAGGATGGGTGAGGAGAGGGAAAGGGAAAGGCGTTCGTTTTGTTTGTTTGTTTGTTTGTTTTGGTGTTATTGTTTTGTTTTTGTTTTTTTAGTAAACTCTACCCCCAACATGGGGCTCAAACTCATGCCTCATGATCAAGAGTCACCATCATATGCTCTACTGACTGAACCAGCCAGGCACCCCAGAATTGTTTTTTATTTCTTCAAATATCTATTGTCATTCATTTAAAAAAATATTTTTAAATATTTATTTGTTTTTGAGAAAGAGAGGAAGAGTGCAGGCAGGGACAGAGAGAGGGAAACAGAGGATTGAAGCAGTCTCCGTGCTGACAGTAGCAAGCCCAATTCGGGGCTGGAACTCACAAACCATGAGATCATGACCAGAGCTGAAGTGGGATGCTTAATAGACTGAGCCACCCAGGCAGCCCTCTATTGTCATTCTTCTTAATTGTAAGCTTCCCAGGGAGGGACAGTCTGTCTTGTCAAATGCTTTATGCCCTGTGTCTGGCACATAGGAAGTACTCAATCAACCATCAGTGAAGTAAATGAACACAGGAAATGCCTCAAGAAAACATCCAGATTTGAGAGTACCTGACTGGGATGAGCCATGCTGTGGGACTAAAGGGTTCATTTTGAACACTGGTTTGTAGAAACAGAGTGCATTTCCGCCCCCCCCCCCCCCCCGCCCCAACGAAATCTTACCTGGAATATGTGAAATAGAAGCAAGCAGCTGCTGTGATGGAAGCAGGGCTGGAGCCTCAAGCATTGTCCTCTCCACAGGCCCTCCGCTGCCCAGGCCCCCACCCATGGGCCATGGGCTCTCCCTCTCTCTCTGGAAGGCTTTGAAAGCCCCTGCAAGAAGTAGAGGAATGGAAGACGTTTGGAAAGGAAGTAGAGCTCAAATCCTATCTAAGAGTCTGGACTCCATGTGACTGAAGTTTTGCATAAGGAGTGGGACAGCTAGAGTCGTATTTTAGAGATCATAATCTGGCAGCGTTTTGCATAAATAAGTTAGTTGGAGGAGATTCTGACTGGGGTCAGGGAAGCCATTTAACACTGTGCATGAATAGGAGTGGAGAAACAAAGACCAACAGTTTTGTGGATTGATTTATTTTTTAAATTAAATTCCTCTTGAAAACACATACAGTTAGGGAAAAAAGGCTAATGTACTCTTAATTTTTTTAATGTTTATTTATTATTGATACAGAGAGAAACAGAGCATGAGTGGGGGAGGGGCAGAGAAAGAAGGAGACACAAAATCCAAATCAGGCTCCAGGCTCTGAGCTGCCAGCACAGAACCTGATGCAGGGCTTGAATCCACAAACCGTGAGATCATGACCTGAGCCGAAGTCAGACACTTAACTGACTGAGCCACCCAGGTGCCCCTAATGTACTCTTAATTTACTATTTGGATGTCCCAGTCGGTTAAGTGTCTGACTCTTGATCTCAGCTCAGGTCTTGATCTCATAGCCATGAGTTGAAGCCCTGTGTTGGGCTCCACACTGGGTGTGAAGCCTACTTAAAAATAAAATAAAAACTAATATGAAGTACAAAATAAATGAATAAAAGCATGCCTTCCCCAGCATCAGAGAAAAACACTGAGACATTTAGTGCCATGGGGTGCTGATGCTTCACACTGGCTCATGAGAGACAACTGCTAAATTGCCCGGAATTGTGCATTCCAGGTGTGAATTTTGATTAAAAATTAAGTCTAAAACTCACAAATAAATTTTATTAAAGCAAAGGTGACAAATACTCAAAATTCATCACTTCCTCATTATTTCACTGCACTTTCCTATTGTCTCTTGAGGTTATTTGCATTGATAGTATGTATATATATATATACTATATATATATATAGTATATACACACACACACACACACACACACACACACACACACACACACACTAGTGGAAATGCTGTGTGTCTTCCTAAATTCCTGTGTTCCATCATGTCACATTGGAAATTGGGCATGGTGAGAGTAGTTACACAACAGAAACAGGTGAACACCATGAATCAGGGCTGGGTTGTTTTTTTTTTTTCCTTTTCTCTCAAGGAGCTTTTTAAAAAAATTTACCAGCATCCTACTGGTTTGGTGCATAATCTTTCCAACTTTTTCCTTTACTTATGCCTGTGTCTCTATCTCTCCAACTATGAAGCAGCTATTTGGAGAAGGGGTTGTTGGCCACCTGGTATTTAAATCATCTTCCTATTTCTGTACCGTCCCCTACTGTGGGCGCTACTGGTAGACTGAGGCTCTATCCTCGTTATGGCATCTGGAGAAGGTCATTCTTCCTCTCTTACACTTCTTCACAGCTCACGGGTAAGTGCTTGGCCTAAGCCAACCAACTGGAAGGCTCCCAACTGGACTTTGAAACTTGAACAAATGAAAACAAGATCCAGGGAAAGTTCATGATATAATCATTGCACCTGCAGCCCATGGGGGTCAGGTGGCTGTGCTAACAAGGAAATTCTCATCAGCAGGTTCCAGTGGTATGACTGGTGTAGCTCAGTGTCAGGTCAGCCACACGTTCCTACTTCCGGGCCTCTCTTGGTTCCCACCCTTTTCAAAGGAAAGTACAAGATGAGCCCAAAACATCTTGTACTGTTAGGAAGTAAAAAAAAAGTGCTCAAAGAATGATGGAAACATGTCAAAAGGACACAGAAATCATCTGAAAGAAATGCCCACTGAGCAAACCTGGGACACATTTCAGCACCAAAATAAATAGCGGTAGTAATGGATTACAACCCATTGACTGAAATAGAAAATGATGTAAATAATACATATGTAAAGGAATGTAAGAAGAGAAAGTACCTCTTCACAGTAGCATGCCTACTAATAATATATGTAGATGCAATAATGGAAGTAGAAAGATTACACTGGCAATTATTACAGTACTGCTGATTCATACAGTATTTGTCAATGGATACCAAGCCCGGTGTGTGGAGGTTTGATGGGGAACAGGATTATCAGAGTGGTTTCAAAGTATTTCTGCAGAAAACAACTCATTAATTACAAAAGTGAAAAATGCCAACTTTATAGGGGAGAACACTGACAGACACCACCTTCAGCAGGTGATCAAGGTTAATCAGTGAGACAGGCTGACACCATGTGTCTCCTGATGTGATACACTGAGAAGAACACAGCACAGTCTTTTTTGTGTAGTACTCCTGCCAACAATTATGAATCAAGACATCAGGAAACACCAGATGGACCCAGGTTGAGGGACATCTTAAGGAATCAAAGGCCTGTACTCTGTTTTTTAAAGATTTCATTTTGGAGGTGCTTGGTTGACTCTGTTGGTTAAGCATCTGACTCTTAGTTTTGGGTTAGGTCATGATCTCATGGTTTGTGGGTTCAAGCCCTGCATCAGGCTCCATACTGACAATGCTGGAGCCTGCTTTGGATTCTCTCTCTCCCTTCTCCCCTGCTCTCTCAGCCCCTCCCCCACTTGTGCACGCATGCTCGCTCTCTCAAAAATAAATACACTTGGGGCACCTGGGTGACTCAGCTGGTTAAGTAACCAACTTTTTTTTTAATGTTTTATTTATTTTTGACACAGAGGGAGACAGAGCATGAGAGGGGGAGGGTCAGAGAGAGAAGGAGACAGAACCAGAAGCAGGCTCCAGGCTCTGAGCTAGCTGTCAGCACAGAGCCTGACACGGGGCTCGAACCCACGAACGTGAGATCTGACCTGAGCCGAAGTCAGAGGCTTAACCTACTGAGCCACCCAGGCGCCCCAGTAACCAACTCTTGATTTCAGCTCAGGTCATGATCTTGTGGTTCATGAATTCCAGCCCCACGGTCGTCTCCATGCTAATAGCACGGAGCATGCTTGGGATTTTCTCTCTCTGCCCCTCTCCTGTTCATACATGCGCGCTCTCTCTCTTAAAATAATAAATAAGTATTAAAAAAATGTTTAAAGTAATCTCTACACCCAGTGTGGGGCTCGAATTTACAACCCTGAGGTCAAGAGTCACAGGCTCTACCAAATGAGCCAGAGCCAGTCAAGAGCCCCCAAAGGTCTATATTCTTTTTTTAATGCTTGTTTATTTTTGAGAGAGACAGAGTGTGAGCTGGGTAGCGGCAAAAACAGAGGGAGTCACAGAATCCAAATCAGGCTCCAGGCTCTGAGCTATCAGCACAGAGCCCGATGCAGGGCTTCAACCCATGAACCCTGAGAACATCTGAAGTTGGACGCTTAACTGGCTGAGCCACCAGGCATCCCAGGTCTGTACTCTTTATAACTGTCAAGATCATGAAAGATAGGGAAAGAGTGTAGAAATGTTCCAGGTTAAAGTAAATCAAAGAGACATGATAAGAGAATGTAATGCACGAGTCTGGATTTGGATCCTGAACTAGAAAGGAAAAGAAGACTGGGCAGCTGGTCAAATTTGAATGCCCTCTGTGGATTGGATGGTCATGTTCTATCAATGTTAATTTCCTGATTGGGAGGGTTGCACAAAGGTTATTAGAACAGAGTGCTTATTTTGAGGAAATACATAGTGATGTATTTAAGGGTGAAATGCCAACATGTTTGCAACTTTGTCTCAGATCAGAAAAGAAGTAACGGTAATAAGAGGGAGGGGTAATGATAAATGTTAATAGTTGCAGAATCTGATTTTAGGAAGTAAGAGACCCCTTTCTGTACTCTTCCTGCAACTTTTCTGTATGTTTGCTATTATTTCAAAATGAAAAATATTTTAAAAATAAGACTAAGAACTCTTTCAGAAGAACAAAGTTCTTCCTTTTAGTCTACAAACATGCTTAAATCTCTTCTAAACAAAGCAAAACCAAAACAAAACAAAATAATGAAGCTACTTGCTGTTGCCTTTTGCTCCCTGCTGGGCATCAGGATGTTGAGGAAACACCACTGGGCCTGGTGTCAGGAAGCCTCTGTTAGAGGCTGGCTCAACACTCCCTAACTATGTGACTTTGGCCAAATCATTTAACCTCCCTGAGCCTCAGTTTCTTCATGAGAGAACAACAGTACCTTTTACAGAGCTGCTGTGGAGATCAAAGGAGAGAAGGAATATAAATACAGGTTATAAACTACACTGTGCTTGACAAATACTAACTGTAGGTGTTCCCTCACTTTAACTCCTGGTGATACAGAACTATTGCCTTCACACCTGCTAGAATGCATCCCCTTTTAGGAGCTCAGCCTGCCCTCTGCAGGACTACACATAACTGATCACAGCCTTCATCTGCTGAAGCATGCCTTTCTTGCCCTCTTTTGACCTCTTCTTCTCAACTCTGCCTGGCCACTCTCTCCCTGCCTGTCCAGGCCAGGTGCTCACTCAGAATTGTTCCTGGTCTTTTCCCCTTCATCTGCTTGTTCATTCTGGAATGTCTCATCTATTCCCATACTTTTGGGGGCACCTCTGTTTCTATGCTGATGACACCCCTACTCATACCTTTTGCACTGGCTTCTCCTGTCAGCATTCCACCTCTATCTGGGCATTCACTCAGGCACCTCAAATTCACCTTGCACAACACTACTGATTCTCATACTTGCTTCTCTACCTATATTCATTTTTCTTATTTAAAACACCACGCTCCCTCTAAATACTTGGGCCAGAAATGCAGAAGCCAATTATTGTTGTCATTTGCTTATTGAACATCTACTATTTTCCAGATACAAAGTATTTTGCATTCTTGATTTGCTTTTTTTTCCTTGAAAGAGTCCTCTAAAGTAGACCCTACTTCATTCCATCTTACAAAGCTGAATCTAGGGTTCAGAGAGCTTAAATAACTTTTTGGTTCAATGTTATACAGCTAATAAATAGTGGAACTGGGTTTTTATAATAGGACTGTCTGACTCCAAAGTCCATTCTGTTAATCTTAATCGTTATACAACATTGACTTCTTCCTGAAATCTCATGTTAATTTCACTGATTCCTTTTACTTTTGTGACTGAAATGTCTCTTGAATCAGTTCTTTCTTTGTTCCCTGATGCTACCTCGTTCAGACACACATCTTGTACATAGTTAAACATACGTATATAGGTGGTACATTTTTCTAAGTATAAATATGATATATACTGGCTGTAAGAAAGTTCATCACAGATCTAACTAGTAGAAGTTCCCCAACCCCAACTTCTAAAGATAACCACAATTATGGTGTAGTATGCATTCCTCATTTTTCCCTACGTATATAGAAGCATATTACACTTTTTAAATGGGATCACATCATATTGAAACTCACCTTTCTTATTTCATATATCAGCACATCTAGATCTACTTTGTTGTTCTTTTCTAAAACTATTAATTTTTACTTAAAAAATTAATGTTTATTTATTTCTGAGAGAGGGGGAGGGAGGAGCAGAGAGAGAGAAGGAGACAGAGGATCCAAAGTGGGCTCTGCACTGACAGCAGAGAGCCTGATATGGGGCTCAAACTCATGAACCATGAGATCATGATCTTAGCTGAAGTCGCTTAATCAACTGAACCAGCCAGGTGCACCATGTTATTATTTTTTTTTAAGTTTTTTTTTTAACGTTCTTACTTATTATTGAGAGACAGAGAGAGACAGAGCATGAGCATGGGAGGGGCAGAAAGAGGGTGAGACACAAAATCAGAAGGAGGCTCTAGACTCCCAGGGGTCAGCACAGAGCCAAGCGGGGCTCCAACTCACAAACTGCGAAATCGTGATCTGAGCCGAAATCGGATGCATAACTGAGCCACCCAGGCAACCCTCTTTTTTTAATTAGGTAAAATAGACACATATTTTATACAAAGTTCAAAAGGCACAAAAATGTATATTATGAAAAATAAGACTCCCTTCACCCTTGTTCCTCAGTCACCTATCAGAATTGATGTCACTAGAGGTGCCTGGGTGGCTCAGTCGATAAGCATCCGACTTCGGCTCAGGTCATGATCTCACAGTTCGTGGGTTCGGGCTCCGCGTTGGGCTCTGTGCTGACAGCTAGCTCAGAGCCTGGAGCCTGCTTCGGATTCTGTGTCTCCCTCTCTCTCTGACCCTCCCCTGTTCGCGCTGTCTCTCTCTGTCTCTCATGAATAAAAAACAAAAAGAAAAATTGATGTCACTAGTTTCTTGGGAACATTCAGAGACCTCATTCCTTTGAATAGCAGCATAGCTGTCCATTGTATGGATGTACCAAATCCATGCACCAAAACATTTTGGTGTTTCATTAGAGGGATACTGAGACTGTCTCCAATGCTATTACCCATGATGATCTAAATTCCATGTCAATCTTATCAATTACTTACCATTCTTTTTTTTTTTTTTTTTTTGGCAATAAAGTGTTCGATTGTATAGGTGCACCATAATTCATTCATCCGTTTCTCTACTGATAAGAATTTAGGTTTAAATACAGTTTGCTCTGCTACTAGGCCACCCGTCCTATTAAAGACTTCTGCCATTTGCCAGCAATATAGTTTCTTATGTACTCCTCCGCTGCACTGTGAGCTCCTTAAAAGCAGGGGAAAGTGTTCATGTTCAATCTGTGTATCCTCATAGCCCCAAATCTGGTCCAGAGCACATGCTCACAACGTTTAGGTACAATTATAATTGAATCACCCGCACTGAGGGCTGGAATCGAGCGTGGGGAGGTGAAGCGAGGACAAAGCCGTGCCCTTTTAAGCTGTCCCAGCCTCAGAAGGCCCGGAACTTTTGCTAGATGTTTCATTGTTTCTCAGGGAGGCTTTTTAGCATCGGAGCGTGCCCCGCACAAACATGGTTGTCCCGTGCCGGAAGTAGCTTGTTATTTTGCGAGAGTCAGTTCTTCCGCGGGGCGGAAAAGGCAGTTAAGCATGTGTTCCTATCATTTCCAGTCCCCTTTCCTTGCAGGATCCTATGAGTAAGCTGTGGCGGCACGGGAGCACCTCTGGGGCTATGGAAGCCCCTGAACCGGGTAGGCGCGGGTCGGTAAAGCAAGTTAGGCGTTGTCAGAAAAGGAGTCCCTTTTTTGCTCTTCCGAGTCTCCGGGGTACTTAGCCACAGGTGGGAAGGAGAAAGGCGGAGCTGTTGTTATGGTAACAGCGTGTACCGCGGGACGAGTGGGGCCCTTCGGGGAGTATTGGGTTCTTCAAGGCTTTCCCTGCCTCGCTGTTGTGGTCCACCGTTGACAGGCTCTCCTTACGCAGGGGAAGCGCTGGAATTGAGTCTGGCGGGTGCCCACGGCCATGGAGTGCACAAGAAAAAGCACAAGAAGCACAAGAAAAAACACAAGAAGAAACACCATCAAGAAGAGGAGGCTGGGCCGACGCAGCCATCACCTGCCAAGCCCCAGCTTAAACTCAAAATCAAGCTGGGTGGGCAGGTTCTGGGCACCAAGAGGTGAGGCCAAGAAAGCCAAGGTTTTACTTGTGGAATTTTAGGAGCAGGCTGAGATAGAAGAAGCTCTCTGGCTTTCCAATAGAAGAGGTTGGACTCTGATTTCAAGGCCGATATTAAGTTTCAGGGCCGACATTAAGGTAGCAGGAACCCAAGACGGTGGTGCAGGGGAAGGGTGGATATAGCCGCCAAGCAGGAGGAGACAACTGCTCAGCTTACACAGTGGGTGCTTTTCTACAGTGTTCCTACCTTCACTGTGATACCTGAAGGTCCGCGATCACCCTCTCCCCTTATGGTTGTGGACAATGAAGAGGAACCTATGGAAGGAGTCCCCCTTGAGCAGTACCGTGCCTGGCTGGGTGAGAAGGGTCTGGAGGTGGGGAGACTGGGTTTCTCACTATACCCGGGAAAGGAAAAGGGTTGGTTCTGAGAATGGTGAGAATTTTGAGTGTCCCAGTATTAACTTGGCCAAATTAGGATTCCCCACCTAAACCATTTTACTTTTAGCTTTCCAACTTTGCTTTCTAGATGAAGACAGTAATCTATCGCCCTCCCCACTTCGGGACCTGTCTGGGGGCTTAGGAGGTCAAGAGGAAGAGGAGGAACAGAGGTGGCTGGATGCCCTGGAGAAGGGAGAGCTGGATGACAATGGAGATCTCAAGAAGGAGATCAACGAACGGCTGCTCACTGCTCGACAGGTAAGTTGGTTCATTCTTTATTCACTTGCTAAATATATGTTGAGAATTTCCCAGGTCCCAAGAATGTTGCTAGACAATGGGGATATCAATGGTGAAAAAAAGACAGAAAAGGTTTCTGTTCTCATGGAGCTAGTATTCTTTGTGTGTGTGTGTGTGTGTGTGTATGTGTGTGTATGTTGGGGGAAGAGGGGAAGTAAAAAAATAATTTTGAAGAGCACGGTTTATAACAGAACTAGGGTGATGAAACAAAGTGGTGGAAAAAAGATGTTAGCAGTGTAGTCAGGGAAGACCTCTCTGAAGAGATTACATTTCCAATACCAGAAGAGCTTTTCAGGCAGAGAGAGACCAGCAGGTGCAAAGAACCTGAGAGTGGAACATGCCTAGTACTGGTCAAGGAGGAAAATAAGTGTGACTAAGCCAGGAGAGGATGGTTTGCAGGAAAGTGATACATTTGATTTCTATTTCGGTAGATTACTTTGGCTTCTTAGTGGAGGTAAGGAGTAAAAGCCAAGATCTGCCAGGAAGCTGTTGAAGAAGGGTGGCTTGAAGCAAGGTGAAATTGTGGAGGAGGAAATCAGATGGATTCTGGATATATTTTGGAAATAGACGTCTGTTAGGGGTCAGGGAGGAGGCAGAAAAGAGGAGTCAAGGGTAACCCTGAGTTTTGGGCTTGAGCAGTTATCCAATTGATGCTCTCCACGGAGATGAAAAGATTTAAAATAGAAAAAAAACCCCAAAACAAAATAAAAAACCCTGGAGAGGTGGTAAACAGACTTTGGGAGCAGGCAGGAAATATTATTAATGCTTTTCTTCTTGAGAGTAGAAAGTAGATCGAAAGAGGAAAGTCTGGGGATTTGGGAGGAGGCAGTACTAAAAGGCACCTGGAGAGGTGCTCATTCCACCTCTTCTCTCAAGTCCAGTGCTCAAGACCCTGCTTTCCCCTTCCCTTGTTTGTTCAGAACACACCTCTCTGACACCCCTCGGTCTGTCTCTCTCCAGCGAGCTCTGCTCCAGAAGGCGCGGAGTCAGCCTTCTCCGATGCTGCCACTCCCTGTGGCTGGGGGCTGCCCTGCCCCGGCCCTCACCGAGGAGATGCTGCTGAAGCGCGAGGAGAGGGCGAGGAAGAGACGGCTGCAGGCGGCTCGGCGGGCAGAGGAGCACAAGAATCAGACTATCGAGCGCCTCACTAAGACTGCGGCGCCCAGTGGGCGGGGAGGCCGAGGGGCAGCCCGGGGCGAGCGGCGGGGCGGGCGGACCGTGGCCCCGGCCCCCATGGTGCGCTACAGCAGCGGGGCACAGGGTTCCATGCTCTCCTTCCCCCCCGGCGTTCCCGCCCCAGCGCCAGTGTCTCAGCGCCCATCCCCAGCTGGCCCTCCTCCTCGATGCTCCGTTCCCGGCTGTCCCCACCCGCGCCGCTACGCCTGCTCTCGCACGGGCCAGGCGCTCTGCAGCCTTCAGTGTTACCGTATCAACCTGCAGATGCGGCTTGGAGGGCCCGAGGGCCCTGGATCCCCCCTTTTGGCTACTTAAGGTCCTTACTTAACCCCGGACTCTGTGCCCTCTCCCCTTCCCCCGTTTTCATTATTTTCCCTACCCTATTAAATTTCATCCGGTGCCTCAACTTGTACAGAATTGGGGGAATAGGGTATGGGCCAGTCAATTCCCCCCACACACGTTGCCCTCACGGGAGCATGCATCGAGCCCCAGGAAACGACCACTGGGCCGAAAGAAGACCGCTCTGCCCCCAAACTTGGGCAGACTTTTGGGAACCCCTCCCCCTGTCTATCGGAATTACCTGGCTTGGTCGGGCCTTTGGCGTCATCCTGAAAATAGCGTTCAAGCCAATCAGCAGAAACTTTGCTTTTCTGGACGGCCTTCCATTGGTTGATAACGCAGAGGCCGTTCTTGTCCATATTGGCTATTGTCGCTGTCAGTCAGGTCCATGGGTCGAACCTTACCCCACTCTTTGTCTGTGTAAGCTCTTGTTGTCTGGGAGAGTGGCAGAGGCGCTGCAGTACATTGGTCACTGGGAGAAACCTCTGGTCCGTTCCTATTGGCCCCTCCGCTGGCGGGCGTTGCTGATTCGTAGGGCCGAGCAATCTGGGTCCTAGTTGGCAGCGCTCTCCCCGGATGGAAGCTCCGGCCGCGGAGTGATGGTGGCGGCAGCGAAGATGGGCCGGGCAGGGACCATGGCAGAGGTGGCAGGGGCGGGGCGCCTGGCGATAGAGGAGGCTGTGGTCTACAGGGGGCTGTAGGTGGAGGCATGGCTCAGGCCAGCAGCAGGAACGGCAGCGAGGAGGCCTGGGGGGCACTTCGGGTGCCGCAACAGCAGGTATCCCAACTGCTCCAAAAGCCTATCACGACAGCCATTTATTTCTCTTTCCCCTTTCCTTGTCCCTTCCTTTTGCGGGGTTGGGGAGGAACCCACATAGCCAAAGGTACTGTGAAGTTCCTAAATATGTCCCTTCTACTCTTTGTCTAAACTTCGTAACGTAGATGCAGTTGACTTTGCCTGCAGCTTCTTAGACCCCATCCCATGGCTGCAGTGGAAGCTTGCAGTGGCTCTCCAGTGACCAAAGGCATAGTGAGGCTCAGGGAAGCTCCCTCTGTCTTGCAACAGTTATTTGTGATGTTTTTCTGTGTGCCTGTTGTCACAACAGAGTCCTGCAGCGTCTTCTCTTGAGGGAGCAATTTGGAGAAGAGCTGGAACGCAGACTCGCGCCTTGGATGCCATCCTTTATCATCCCCAGCAATCCCATCTGGTTGGGAGCACTGCTCTGGGTCTCATATGGCCCTTCTTCTACCCTAGGAAGCTTGAGACTCGAGGGTGGAAAGATCCAGCTTGGGGGTGGGGAGGCAGCCTGGGGTAGGAGGATGAAAGCATCTTCACACTGGAAATTACCTTAAACCCCTTACCCATTGTCTGAGATTTTGAGATGGCTCAGACTGCCCTCTGGCTTCTGCTCAGACACTCTGTTAACAGAAAACACCCTGGGGAGCCAGCCTGAGTGTGAGAGAAGTCTCCTATATGCGGAACTGAAATCTGCCTCTTTGTATGTCCACACTGCATTTAGTTCTCTAGACAGATTCTTGCTATTCCAAATCCCTTCATCTCGACAGCCCTTCTGACATTTGAACACTCCTCTCTCCATCACTCTTCCCTTCCCCACAGGTCTCTCTCTGAGGTCAGCTTGGTTCACAGGGTGGGACTGTGTCCCTGCATGCAGCGGGGTGGGGGTGGACAGTGCCTGGGGCTGGACTCTCCCTTGGTTCTAAGTGCCTCCTTGCTCCCAGCTTCGAGAGCTGTGCCCAGGAGTGAACAACCAGCCCTACCTCTGTGAGAGTGGTCACTGCTGCGGGGAGACAGGTTGCTGCACCTACTACTATGAGCTCTGGTGTGAGTCTCCAAGGGGGCTATTCTTGGGTCCTTCTGCCCACCTGCCCTTGGGCTTCAAAATTCCAGTCTTCATGGATCTTTCTCTGCCTGGGAGGTATCTAAGACCTTCCCTTACCCCTTGCAGGGTTCTGGCTGCTCTGGACTGTCCTCATCCTCTTTAGCTGCTGTTGCGCCTTCCGTCATCGACGAGCTAAACTCCGGCTGCAGCAACAGCAGCGGCAGCGTGAGATCAACTTGTTGGCCTACCATGGGGCATGCCATGGGGCTGGCCCTGTCCCTTCCGGTTCACTGCTTGACCTTCGTGAGTGACCTGAGGCTCTGGGATCACCACCAGTGGCCCCTCCCAACCCAGAACCCCAAATCATCCCCACATTCCCTGTATAGACATTTCAAAGCACACTTTTCCAAATAGCAAAAATACTACTACCCCATTGCTGGTTGCCCCACCAACCATGCCATTCTTTCCTGCAGGCCTTCTCAGCGCCTTCAAACCCCCAGCCTATGAGGATGTGGTTCACCGCCCCGGCACACCGCCGCCTCCTTACACTGCAGCCTCAGGCTGCCCCTTGACTGCTTCCAGTGAACGTACCTGCTGCTCCTCTGCTTCTAGCTGCCCTGTCCACTGCGAGGGAACAAATGTGGAAGGTGTTTCCTCCCACCAGAGTGCCCCCCCTCATCAAGAGGATGAGCCTGAGGCAGGGGTGAGCCCTGCCCCCACTCCCCCTTCCTGCCGTTATCGCCGCCTGACTGGTGACTCAGGTATTGAGCTCTGCCCTTGTCCTGACTCCAGTGAGGGTGAGCCAATCAAGGAGGCTAGGGCTAGTGCCACCCCACCAGATTTGGAGGACCCTCGTGTGCTGCCCCTTGATCCTGTACCCCAGGTCTCTCCTGTGGAGCTAGCTTACAGTGAAGGGGACATCCCATAATCAGTTTTGCGAGGGTGGGTGGATTACTTGCCCACCAGAAACAGCCCTGGCCCCAACTCCTCGAGTTCTCCTTGGCCTCTCCCTGCCTCCTCGAATCTGCCTGAAAGGGGTGGCGTCCTGAGGAGAGTGGCAGTGTTTAGGGGACTGTGCTAGCTCTACCCCCTAAAACATACACAGGAGCCTTTGATCTCATTAAAGAGATGTGAACCAGCTGCTTGTGAATTTGGGTGGACTAGTGCTGAAATTGCTGCATCGCACTTGACCTGACTGGATTTGAGGGGACAAGTAATGGCTACTTTTCCCAACCTTCTCTGAAGAAAAGCAGGCAGCTCTAAGCTCTGGACTGAGCTAAGACTTCTTGGTGAGGCAAAACTGGCGAAAGCAATAGAGTCTGGCATGGTTTTCCAATTTATTTAGAAAAATAGACTCTGAATTCACATTCACCCCAGGGCTATGTGGGATGACAGTAAGAAGACACCTGAGATGAGCTGAGGAAAGTTTGAAGCACTGGCATCTGAGGGCTGGGGGCAGAAGCTAGGAACCTGGTCCCTTTAGGCCAGAGTGGGGGCCTGGCTCCCCTTTCATCCCCCCCTTCAGTAGTCTTCAGCCATGACCAGTAGGACAAGGCTGGTCCAGCCTTGAAAAGGGCGGCAGCCCATACCCCGCCCATCCCGGTCACTGTACTGCTCCCAAAGGAAACCAGTGGCCTTGTACTGTTGCCACACATTGCCCACCACATTGGCACGGAGTTCACTATAGAGCTTGGCAGCCCGGGCCCGGTGGGGACCCTCCAGATGACCATAGTGGTAGAGAGCCCCTAAGGCTAGGTAGTTAACATTGAGCCACACAGCACCCCGCCAGTAGGGAGGATCATGCTCTGAATTGCGTTGGCCATAAAAGGGGCTGGAGGCTGCGAGGGAGCGCAAACCAAAGGGGCTCCAGAGATGGCGGCTGTCAGCTAGAACATCTAGCAGGGGCCCAAGGCGGGATGAGTTGGGGTCCAGCAGCCGCAGCAGCATGGGAAAAAGACTGACGTAGCCCAAGGCATCCACATACTGTAAGCGAGGGTGGGGCCGGCCCACTACCCGCACCAGCCCTTGGGGGGGCCGGGGCTTCAGCTGCACTGCTTTTGTGTGGTTCCCAAAGTCTGCAAAGACTCCTAGCTCTGGGGCCCAGTGCAGCTCATCCAGGCTCTCTTCTGTCTCCAGTGAAGCAGCCAGTGGGCCCAGCTCTGCAGCTGCCTCAGCCTCTCCCAGCTGTTCTGCCAGCTGCGCCAGCACGCGGGCACCCAGTGCCACCCAGCACCGCAGGTCAAGGTGCCGCTCACTGGCTGAAGGGTGTGAAGCTCGGGGATAGTCATCCAGCCCTGAAGGCAGTGTCTTAGGGTTCAACAGGGTTGGCAAGGCGGGGTCCCGGCCCCGCCAGCGGTAAGATAGTGGCACTGGCCCTGCCTGGCTTTTATAGAGCCAGGAGAACCAGGCATGCAGACGGGGAAAGGCCCTGCGGAGGAAGGCAAAGTCAGCAGGGTCACCACCCTCTAGCATGTGGGCTACAGGCAAAAGCAGGGTTGGGGGGTTGGCATGGGCTGCCCGTTGCACCAGGAATTCTGGGGGCACCCGGGCTCGGGCCTCATCTCCCAGTACCTGCTCCCGTCCAATCCAGCCATCAGCATTGAGCAGCCCCAGCCAGTGGCCTAAGGCCTCCCGGGTAAGGCAGGGATCCCACCGCTGTACCACCAGTTGGTGAAAGCCCTCATCCCAGAGGAAGCCTCGTGGGAAGAATGACCTGGAGGGCACTGCTGTGAAAAGAGGGACAGGTGGAAAGAGGGCTGGGTCCACCTTCTGCTCAGACCCCTCAATCCCCATGTCTGCCAACACCAGACCCTGTCCATAGAAGTAGCCAATCCCACCAAGGAGGCCACTGAGGGCAACCTGACCCAAAGCCTGCTCCTCAGAGCTCAGGCCCTTCTTCTTCAGCTGAAAGGTCTTCTCAAAGCGCTCTCTAAAGGCTTTAGCATGGCTCTCCAGGGCTTGAGTCAGCAGGCTGCCTGCCAGCCGTGCCAGGGCTTGGCTTCCTCCTGCCTGGGCACTGCCCGATTCAAACACCAACTCCACAGAAAAGGGGACTTTCAGTGTCACCTGCTGTATCAAGAATTGCCCTTGTCCCTGTCCTTGCCCACTTGGGCCTCTGTCCTCCCACTTCAGAGATCCTGGCAAGCCGAGGTAGCGTTCAGGGGAAGCCCCTGGGGGCCGATGCTGAAACCAGCTATTTAGACGACTCTTCACCATCTCTGTTAGCAAGGGAAGTCCTGGGTTGGAGGACCAGAAGACATTGTAGCTTGAAGGGAAGAAGATAAATAGGAAATATTACTCAGGAGAAAAAGGTGGGGATTATAAAGAGAAATAAGAGGTGATCAGGAGTCAAGATGGGAGGGTCTTGGCAATGTCGGGGACTTGGAGCCTAGGGAGAAGGGAAATAACTGGTGGAAAGAGAGTAGAGTGAGGGAGATAGAAATCAGGCTAAGCCAGCATCCGTACCACCCCTACCATCACCCCACACTCTCTCCCCTGTTACCTGCTATACTTGGGGGCAGTATCCCCTGGATGGGTTGGTGGCATAAGTGTAAAGCGGAAGTCACCAAGTTCACTGGAGTGCCCACTGATGAATTTCAACTGCCCTTTGGCCCCAACCTCTGGTACTAGGACTTCCTTGCCATCTGTCACCACATAGAAGAACAGGGACACCAAAGGCAGGGCAGAGGTACCTGAGGCCTGGGTGACCAAGGACAGAAAAACACAGCATTAGATTAGTAGTCTCTCCTGAAAATCCAGCCTTACTCAAAGGGACACCAGGCAGGAGCAACATGGTAAACATACATCTGCACTGGTGAGGGTCAGTGACCCAGTGAGATGAGGTATAGAGATTGGCACAGGGTTTTCTGGGAAATAGAGTTTTTGTGTTGTGTACTATGCTAAGAACTTTACACATCATTTTCTTTTATTCCTACAATCTTATGAGTAAAGTGCTGTTTGTATCTCCATTTTGCAGACATGGAAACCATGGCTCATGGAAAGTAAATGGAGATGGTCATACAGGCAAGTGTTTAAGGCAGGCAGCCAGTTTCAGAGCCCCTGCTGTTAACCTTCACAACACACTGAGTTTGCTGGCAGCAAAGAAAAGGTGGAGGGACTATGGGCTGGGGGAAGGGTGTCCTGAGGCCCTGACCTGAGGCTCTACAGTCACTCTCCAGCTCCAGTCCCCTCCGTGCTGACCCCCAGGCCTCTTGACGAACTCAGTCGTGAGTCTTAGGGCCCCATCCTGGATTTGTTGCCGCCCGAAGGAGAGACCGTCGTGGAACTCCCAGCCATAGGGACCCACGCCGTCCCCCTGCTCACACGTGTGCCTGAGCTTAGGGGTCCCTGGGGTGGCGCCTTGCTGCGCCCACATCAGTCCTGGGGGTAGAATGGCCACGTAAGTCAAAGTGAGAGCAGGAGACCTGTCCCTCTGGGTCTTTGAGAATTTCACGATCATCCCTCCTCATAACTCTTCTGAACCACCCCTCCCCACTCTTGCTCTGCCATTAAACTGGGGCGCCCAAATTAGGAGTCCGCCTGCATGCCCGCCCGCTCCGAGGCCCAGTTACCGGTGAGGAGGGGCTTCGGGCTGCGAGTCTTCATGCCGAAGTAGACGTGAGGGCGGTAGGTGCCCCAGAAGAGGTCCGGGGCCACAACGGGGCTGGAAGAGTCGGGAGGCAATGCCGGGGGCGCGGAGTGCAGTGTGACTGCCCGCCGCACACGGTGCCACGCCAGCAGCCAGTATCCTGACAGGCCCAGGGCCAGAGACAGGACCACGACGCCCAGAGCCATTCTCCAGACAGAGCCACGAGCCCCACCGCCCCGTCGTGCGGGGCCGCCCCGAGCCACCCTTTCAGCTATCCGCGCTCCTTCTGCCGGAGCTCCACGGCGCCGCCGCTCGCCCCGAGCCATCTTGGCACGGAGGTCGCGTCGCGGAGTGCTCGGACAGGTGGCAAAGGAGCCCGGGTCCTGCCTTGCCTCTCCGGTTTGCGCGCTGCGCCCGGGAGGCCACAGATCTGTCACCCGCACCTGTGGGTCCGCGCCTCCTACTCCACTTCCTCCTCCCGCCGGAAGTCCCGCCTCGCCACGTAAGATTTAGTCTCAAAGCCGGAACCGCTGTCTCAGCGTGGTTTAGGACCAGCTCTATCCTTAGTTAACGTTTCTTTGGCGTCCTCGCGAATTTCACAGGCTAGTAGATACAAGTAATCGCACGTTGGCTTTTTGTTTTGTTTTCCAAGTGATTATTAAGAACCTGAGACGTCTTCCCGAGTTTTGACATTTAGCCGCCCCCTAACCCGCCCCAATCAGGTGGCTGAAAACTGTGGCCTAGAAAATTAAAATAAATTTGTCCGGGCCACAGAGCCGGGAAGTGACTAGCGTGGAGCCGAGGTGTATCTAAAATGGACTGGATGGGGCGCCCGAATGGCTCAGTCGGTTAAGTATTCGACTTTGGCTCAGGTCATGATCTCATGGATCGTGGGTTCGAGCCCAGCATCAGACTCTGTGCTGACAGCTCAGAGCCTGGAGCCTGCTTCAGATTCTGTCTCTCTCTCTCTCTCACTGCTCCCCGCCCCCCCCCCCACTCATGCTCTGTCTCTCTCCATCTCTCATAAATGAAATGTTAAATAAAAGAGTGGACCCAAAAGGAAGCCTGAAATCTGTTCCAGCAGTCTTTAAGCAACTTGTAACTTTAGAGAAATCAGATATCCACTCAGTCCAGGATTCCTTATCTAGATGAACCCTAAAAGGTCCAGAATGGTGGTGCATGCACTTTGAGAATGCACCCCCCCCCCCACCGCCCCTTTTCTACAAACCAGGAAGCTAAGGGGCTTAGGGGAAGGATAGCTTATAGTCAGGTCAAGAAAGGCTGTAGGAAGAAGGCCACATTTGCACCTCAGGTGGACCTAAAAGAGTTAACAATTGGTGGTTCAGAAAAGCAACACAGATTCACAGTTAACTTGTGACACCAACAGCTCCGCATAAAAGGGGCACCTGGGTAGCTCAGTGGGTTAAACTCCTGACATCAGCTCAGGTCACCATCTCAGGGTTCCTGGCTTTGAGCCCTGCATCATGCTCTGTGCTGACAGCTCAGAGCTTGGAGCCTGCTTCCGATCCTAGGTCTCCTCTGTCTCTGTCTCTCTAACTGCCCCTCCCCTGCTCACTCTCTCTCAAAAATAAACAATATATTTTTTAAAAAGGTATTTTCATAAAGTACAAGTCCCTATCATCCTTTAAAAAACCTTACTCAACCTCATTATGCCACTTTAGCTACTATCACACCTCCCATCCAAATTCATTATATAAAGCTAATACTTTATGCTACACATATCCACTTTGTATTTTGCTATAATCTGACATCTGGCCCTACCCTCCACTGGTGGACTTTTTACTCTTCCAACAATCACCTCTGACCAAACCCAATGGGTCACTCCTGTCTTTATCTTCCTTGCTATCATTACATCTAATTCACATGTCTATTGTAGCACTTACTACATACCTGGGTTTCATTATTAATCTTTGTATCCCAGTACTAACCACAGTTACAGGCTCAAGGGAGATGGTAAATATTTGTAAATGTGACAAATGTTAATTGCACACCGTATATCAGGCACTATGCAAAGCGCTGGGGACACAGAGAAAACAGCCCCAACCTCAAGTTCACAGTGCCAGCATTCAATCTATGTTTACAGCAATGTCTGAACCACCCCCATTTTTACAGATGAGGAAAGTAGTAAAGTTTGGCCAGAGAGAAGAGCCAGCTAGCCATCGAGCTGGGCGAACTCAAATCTAGGCTGTCAGTATACTTTTGGCTGTAACATAGGCCTCTTAGATAACACTTATGTTCCTGGTAATGTTCTAGGCATTTAAAAATAGCAACTCATTTAATTCTCTCAACAGTCCTTGAAGACTGGTACTATTATCCCAATTTGGCAAATGAGGAAACAGGCACTGAGAGACTTAAGTAATGTTTCCACAATCACAGAACTACTTAGAGGCAAAACTAAGATTTCAACCCTAAGAATTCTGGCTCTTTACTACACCATACTGCCTCCTGGTAGGTTTTTGGTTTGTTTTTCAGTAGTTTCTTTTTTAAAGGGGGAGGGGAAAAAGAGCTCTTGAAGATAGCACCCTTTTACGCAGAGAAGCAGTGTAGTGATGCATACCAAAGTCATGGAAAATGTATTTGGCAAAGTACACAGCAGGCAGTGTCCAGACATCCTTGATTGTGTAAGCATTCTGAAGTTCTCTAAACCAGGAGTCATCAACCATTTTTTCCTATAACCCATGGTAAGAAGCAATTCTATTCTGCAACCAACTACCTGCAGATATGCATACATAAACATACTTCATGTTTTATATGTATATATTCATGATTATGCTGAAAGCTTACATTTCTTAAAAGAATACTTTGTGGCATGAACTCTGATACTTTTTATTCTACTTTACTGTGTTTTTGAAAGGCTGATTTAACCCTCTAAATTAATTTCATAATCCATACGAATGGGTTGGTAATCCAGTATGAAAAACACATTTAGGCACAGTGTGAAACAAGTAGTGACCTGCTTTGAAAGACAAAATTAAGCAGCAGCAAAAATGGTCAGAAAAAAGGAGATTGGGTGGGAGAATACACTGATACAGGAAAGTGAATGGGAACAGAGAAACATTTCAGAAGCTTTTGTTTAAAAAAGAATATTCTGAATTGACTAACTGGATATGCAGGGAAAGAGAGAGGGCAGAAGCAGAGTAATGCTGTGGTTTCCAGCCCAGGTAGCTGAGCTGATGAAGCAGATGAAGGAATGGGGAAGTCAGGAGGAAAGACAAGTATATGTGTATGTAAGATTATCAATTCTATTTTGGACAAAGAGTGCTGGTGGGGTTTGGAGGAAATCGCTAGTAGGGAAGCTGACTATAACACAGTAGTTGAGATTAGAGCCAAACAGAAATGTAGGATTTAACCCGAGTTCAAGTTATGACAGGATGAAATGCTCACAAATAGAAAAGAAAATGAAGGATGAGAGAAGTACAATTTTATGGCTAGAAGAAAAAAAGGCCCCCGGGGAAGAGAACTTCCACAAGGGAGTCAATTAATTAGTGGCAGATGCTATTGAAACGGAAATACGAGGACCGAGGACCGAGAAAAACAGCACTGGATTTGGCTATTAAGAGGTACCTTGAGTGAGTGGTGGGGAAAAGCCAAATTCAAGAGGTTTAAGCAGGGAGTGATGGTAAGAAAATGAAATAAATTCAAGTTTGTGCAGACCCCTCTCTGATCGTGTCTCGTTTCAGAAATGTTGGTTGGATCAGTAGTCACAGGGTTCGCTTTTTTTTTTTTTCTTTTTGGCGCTCCGTGGCCCTCCAGATTGTGATAAGTGATGAAGTCCCTCAAACTCTTAGCTTAGTGTTCTAGCAATCCCCAAGCTAAAATCGGCTTGTTGATCTCTTCTGCATTGTCAGCGTCCGGTACCAGCGCTTGGCTTGTCCCCGCTGCCCGCCGCAGCCCTAGCCTGGATGTGAGAAGCAAAGGCCGTGAGCATTTCCTGGGCGGTGAGGTGGGTGCCGCGCATAATCAGGCGATGCCCGTCTCCTGGGGAAGAAATAAACGAGTCAGGCACGGAGAGGGCGGCGGGGGCCGGACTGAGGGCACGCGGGCAGCCTGGGGCCCCTTCCGCCCGCCTCCCCACCACAGCCCACCGAACAGTACGTCCACGCAGGGCTCGGAGCCGTCGTGCCTCACGTCCACAATCACCGAGCAGTTGAGGTTGGTGGAACGGACCTTCTCGCTGCTCACCGCCTGGAGGAAGGTCCTGCGGTGGACAAAGAGCTTGAGCGCCCGGCCGAGAGGGCTAGACCCCCAGCGGGAGGAAGGCGCGCCCCTTCCCGTCCCCATTTCCTTCCG
This sequence comes from Suricata suricatta, assembly GCF_006229205.1. Taxonomy (NCBI): domain Eukaryota; kingdom Metazoa; phylum Chordata; class Mammalia; order Carnivora; family Herpestidae; genus Suricata; species Suricata suricatta. The sequence goes on from NC_043703.1 coordinate 117,166,522, forward strand.
CCTCGTACCTCGTCGACTCCACATTCTTCTCAAAGGGGCAGAACTGAACCCGAACCAGCTTCACAGACCGGAGCCCGAGCCGAGCCAAGGACGCCGCCATGGTGACCTCCGCACCGGAAGGCCTCGTGCGGGCGGAAGTGTCCGTTACCGCCGCGCCCCCCTCCCTACCCCGGGCTTCTTCAGTGTGCAGCTCTCCGATTCTGCAGTTCCCGAGCTAGCGTTCCCTGGGCGCCCCACCCCGAGAGGAGGATGAAGGCCTGTGGGGAGGGAGGTGGTTTCCACACAGCGTATGGAGGGCCCCAAAGTAAGCGGCCAGTAAATACCTATCATTAATGCTCCTCTTGTACCACGGTGAAGACAATAAATAGTATAAAAGCCTTGCGCTTGGCTCCGAGAACACGTCCATCTTCTGTGGCCTTTCCCTTTCCGTACGTTGCTGTGCCAGATCTAGGCTAACACAGTCTCAAGCGCTGGTCCCTTTGGTGAGGACACTGCCATGGCAGGGATTATACAGCTACCGGGGGGGTAAGCCCTACTCAGGTAACAAGATCAAACACGTTGAACTCTGAGTAACCAAAGTTTAAACGTGAAGGTCCTTTAGCCTAATATTGTTAAGTGATTTAAAATAGTAACGAGACAGGGAGCATAGGGTAATACAACCCTTGGGACTGATCCAAATGTAGAAATGCCTATTCCAACTCTGTGGTTCCTGATGAATTGTGTGTTTATTCTGGCTTCTGGGACTTTAGAGGAAGTGGCATCTAGGCTCTCTGCTTTCTATCACTTTTTCTCTTCCCCTTTCCCCAGGGATCCAACTCCATAGCCCTTCTCCTAGGGCCTAGTCCTGAGACGTCTTCACTGCTGGGGAACTAGGCCTGAGCCTCCCAAGGATGCTAACCTCCAGCTTCTAGACTATGGTGTTTGGCCCTTTACTCTGGATTCCAAGCACTGGAGTGATATTGGAGTCTTAGCTCTTAAGTCCAGGCTCTATGTAGCTTGTGGTTCTCAGGTGTCTTTTCTTCCAAGCTCCCAATTGTAGGCTTCTTTAATATACACTTTGAAATACCTGGGCTTTCCCAGCCAGAGATGGGGAGCTCTGACTTTCTGGCTCCTGGTCCCAAGCTCCTTAGGATTCAGGACTGGTCCCCAGGCAGGAAAGAAAAGGCAAGTGCCAACGGGGACGCTGGTGCTGCCTCAGGGCAAGCCAGGCCTGCTGATTTCCCACCAGGTAAGCCTCTGGGCTAGGTCCCCCTCCCCACAGTGTGCTTAGCAGCTGAGCTGTCTGGGCTGGGGGTGCTCCAGGCCGAATAGGGGGCTCCAAGCTCTCCAGGCTGTTGAGGCTGCTGCTGGGCAATTCCATGTTCTGGACCTCACTGCATGTACCTAGTAAGGCAGGAATGGAAGACAGGCAGTATGACCACCCTTGACAACTATAGGAGGTCAGTGATGAGGACAGGGGATGGGGCAGGTCAAAGAGGATCAGAGTGACTCACAGCAACAGGGAGGCCTCCTGTGCACTTCAGGCTTGGGAAGGGGCTGCTGGAATAGACACAGCAGGGCCCCATCCAGCCTCTGGAAAATATTGAGTGTGAGCAGAGTCTGGCGAAGTTCGGGGGACAGACCCCACTGCTCCTCCTCCAGCAACTCCCGAACCACTCCGAAGTCTTGTCTGAGCTGCAGCGCCCCCTGCAGGCTGAAGGCCAAGGTACAATGTGGCCACCTGCCTCTACTGCCTCTCTAATTGCTCTGCCCCACCTATACCCCCTCCCATTTTCCAGTTCCATCCAGGCCTCTGCCATTGCCTCCCTTTCTCCCCACCTGAACCGGATCCTGTGCGTGAGGATGTGGTCAAGCCAGGCACCCAGGATGGCTGTCAGTGCCTGGCCAAGGGCAGAGGCCTGGGCGTGGGGTGGCAATCCCTGCGATCCTTGCAGCACAGGCTCCAGTACAGTGCGAACCACCAACCCAGCATACTCACTAGGAATGCTGGGCAGTTCTGGAGTGAGAGAAGAGAAAGGACAGGATATGAGGCTATGGAGACATGTTGAGCCCTTAAGGGAATGTTCAGGGGAAGATGGTAGGATGGGACACAGAAGATGAGGACAAGGATAGAAACAGATAAGTGGAGCCAGGATCTGAAGGAGTCAGGACATTATTACCCCCTGGAACTCTGGAAGGGGATGCTGGAAAGAGGAGTTACCGGGAGAGAGACGATGCCTCCAGTACCGGCCCCGTGGCATGTAGAGTTCAAAGCACTGTGTGGCTTGTTTATGACATTCTTGAAAAAAGAGACTTAGTGACTCCTCAGGCAGGAGCTGTGGAGATATGGAGAAAGTAAAAGGGGCTTCTCTGTTGGGGAATTGTCAAATTATGATGCTCTTCTAAACCTGAGGTATTTAACCTGGCTTCCATAAAGCCTCAGAACAGAATTGTATGTATAATTCTTTGGGCTTGGGCAATTCTGAGGAGAGATGCCTCAACTTTATTGGGTTTTCCTAAAGGCCTGGACCCAGAAAAGATGATAGACAATTGCCATAGGATTACCCTGCTTTTCTCAGCTTGGCTCGGAGTCTGGAAATCCTCCAGGTTAATTTTACGCTATAGGAACATTAATAGGAAAAAGGGGGAAGATATCCTCACCACTACCAATGTTTAAATGCAAATACTAGAGAGAGGGGTCTGCATGATCTACAGACAGGCAGAGGCTGAAGAAAGAAAGGGGGAAGTGTATGATCCTCTACAATCTATGAAAGGAAGGCAAGAACTATATGCAGACCAGGAGCAAGCACTTAACTTTCTGAGATTCAGAACCTTTTGGAATGTCCTTAAACTAAATATTTTTACACCCTACTTCCATTTCTCCAGAACAGTGTAACCCATAAAGCAAAAAAAGCCCATGGGCTGGTTTGGTCTCTGTGCTTTGATAGGTTATGTTTTTGCTGTGGTCTTGGGGAGCCTGGGTGGCTCAGTCAGTTAAGCATTCGACTCTTGGTTTCAGCTCAGGTCATGATCTCACTTGAGTTCGAGCCCCGAGTCAGGCTCCATGCTGACAGCATGGGATTCTTTCTCCCTCTCTCTGCCCCTCCCCCACCTGCTCTGTCTCAAAGAAAATTAAGAAAAACTAAAAAAGGGGGGTCTCTACAGCCCATTTTGGAGAAGAACCCCAAGAAATGGGGAAAATGGGGTATGTAGCTCTGTAAAGAAAAGGTAACTGGATGCTTGTAAGCCTGAAGAGAGGAAGGTGCTTGGGGGCTGGACTTGGGGGAAGTAGAGCCCATGTGGCTTCTAGTACATATCCTGACAACAGCCTATCCTAAATCCAAATTCTTGCTCTCTTCTGAAAACCAAAACCCCTTCTTCCTTATTTATACCAAGGAAACTACCCTATTGTCAACTGACATTTGTTAGGAATTTCTCTGCATTCAACACTCTGAGGAAATACAAGGTCACACTATGAAATAGTCTTTCTGTCTGGGACATTACAGTCGGGTGGGGAGAAAGCTCACAATGTCTGATTCTTTTCCATCCCAGTGCCACACGCAGTGGAATGCCCAGAGCAGACATCCAACAGTGCCATCCAGGCACAGGAACAAGGCATGCAGAGTCCTTTACACAATGTTTAGTCCACACTGTCCCTGTTCTCACAACTACCAAGAGCTGGACCCTTTTTTTCGTTTCCTCATCTCCTAACCTGACTAGTACAGCTGTATCAGATTCTATCATAGTCTCCACTGTTCCACTCCTGCTCTTCCCATGGCTCTCCATCACTTGTGAGACAAAGCCAAAATTTTGTGGGCTGGTGACCAGTGCCCTCCACAATTTGATGCCAACCTGCTTTCTCTATAGTCCTGCTTTCTCCAGTCCCCTCTCCACCTCTGGACAAAAGTGTGTTGTGCATGAATGCATGCATGCACACATGTGCACATACATGCACACATGTGCACATACATGCACACACACACATACACACACAAAGGGGACTTCTGCTTTGGTCAGGCCATCTCCCCACTACTCCCCCAAGGAACTATGGACTGCCCACCCTCACTTCCAGTACCCCTGCCCTGGGGAAGCAGTGCACAGCACCAAGACATTGTGGTAAGCAGGAACATCTGAGTGGCAGAGAGAGGGATGTCTGGGTGGCTCAGTCGGTTAAGAGTCTGACTTCAGCACCGGTCATGATCTCACGGCTTGTGAGTTTGAGCCCTGTATCGAGCTCTGTGCTTACAGCTCAAAGCCTGGAGCCTGCTTTGGATTCTGTGTCTGCCTCTCTCTCTCTGCCCCTCCCTGGCTCATGCTCTGTATCACTCTCTCTCCCAAGAATAAACTTAAAAAAAATTTTTTTTTTAAATAAAAGGAATGCAGAGAGAAAAGAAGCAGAGAGACAAAGTCTGAACTCTGTAGCCATACCCCTATTCAGGGCAGAGTAATTCAGATCAGAGGAGAAACTTGGGCAGGAAGAGAAAACAAAAAGAGAAACATCTTCCATAGTAGGAACAGATATTGGGGGAAAATTAAAATAGAAGCATAATAATTTATTCATAAGTTTAGAAGGAAATAAAATACTAGAAGACAGACAAATTTATTAATAAGTTTAGAAGAAAATAAAATACTAGAAGACAGACAAATGAAGGTTATCACTGTGGAACAGGAATCAGAGGTGGGGTAGGGGCCAATTAAAGTGCTACTTTTTTCATTAAAAGCCTTCTAAAATGATATTATATTTCACCTTTATTATTTTTTTAAATTTCTTTTAATTCTGAGAGAGACAGAGTGTGAGCACAAGGTGGGGAGAGGAGCAAAGGGAAAGCGAGAATCTCAAGCAGGCTCCATGCTCTTGAGATCATGACCTGACCTGAAGTCAAGAGTCAGATGCTCCACCAACCTAGCCACCCAGGCGCCACTATTCTATTTTACTTTTTAAACTATGGACATATATTACTTGTTAAAAATATATGCTATATATTTAGAAAAGAGAAACATATCAAAGCGAGTAAATAAAAGATTCAATCATTTATCTTGCTTTTTCTCTATAAAATATACTTCAGAGTAACCAAGAAATTAATGAAGGCAAATTTCACTTTATATGAATAGTTCAACTAATAAATGAAGAAGAAATGATAGAATTGGAATATCACCATTTTGCACCCTTTAATGAAATAATGGATCTAGGTAGTAATCATTAGTGGCTGTTAATGTCCCAAAATGAGAGTCTCACATACAGAGGAAACAGAATTGACCAGGAGGTGATAACCGGTACAGTCTCAGTGGTAGGAATATGGGGGTCCATTATACTCTTCTCTCTATTTTTGTATATGTTTGAAGTTTTCCATAACAACAAGGTAAAGAAAGAACAAAAAATGAACAGAGCAAGAAAAGACAAACCCAGCAGTAACTCCAGGGAGATTCCAAGTCCCTGGGATGTTCCACCGCCGTCACCACCCCCATCATCCTAACCCTGAAGCTGGGCACAGAACAGACTCTTAAACTGCCACTGCCAGGGCCCCTGCTCGTCTCACCTGGATCTGTGCGGCTAACTTCTGGATCTCCAGGCCCAGCTGCTGCTCCACCTCCAGGGACAAGCTTTCTTCTGAAGCCAATCTAGACAGAGCTGCTGCCTCATGCAATAGAGGCTTTGCCAGAAACAGGATGTGAGATTTCAGCCCAGCCCAGGCTCCTCTCCTGCCCACTTCCCAGCTACTCACAGGTAAGTCCTTCTGGATCAGGAGCAGGAAAGAATCTGGGGCCCACGCTGCCAGATGCTGCTGAGTTCTACCCCAAAACCAGAGGAAGGTGGTCTGCAGGGTACAGAGCCCTAGAGCAAGGGGTGCAGGATCTGGGGAGAGGAGGATGGACCATCTGAGGGTCACAGAACCAGCCCCTCTGGGAGGAGGCAGGCTTCTGAACAGAGTGAAGGAATAAAGAGGATGTCTTCCACTGTTCTGTTCTTCCATCCCCAGCACCTTGTCTCACCTGGAGGCTGACAGAGGAGCAGCCCGGACCTGGGTTGCCCAAGGGCATCCAAGAGAGGAGGGAAGAGCTGTTGCAAAAGTTCAGTGGTATGAGAGGATGAAGGACGGCTGCTCTGATATTCGCCAGCAGATCCCAAGGCCTGGCAGAAGCCTGAGGATAAGGGGTATGGTCTGATGAGGAAGGGGCAATCTTGGGCCGTGTCACTCGCAATGCCCCTCCCTTCTCACCTTGGTCCCAGTTCCAGATAAGAGACTGATGAAGTAGGTTGCGACACAAAGAAGCCAGCTCCTTCTCACACTCCTGAGGCAGGGATGCTAGTGGGAGAAATGACTTGGAGCCTGAAGAGAAGGCCTCCCTTTTCCAGAACCACTGCCCACAGTGATGGGGGGAAAGGGGCGGCTTCCACGAGACTCAAGACTTGAGTGGAAAGTGAGATTTTGCCCTGAAAGCCCAGAACTATCTGTGGGGAGGAGGGGATGGGGTGGGGGCGTTCATTCTAAAGGGCCTGCTTTTGCAGTCTGGTTGGCAGGGGAGTGAGGTGGCTAGGGAGAAGAGAGACCCCAGTTTTCCTAAATGCCCACCCAGGCCCATCACTCACCCTGACCTAGTGCCTGACTCAGCTGTTCTGCAGCTGCCCTGCGGTCCCTCCATGGTCCTAGACTTAGGTTCAGACTCTGAGCACAAGCTGCCCACAGCAGGGTCCAGTACTGGCTCCACAGGGCTCCAGCCCCTCCAAGCCCCCGTCCAATGCTGACTGAATCATTCGCGCCCCCCAGCAGCCCCAGCAGCCCGGGCAGCAGCTCCCGCTCCTCCTGGCACCGACTTCGGAGGTGGTCCCGCAAGCCCGACCCCCTGAGGGCCTCATCTAGCTGACCAGCCACCAGGCAACCCCGCTCTCCCGTCAGGAGGTGGAGCACACGAAGGGGTGGGAAAGGGCGCGCAGCCCCCGGGATTTGGTTCAAGGTTTTTCTCAGCAGTTGGTGGTAGGCGGGAAGTGCCAAGAGCACGTCAGCAAGTTGGGACGACAGGCCCGGGCTGGCAGGCTCCCGACCCAGAGCACGAAGCTGCATCTCGATGGCAGCATCCAGGCGCTGAGCGGCCAGCCCAACGGGGCGCGCCAGGAGTAGCGGCTCGGGAGTCTCCCGTAGGCCGATTCGCAAGACAGCCCCACGGGAAGGGTGCAGCAGCAGGTCGCGGCACAGCTGAGGCAAGGGGCTGGAGGCAGGGGCCGGCGCGCCGGGACTCAGGATCCTCAGGAGGCGCACGGCCGTCTGTAGCTGGCAGGCGCAGTCCCGGGCTTGAAGGAGCTGCTCCCGCTCGCGATGCAGGCGCAGCAGCACAGCCCGAAGACGCTGCAGGGCGGGAGGAATGGGGCGGCCAGCGGCCGGCTCCCGCCAGCAGTCAGCAGCGCCCGCCTCCTGGTGCTCTCCAGCATCTGCAGGCGCCGGCGCAGCCCACCACGGCCTTGCTCCCCGAACTCCACTAGGCGGTGGGTCCAGGCAGGGAATGCTCCCGGCAACCGGCGGCCATGGCCAGCCACGAAAGTCCCCGCGAAGAGCGCCCCCCTGACTTCTCTCCCACTGCTCCTCCACAGCGCCTTCGGGTTGTGCCCCAAACGGCGGCATGGTAGCGAGCGGAGGCAGAAGGCCACCAGAGCGAGACGCCTGGGCCATGGGATGCTGAGTCCGGAACGAATCTAACGATTCCCATTTGCCGGCACCGCCTAACGCCCGCCGCCGCCGTGACTCCGCCCCATCCCTGGAGCCGTCATTTCCAGCCGCCAGAATGTCTTGGACTCTCTCGCGCTCCGTAATTGGAGGCTTCTGCCCCTAACAAAGATGGTAGCTTATTCTGTCCTACTCCGCCCTTCGGTGGGTATCAACTACCAGATCATCTTTCACTTTCGGGTCACTGTTATCGGGAGATGGCGCCGATTCCGAAGACAGTGGGGCGGATAAAGCTAGGTAAGCAGGTGTGACTAGACAGGAGAGGGTCCAGGAGGGTAGGGACAGCCCCACCTGGGTCTGTTTTCAGGAGGGTCTTGTGCTTCACGCGGTGGGCGGAGGGCTGCGGACCATCCAACCCGAGCACCGTGACGCGCAGTTGCCTTCCTTTACTATAGACTGCCCTCTGCGGCCTGGCTGCCCGCTGGAGGTCGCTGCTGTCCCCAAACTCTGCAAGGAATTCGGTCCTGAGGACTACGGCGCAGAGGTAAAAGGGACTCCTAGCTCCCCTCTTCCGGTGTAGCTTGGTCACGCCTCTTTCCAGCCGGCAGAGCTGACCGCCGCCGCTGCCGGGCACCTCCCAGGGCTCGGAGGGCTCTGTGGGCTCCGCAGCTGCGCAGCCTTCAGCCGGGCCCTAGAGAAGCGCGTGGCACTTGGAGGGCGTGGGTCCCCGGGGACCACGCCGCCTAGATAAATGCTGGAAGTAGGCGGGATTGAGTTGACGATGGTTTCTGAGTTGAGGATTGGGAAGTGGGTGAGAGTTCTTAGGATAAGGTATTATGAACAGAGGGAACAGTGTGAGCAAAGTCGCCAAGGCAAGGAAAAGTTTAGAGAACTTCACCGAAGTGAGACTTGAGCGGTTTGGTTGGAACTGTAAGAAATGAAGTGGGAAAGAAAGTGAGAGGCTTGAAAGGCTTTGTCTGGCAAAGAGGCTTGAATGTCCTCAAGTAGGTGATAGGGTTACTGAGGGAAGGATCAGATTTAGGAGCCCTGAGGAGCTGTGTTTCCAACTGCTTTCTGGGGATCTCCAAAACCTCAAACTCAACAAGTCCAGAAGTTGACTCATCATCATCTTTGCAAATTGGTTGCTTTTCCTCTAATCTTAGTTTTGGTTAGCAACACAAACTGACTTCTAGTTGCTTAAAGCAGAAATCTGAGAATCATTGTACATAATCCTCCCTTTCCTTTACCTCACACATTTAATCACTAAAATCCGCTTCAGAAGTGTCTCTTGACTCAAGCCCATCGTTTTCCCTTCCTGCTCCAACTGCCATGACCTTAGTTCAAGAACTCATTCTCTCTGGCCTGAACAGTCCTAATGGCCTGCTAATTAAACCTTCCACCCCTAGACTCACATTCCCCAGTGCTGTTTCACTTGAGCAATCTACTCTCATCACTGACAAGATGAAGTCCAACCTCACTGACTCACACAGGGTTCTTCAGACCCAGCTCCTGACTACATCTCTATTAGACTAGTCTCCTCACCAATCTCTCTGCTTTTGCTCATTCAGCACACATATTAAACACCAGCTATATACCAGGTACTGTTTGAGGCACTGGGAAGACGGCAGTAAACCAAACAGACAAAAATCTTTTTTTCCACTGAATTAGAAGCGTCTAGTGGAGGCAGCCAATCAACAAATAAATAATATAGTTTGCCAAATATGAAAACTGCAAAGAAAAGTAAAGCAGGAAGGACAGGGAGTGCTGAGTGGAGTTGAGAACTTCTCTTCTTAAAGGAAGTGGTCAGGGAAGGCCTCCTGGAGAAGGTTAAGAAGAGATCTGAAGGTGAGCATTCACTGGGGAAAGAGCATCCCAGGGAGCGGAATTAACAAGTGCAAACTCCGGAGGTGAGAGCACACTTGGTGTGTTGCAGAAACTTCAGAGGAGACCACTGACTGCTGTAGGTAGAGGTAGGCCAAGAGGGTAGGGAGATGATTCGTGAAGAACTGAGGAGCTAGATCATGTTCAGCAATGTGGTGAATTAAGAGAGTAGCAATAGATTGTGGTTTGGGGAGAGGTAGAAGGTCAAAGTAATCCTTTTTTGTTTTTAAAAATGGCTAGACCAGACCAGGTAGGAAGTTGAAAGAAACCCCACAGGAGATTGAACTTGAGACTAAGTCTTGATAAAAGTGCACAGCAGTGTAAATGAAGATGCTGTTGAGTCAGGACGATTTCCTGTGGAAACCCTGGCTCTAAAACTGCTTAGAAAGTCGACTCTACCTCAGTGATCTCAAGTCCTTCCTATGCATCAGCTTAGCACTTTGGAGTTTCATGTGGCTTCTAAGTTTCTCAGTCAGTGGGCCATCACCCAGTAAGGGGTGTGCTCTGTTTAGGCCTGCTTAGGCCACACAGGAACAAGATGACTCCTGTCCTCCTCTAAAGCTTACACTAACTGGGGAAGTGATTCTCATAAGAACCACAGAACGTAATGGGCCAGGTCTTGAAGAGCCTTGTTTCATCTTGTGAATGATGAAGCCAAGGTTCAGAGAGGCTAAACGACTTGTCCAAAATCAAACAGCCAGGCAGTGGCAGAGCCAGAACTAAGATCAAGCAGCTTCATTTCACGACAGTGTTCTTTCCAGTTCCATGCTTCTCACCAATTGAGGGAGCAATAAAAAGCAGTGAATAATACAGTTCTAAATTGTGTAACACAGAGCATGTGAGTATAGCTGCACTGAGTGAGAGCAGAGATTATTGGAGATGAAGAGGTCTGGGAAGGCTTTGAAGGAAGGTGAAATTTGAACTGGACCTTGAAGGTGAGACAAGATGTGATGAGAAGCTCAGAGCCAGGATTAGGGGACAGTTGGGGGAAAGATCCTGGAAGGGACCTGACAGCAGAGGGATGAAAGCAGCCAAGCAGAGAATTACAAAGGAAGATTGGGAAGGTCAGCCATGGAGTGTTTTGGAAGGCTCCAGATCCCAGGCTGAGGAGCAAGACTCAGTCCCGCCTATGGCCTTGGCAGTGGGAAATTACTGGAAGTTAGTTGCTGAGTAGGGAAGTAACTGCTGAGAGCTTGGTTTGGGGGAAAACAGATGAAGTGCAGGGGAGAGGCCAGCCAGGCTCTCTCATTTAGGCATGTGGTAGCTCCTGAGTGGGTTATATGGGGTTGCTCATATTCAGGGATATGACAAGGGACATAGTTGGAAGAGCAGGTAGGAAGGATCTGTTTCTGGGGCCTCAGTGCAGCTGACCTACTGGCAGGTCAAGGGGAAGAGATCTTGTATGATGGAAAAGGCCGGACTGAAAGGCTGCACAGAACCTTGGGGAAGCAGGAGAGTAGCGAAGGAGGTGACTCACCAGACAAACCAGAGCAGTGTGTCTTAAGGTGCTGAGTGGGGAGAAGTCAGCCAGTAAGGTTCTCCAGGCTGGGTGGCTGATTTGTGGTTGCCATGGTGGAGGGGTCAACCCATCCAAGCCCCTCATTCTCTCCCAGAGCTCCCTCCAACACCAGCCTCCCCTCTTCTCCCCTTCCCAGGACATAGTGGATTTTCTTCGACGGCTTGTGGAGAGTGATCCCCAGGGCCTGCACCGGATCCATGTGGATGGGAGCAGTGGGCGGCTGCAGCTGTGGCACCATGGTGGGGCGTGCAGGGGCCGGGCCCAGGGGTTGAGGCTGATATGCTGGGGAGGGTTGGCCCTCACATACTCCTCTCTCACGTTCCTCTATGTTTCCCTTATCCTTCTCTCCTGACAGATTACCTCCTGGACCATTTCTGTGATGAGGCTAAAAAGCCTGGACAGAGTGACATAGACAAAGGGGCTGAGGGAGTGGGCACCTACTGTGGTCTCCGAAAGTCCTTCCTGTATCCTCCTCAAGGGTCTGAGCCCTATGCGCCCTGCCCTCATAGACCATCTGCCTCTGCATTTGCCTCCGGTGGCTCAGACAGCCTGCTTGAGGTGACCATGCCCCAGAAACTCCTGCTGACTGAAGAGGTGAGACTGTCAACAAGGGGCTTCTCCTCCCCCAGGGCTCCTCCAAGTGCCATATTCCCATATCTGTATTCTCCCCTAATCTGGACCTTTCAGGGTCCTTTCATACTCCTGGCCTCCCTTCGGTTTTCTTGTTCTCTGTCTCTTTTCCTGTCACCTGCCTTTCCTTCTCCAGGAAGCCAATCACCTGGCTGAGGAGCTGGTGGCTGAGGAGGAGCGCATGAAACAGAAAGCAGAGAAGAAACGACTCAAGAAGAAGGTGGCTGGAGGCAGGAGTGGGAGCCTGGAGGGATTTAGGAGAGAGAAAGAGGGAAGTTTTGTGAGAGTAGGAAAGAACTCAGCATGGTCTGTCGTGGACCCTCTTGCCAGAAAGGGGCCAGCGGGCTCAGAGCCCAGAGGTGGAAGGTCTCATGGAAGCACTGCGGGGGGTGGTCCTGGAGTCACACTATACTGCCTGGGCTGGAATCTGCCTCTTTCTTACTGTGAGACCTCTGCCTGGTGACTCTCCTGTCTGCTTGTTCACCTGTAAAATGAGGATGACACAAAACCTACCTCATTAGAGTTGCAGGAATTAGATGAGATAGTGTATACAAAGCTTTTAACCCAGTACATGTCATATAATCTGTGTCGTACACGTGAAGGATTGGTTTCAAGATACAAATTGTGTGTGTGTGTGTGTGTGTGTGTATTTACATAGAAGGTTCAAATAATACATCATCAGCATCATTGCATTGTCATTATCATTGCAGCGTCAAAAGGATCGCAGGCGACAGGAGCGCTTAGAGCAGGAGGGTGGGGAGTCCAAGGTGAGTGTCTACAGGAAGGTATGGGAGCACTCAGTGCCAGGAGAGTGGGAGCTGAGAAGACAGGCATCTCAGGGATCCCTGTCTGCCTTCCCTTCAGGTCAAGGCCACCCCAGATGGAGATGGGAGTCCCCCATCTAGCCCCGGGAACCCTGCTCAGGGACAGTGTGGTGAGGAAGAGGTGAGAGCCCTCTTGCTTCCCTTCTTGGTCTCTGCCCACTCCCACCTGTCCCTCCACCTGCTCCATGACATACTTCATCGCCATTCCCTCCTAACTTTCCTTTCTGCTCACAGGACTTACTGGATCTGTCTAGCACTTTTGTGTCTCTGGCTTTGCGCAAAGTTGGGGATTGGCCCCCCAGTGCCCGCAGAGAGAAGGGACTGAGCCAGGAGCCCCGAAGCAAAAGTCTGGGCCCTCAAGAGAAGACGGGCCAGGAGGAAGGGAGCTCTCCAATAGAAGAAAGCCCCAGGCAGAGCCCTAAAGCAGAGGTGAGGTGACCAGTAGAAGGACTTCTCTGGCTCTAGAATCAAAGGACCTGGGGTCCAGCTCCATCCCCAGACCCCTGACCCTGGGTAGTTTCCTCTGCAGGAAGGTAGGCCTGATACCATCTTGCAGAACTATCATAAAAATTACATAAGCTGGGTGATGCTGACTGCAATATTCATTGTTTGAACAAAGGAGAAGGAGTCGGGGAGGCTGAGGCCTCGAGTCCCAGTTGACTTTGCTCCCCATCCCTAGGCATCTCCAGGACTGCCGGCAGCTGCCTTACAGCAGAGCCAGGAGCTGGCAAGTGAGATTCTCTCTCTCTCTCTCTCTCTCTCTTCCTCCTTACCCTGCCCTCCCTGGGATAGCCCCATCTGAACTTTCCCACCTTCTCTCTCCCCAGAGTTGGGTACCAGCTTGGCCCAAAATGGCTTCTACCACAAGGCTGTGGTTCTCTTCACCGAGGCCTTGAAGCTCAACCCCCGGGATCATCGGTGAGTGTGGGGGCTTAGCTCTGTGCCCTGACCGCCAAGGCAAAGTGTTGAGGATCCAGACTTTTGGCCACTTTCTCTTTATCAGGTTATTTGGAAACCGCTCTTTCTGCCATGAGCGGCTGGGTCAGCCGACGTGGGCCCTGGCTGATGCCCAGGTGGCCCTTACTCTGCGACCTGGCTGGCCCCGAGGCCTCTTCCGCCTGGGCAAGGCCTTGATGGGACTGCAGGTAATTGGTCTGAGATTGGAAGTAAAGGATTTGGCTGGGCTGGGTAGGGATTGGGTCTACAGTGCGTTTTCTAGGAAAATTCCCAGTACCACAGCGTCACGGTGTTAGTAGTACTAGAGGCTGAGGCAAGTTTGAAGTAAGGGGCAGTTTTAATTTCCGTCACCTCCTTGATACCTAAGCCTTGCTCTTTCTAATCCCTATGGGACCAAAGCGTTTCGAAGAGGCAGCTGCTGTGTTCCAGGAGACTCTGAGAGGTGGCTCCCAGCCTGACGCAGCCCGGGAGCTCCACACTTGCCTTCTGCACCTTGCTCTGGTGAGGAAACCAGCCCGCTGTCACGCTGAGGGGGCAGCAGGAGAAATGGCCGGGATTTCCACAGTGTGCCCTGCTCCCTTCTGCCTCGGATGGGTCGCAGGGGCAGGAAAGGGCAGGATGAAGGGCATGAGCTATGCCACTGAAAAGTATCTACAGGCGCCCCTCCCTTTCCCTTCTCAGCTGGATCAGCAAGGAGGAATCCGGGCGCCACATCTGACAACTGGGTTCCCGCAGCCATTTTCCCATCCTGAGGCGGGTGCCACAAGCCTCCCATCTGTCAGTCGCCCTCCAAGCACCGCTTCAAGAGCCCCTGGCCTTCTGTCTCTACCCTTGCCTTTCCCCCCATGTCACCTGAGCCACTCCAACTGGACCCTCCCCCAGACTCAGAGTAGAAGACCCCACCCTCTCCATCTCCAGAGCCCCTCAAAGGGCTCGAATGTGCTGGGATTTGGGCGCCAGCATCTACCTCAGGCCAGATGACAGAGGACCTGTCCCTCATAGGTCAAGGCCATGTGTGCTCCCACGGTTCACTGCGTATTTTAAGACCTTGTACTCTAAAACCATAATGAAAGACACCCCTGGTGGTCATTCCTCTTGCCATAGAAACCCGATGACAGAAAGGAGCCCCATGACTACTGAAAAAATTTTTCTTTGGTTTTAAAGCAGATGGCTTCCTCTAGGGGCAGTAAGAAAATATAAAACCCACCAAGGCTAAGGTGGGAACTGTACAAAAGTTCAGGCTTTCAGACTATAACAGACCGCGCAGGGAGCATAAGGCCCTTGCTCTACTTCTTGGCCCCAAGGGACTCACTCACCAACCAGAGCTCTATGCTCAGGAACAGGGCCACAGTGATGAATGAGGCCTGAGTCCCACCCTTCACCTTGATAGATGCTCCATCTTCCTGAGCCCAACACTCACCATGTTTCTTCTAGCCCCAACCACTCATGCCTTGTTTTTTGTCATTTGGTGCACATTCCGACCTCTCCTTTGCCCAGTAGTCTCAACTCCTCCAACTGCTGGAAGATTCACTGGAGTGTGCATTTGGAAAGTGCCTCGCCAGCTCCTGCCTGGAGCCTGCAGAGTTCATAACATCACGTCTCCCCACTGCTGGCTGTCCTGCTGCTGCTGGCGCTTTGGCAGGCCCCAGGGAGCTGCTACCGTGGCCATGCTTTTTCTGCTCCAGAACTGGGTTTTGTAATGAGCCTTTATGCAGTTTTCCCACCAAGGGTTACTGCCCCCAAAGAAGGCCATGATTCCCTACTTCCTTTGTAAGAATCAAGGTCTTTTGGTTCTCTAAAATCCTGGCAGCTGCCCCTGGCTTCTTCCTCCCTAGCCTTGCCTGGGACCCTCAGCAAAATATGGATCTGCAGGGGACTTTTAAGCCTTCCAGAATGCCTTGCCTGGGTGAACCATTCATCAGGATAAATGATTCTTGCTGCCTTGTGGTCTTGCTCAACACCATTCATAGTTGTATAGGAGGTGTTGAAACACACCTCCTTTATATAGAGCTGTCCCAAATTCTTTTTGTTTATTGAGCAGGCTCCTTGAATATAGCAGAATGATGTCTGCCATTACTAGCCAGGTCACCTTGGTTCATCTGTGCCTCAGTTCCCTCATTTGTAAAATGGGGGCAGTCCCTACTTCACAGGGCTCTTGTGAGGAGTGGAAGTCAAAGTATGAGAAAATACCTACAAAGTGCCTGGTACATAAAGGGTGTTAAATAAACTGATTTTTATCTGCATCTGTCTTACATATCCATGATTCCCACGGTGGAAAGAGATGGGTATGAGTACGTTGCTGCTTATTTCACAAAATACAGAGCTCCGGGACTGTGGTTCTCCCAAGTGTAGTTCCTGGACCAGCAGCAACCTAGGAACTTGTTGCAAATATACATTCTCAGGCCCCACCCTATACCTTCTAATTCAGAAAGTACAACAGAGGGCTCAGCAGTTTGTATTTCATTAAGGCCTTCGGTGATCTGTCCTAATGCCCAAGCACTATTCTAGAACCTGGCAGAGGAGACACCACCCAGAGGCCATTTTGGTGGGAGAGATTTCAGTTTCGTTCATCCATGCCTTGATTATGAGAGGTGGAAGCACTGGGCTAGAATTTAGGAGGCTTCAAGTGGAGGGGTAAGATTACGGCTCAGAGCCAATTAACTTAATCATACCTTCCTAACAAGAGTTATCTGCGCTGGGAGTGCTTCACTCGTGCCTAGCTGGGGAGAGGTGGTTGTTTGCTTGAAAGGGGATTCTGTTATGGTGACTTCATAAGAGGCCTACTCACCTGGCCTTGTTCAGGGCAGCAGGGGGGCACTTCTCTGCTCTGGGGATTCCACTAGGGTTCCTCAAAGAATGGGCACCCACCACTGCTGTGTGATATCTGCTTTCAGCCCGAGTTGGCTCCTTGCTCTTTCAGCCTCTCAAAGACATGTCCCCTCGCCATTATCTCTTGACCTATCCTGGACTTGAATCTTATCTAAGAGCCATGGGACTCCTGACACCTTGTCCACATTTTGCACCCACCCCCACCCCCACACTGCTAACTGCTAGAGTTCCAATCCAGCAGTCAGAGTTCTGAGTCCCTAGGGTTAGAAAGCCCAGTGACCAACCATCCCGGTTTTCCTGGGACTGAAGGATTTCCTGGAGTGTGGGACTTTCAGTGCAGAAACTGGGAAAGTCCTGGGCAAACAGGAATGAGTTGGTCTTTTTAAAGATTCCAGAGAGGCAGCCTTAGGAAGGGGATGAAGCCCTGAACAGGAACCAGGGAAGTTATGTGTGTGTGTTGCACATGTGTACTGAAAGGACCACACAGGTGCAAAGAACCCTTTTTGTACATAATGGCTGACAAATTCTTAGCTCCACACCAGTAGTCATTATTTCTGTCCATGTTGCCATTTTTCTTTCAGTTGCCCAGGTTTGTGAGGTTGTCATGTATTCTTGCAATCTTTGGTCACTAGGATAATCAAACAGATTCCTTATTTATAACAGCTCCCCCCACCCCCACCAAGTCTGGCCCTGAATTCTCCTGGCTCTTACCTTCTGCAGTGGCCAGAGATACGCTCCTTCCTCAGGTTCCTCCCAGTTACTGGTCCGCCCTACACTTGCAACCAGATTAGCCTGCTCTAACATTGCTGTCATGTCTCTCCTCTCTAAAACCTTCAAGGACCATGCTGTATCTACAGTACAATGCCTAAATTCCTGCCTTTGGCTCTTTCTCCCCTGCTTTCTTTATAAACCATTTTCCTCTGTCAGTTAGGCCCAGTCACAGTTATGGGGACAGAACATGTAGTGGCCAAACATTACCACATCTTGGGCTTCTGTAATTCAGTCTCCTTACACTTAAAGTGAAATTAAAATCTGGGGCACCTGGGTGGCTCAGCTGGTTAAGTATCTGACTTCAGCTCAGGTCATGATCTTATGGCTCATGAGTGTGAGCCTCTGTGCTGACAGCTCAGAGCCTGGAGCCTGCTTCAGATTCTTTGTCTCCCTCTCTCACTGCCCCTCCCCTGCTTGCACTCTGTCTCTCTTTCAAAAATAAATAAACATTTAAAAAACTTAATGAAATTAAAATGTCATTATCTCCTGAGATTACTGTGAAGATTAATCCATGCAAATCACTTGAATTGTGCTCAATAAGTGGCAGCTATTGTATGACAGTGCCAGGTTCCCTTCTGCCTTCCAACATTGTTCACGGTCCCTGAAATATCCTCTCTCAGGACCTCCACCTGCAACAGAGACCCTAGCTGACTCCCCTTGAATCCTGGATGGATCATTCTCAGAGCATTCTTGAGAGTAAGTTGTAGCATCTGGGCAGAAGTATGGAAGGCCTGAGGAGGGAGGAAGGACAGACACAGAGAGAGGAGAACCAGGAAAGAGCCTAAGCCTGGTCTCCTTAAATCCACAGGGATGGCCTGGCATAGGGTAGGCCTCTTCCCTCCCCATCACACTGCCAACGGGTGATTAATTAGTTACCAGCGGAATAAATTAGAATCAGAAATATCCACCGGTGGTGGTAGGCTATGGACTCCGCCCACCAAGGTCCACAGGCGGCTACTCCAAGCTCCGCCTCCGCGGGCCAGACTCCTCCCCACCGGCCTGCTAAGGCCACCATCCAGGGGGGGAACATTTCCTGCCCAAGTACCGGGCAGAGGTCCCGGAAGTAGGGTTGAGTCCCTTCTCCCCACCGGTTTCACTAAGCCTGTGTCTCAGCATAGGGTTCTTTCAGCAGAAGGTCGGAATCCTATTAACAAATGACTTCAGGGTGGCGAAAGGATAGAATCAGGCACAACTTGTCACTTTGGGGGCCGCCTAGAGGTTAGTTGCAAGGTCTCGGAGGAGGCAGGGCAAGGGCCTGCTGGAGTCCAGCGACCAAAGGCAGTCAGTAGGGGTCGGTCTCCCCCAGCTACCCGTGTCCCATCTCCTTACCCTCTGCTCGAAGTCTCCAGAGTACTGTCCAGCCTGACATGCACTGGCTCTGAAGGCTGGCAGGATGCCTCGGTCCAAATCCTGACCTAGTGGTTCTTGCTGTGTGAAATGGGCATAATTATATCACCCACCGAATAGACTTGCTATGAGGTCTGAAGGAGACATCGTGTTTAAAGCGTTCAGCCAAGCGCGGAATCTGCCCAACAATCGGCAGAGTTTGCTCTTCCTGCTCCAGAGCGCCAGAATGGAGGCGTCGAGCGACAGAGTCTCCATTTTATTCTTAACAATTGGGAGAAGTTGAGTATCTGGACTGTTAAGCCAGAGGAGGCCAGATCCACACCCTCCCTCCACCCCAGAACCCAGAGAGGTCGCGGAGCACGGAGGCAAGGAGTTGGGGACCCAGGGGCCCAGGGCGGCGGGGGATTTGCCTTCAGTCGTCCACCTGTATCTCCTCTTCAGACAGATGGTGCGCGTTGTCAAGCCGGCCAGGGCCGGGTCCTGGGGGGCCGTCAGGCAACGAGAGGCGGCATTGGACTTCGGGGGACAGCGTGCTCAGCGAGGCCACGTCGGCGCGCATCTCCTCCACGTCGCGCTTGAGCTTGGCGCGCCGGTTCTGGAACCACGTGACAACCTGTGCGTTGGCCAAGCCGAGCCTCGCTGCCAGCCCGTCGCGCTCGGAAGGCGCCAGGTACTTCTGGAAGACGAAGCGTCGCTCCAGCTCCAGCACCTGTTGCGCCGTGAACGCCGTGCGTGACTTTCGCCGCCTGCGGCCGGCCTGGCCAGAGCCCAGCGCACCCGGGGCGGCGCGGCCTGCGGGGATACGGCGCGGGTCAGTCTCTAGCCTGCAGGAATCAGGCATCCGCTCGAAGAAGTTCGAGAAGCTGTGGGGAGGCTCAAGCCGGGGTGGGGGCGGAGCGAAAAGGCGCACGGGAGCCAGGGACGTGGTCCCTCACCGAAAGCGGGGTCAGGCTGAATTGAGAGTGGGGCACATAAAGTGGAACGGACCACTTGGGTATGGGAGGCAGCAGGTGAGGGCATCCTGACGAGGCGAGGGAGTGGGAAGAGGGTGGGAATGGCCAAAGGAGACCTGGCTCAGAGTCAGGTCATCTAGGGCGGGATCTTTGAGGTCTTCCGGAGCCCCAGGATAAGTGCGCTTGTAGGTTGGGGACGGCACCCGAGGCGCGGGCCGCCATGCTCAAAATAGGGACAGCCCAGGCAGCCCAGTGTGATGGGTGTAATAGGACGCGGAACATGCCCTTCAAAACACTCGAGTCACGATGGGCACTCTTGGTTTACGATTTTTTAATGACACGGGAACCACCGCCTCGACCCCAAAAGGAGGTAGTGGGGATTCAAAGTGTAAGGAGAGGCGACGTCCGTAGTCCCCCGACCCTTGCCGCCCCTAGGACCCACTGCTCTTGTCCGGGTTCCTGAAGAGAACGCGTGGAGCGGAGCTAGGTCACCCGAAGAGACCGAGCCGAGCCTCCCAGCACTTTCTGCAGCGCCCTTGCCCTAGTTCATTCTTTTACAGCCTCCGGCTCAAGCCTTTTGTCTCCTCCTCACCGGTCTGTGTCGCGATTGCCCCGCCTACAGCGAACGAGCCAACGGGTCACTCAGTTCTCCGCAGACCAGCCCTTCCCCTCGGCGCTGGCGGCTTCCAGGAGCGGCCGCGGAGCCTGGGAACTAGCGGAGGGCAGGTGAGGATTGGAAGATGGAAGTCCCAGCAGACGGGCCGAGGACAGAGGGCAGATTAGAGTGGGGGCCCTTGTAAACGAAAGGTTGAGACCGGGACCTGGAGGGGAGAGATGGGGAGAAGGCCAAATCAAAGTGCGCGACTTTGCCTGCGCTGTACCTTTAGAGGGCTCCGGAGCGTGCCGGTCAAATCCGCGGAAAGTTTTACTAGTCAGCTCCTCCAGCGCGCACAGAGGCGACCTGGGACCAGGACTCGACTCCGGAAGCTGGGACGTAGAGGGTTCTCGAAGGATCACGCGCGGGCCTAGGATATCTGCGATGCTGAATGATGTCCGGGTTGTCCGGGGTTCTGGTCCCGAGTTCATGGCCGGCCGGGCTGTGGCTGCCCCGCAGCTTGCAGCGCTCGGCTCCGCAGCTGCCTGGGTCCTAGGGCTCGGCTCCCGATCTGGGCCCCCAGCTTCGGACCCGCCCCCCGCGCTGGGCCCAAGCCTCGTGTGCCCCTCCTCCTGCGCCCCCAACCCCCAACTCGGGACCGCGGTTGGTCTGGGGGTGGTAGATATCCTCGCAGCTGTATTTCTACAAGGTGGGGAGGTGCAGAGAGAAGACTCGGAACAACCTGCCGTACCGCGCCGCCGAGCAGCTCTGCGCCGCTGCACGCTCTGGACGGCGCCTTCCTGGACGGCCCGCAGATTCGGTGTGCCACCGACTCCCCGCCTGGCCGCTGCTCTGGCTCATAAACTAGTCGGCAATAAAATTGCTTCCCCTGGCCCCAGCAGATTGGGATTTGCAAAATTCCGAGGAGGGAGATCAGAGCTGACCGTTCTAGGATCTCTGATTCCTCCTCCTAAGAAGGACCTTGGTCTCCTGACCTGGCCCCTTCGTACCTGCCCCACCCCGGCGGAACCCTCTTGAAGAAGTTGGCGGCTGGAAGTTATTAGAGTGGCGTGAGGGGGCTGGGGGGGAACTCGAGACTTGGAAGGACCTGGCCTGGGGGAGAGTCCAGCATCCACAACCAAGAGTAATGGGGACAGGATGTGGAAGCAAAAGCAGATGAGCTGATTCCACCAGCTTTCTGGCTGGACCCAGGCTTAGAGGCTCTGAGAAAGTTAAAACACATGGAGAAGTGAAAGAGACCGGGGCCTCAGGAGAGAAGACAGCAAATCTGGAGCTAGCGCTACTGCCCCGGGAGGGGTCGTGACCAGGGAAGACTAGCCTCCACCAAGGCTTATCAGTCCATCTGTCTTTGGCTCCATATTAAGCTCCTGTAGTTCAAATAGGGGTTCCCCAGCCTTGAAAGCCCAGAAACCACCCTGTAGGAGCAGCAATGGAAAGGGATACTGGTCATTCCCCAGAGGAAAGTGACTTGCAAGTCAGACTTCACGGACCTAACCAGATCCTGGGACAGAAACCCCCTGCCAACTCAGGGGCAAACCCTAAGGTCTGGGATATTCATTCCTAATTTATTTGTTTCCTATCTTCCTCTCTTTTCTCCCACATCTATTCCAGTCCTGGGCTCACACCTAAGTGAGCACCCTACAGCTGTCCTTTGTAGGAAGAAGGCAGCTCTGGGACAGTGGGGCTCCAGCAGTGGAGGCCCAGCAAGGCAAGGGTTTTGTTCACATAAACACCCCAAATAGCTAGGGGATTCACAGCCCAAAGGGAGAAAAGCCCCACCACTCCTGAGGAGCTCACCATTCCTAAGGAACTCTCTTCTACAGGATGCTTCTAGGTTTTGTTTTGTTTTGTTTTTGCCCAACAGTGCCAAGAAGTCATTTCTGGGCTGTCCATCATGTCACCTTCTCTGTAGATCTCTGCACCTTCCACCATTTGTGCAATGATCCTCTGTGCCTATTCCCTGGGGGCAAGTGGAGCCTGCAGTTGAGGTGCCCTAAACAGAGCTTGGGAGATCTAAGGCACCAGGGCCAAAGATAATGGGGTTTGAGGAAACATCACCTGGCCAGAGGCACTAATCTGGCCTCCCAAAGATGGAGAAACACAGGGTCTTCTTGGTAAGGAGTTCTCTCCAGTGACCCCTCCCATCCCCCAGACACACACAGACACTTGCATAGTACCCTCAGGGCAGCCTGAGCAACACTCGGCCCAATGGGCCACTGCTGGGTCTGAAAACAGAGCCAGGCCACAGCAGAACACTGAGATGTCTCAGGATCTTGTTAATTGGTTATTAATGGTAGAAAGCCGAGGGGGCGCCAAGAGTGATCCTTCTGGCTTGAAGCTGCAGTCCTCTGAACCATCCTGGTGGTTTGACTTAATCTGCTTTTAAAGAGGGTCCCAGGAAGCTGCAGGATCTGCCTAGCTCATGTCCCAGGCCGGTCACCCAACACTACAACCTTCCTCTATGTAGGTTTTGTCATCTCTTCCTCTGCTCTTAATTACTAGTGTGTTCGTGGGGAGTGCCTTCCTCTCCCTTTCCATCCTTCCCGCCTTTCTCCCCCACTACCTCCCCCCTGCAAACTGCAACCAGGCTAAGGTAATGGGGTTCCACAGTGGGGGCTGGGCGATCCCCATTTGGGGGATGAAAGGGAAGGAGAGACTAGTAAAGGGAGGAGGCCGCTGACAGCAGAGCTAGCTAAGGCCGTCCCAGCGGCCACGGCCTAGTCCAGACAACGGTGGGGCCACAGGAGGGGACTTCTCCCAGCAAAGCCTCTGGAACCTGAGCTGGGGAGAAACCGGATCCTCATGGGGGGGGGGGTAGGAGGAGGGTGAATGATTAATGAGGGAGATTTAAGAGATTAAATCTGGGTTCTGGGTTGGATGGGAGGGGGGTGCTGCACTCCGTTGTCTTGTAGGTTTCACCCACCCATACCTTCCACCCCCAAGGTCCAACCCTTCCTGTCCTGGGCCTTCACAGAGTGATCCACAGACAGGCACCTCCCCTCCTCCCCATTCTGATGGTTTTCCTCTTTCAGCATTCTCCAGCAGCCCTTCATGTCTCCCACTTCCTCCGATTGCCCTCGTTGTCCTTTCAGACATTTGGAGTCCTCTGCTCCTCCTCCTTGTAGAGACTCCCACATTCGGACTTTCAGTCCCTCTGGAAGGCACCTCCATTCCCCTTTAAGGTTGCTTTCTCACACCTCTGCTCATCATCTCCTTTCAGATTTCGCTTTCTTCATTGTCCCCACCTTATCTCTCATTCCTGGACACCGCACCTCTCACCCAGCTTGCCCATCTTAGCCTCCCACCTAGCAGGTTCCTTTACCCAGCCCTCCACCCCCAGATTTATGCCTCTTTTGGCATGGAGGTCTGTTAAATAAACAACCTTTAGTCTCTGGATTTCCCTCTCCACGCATTCTAATTCTGTGATTGGCAATGCTCCGAATAACCCCTTCAGTGTTGAGGGCCAGTCCCAGAGAGGTGCCTGCCCGTCCCTTCCCACCCTTAGGGAAGTCCGTTAGTCAGTGAGAGGCGGGTGGGCCTTGAGGGAGGAAACTCCAGGCCTACGGGGGGAAAGGGCGGGGCGGCAGCCGGCTCACACACTTAAAGGGTGGTTTTCTTTCAGAAAATGTTGTTGAATGAACCGACTCAGACACTTCCATTTTAGTATCGTTTCTTCTAGGGCTTCGCTCGGTCAGTGAGCCCTTTTCTAGCCCTTTCCGCTGGCTCACAAAGGGCTCTGTGGGTGAGCGAGCTGGGCTGGGGAAGCGGCGGGATACGCAGAAGAAGGCCATCCCTGACACACACGCCCCGCCCCCCCCCCCCCCAATCAAGACCTGCTCCACTACCATTGAGGTCTTTTTTCCCTCCTTCTCCGCCCACTCCCGGCCCTGGGACAGACTGGTGGGCTAAGAGGGACCTGTTCCCTCCTGTGCCGAGGCCAGGGGCAAATCTCGGTGCTCCCTTCCCCCAGGCCAGTATGGACCACGGAAATGGAAGTGGCAGGGTAAGGGCCTGCGAAGCCCCTGAAGGTGAGGATTGATGCTTCCCTCCGAAGCACCGAAGCACCGGGAGGGAGGCCAAGGGCACCTGGGAGAGGCCTCGAGGCCCACTGGGACTACCCCGCGGCAGCCTCTTTGAACGCCAACAAGTGACCGCGTTCTGGGTCACACAGCCCAAAAGAACCCTGGGCTTGATTCTGCACCCTTCCCCCCACCCCTCACCCCGTGTCGGGCAGATCGCGACCTGAGGGGGACAGGGTCTGTGCCGCGCAGACCCCGCAGCTGGCTTGCATCAGCTCTCAGGAGACGCACCACAGCTGCCTCTGCCACCACCGCTGACAGACAAAAAGAAGGTTCTGCTGGGCCCCGGGGAAGGTTGCCACTGCATTCCAGATCCTGGCCTGAGCTCCCTCTACTGCTCCTTGGCCTCTAACCATGCCTTGTCAAAAGCCGAATCCTGAGGCTTGGTCCCTAGGTCAACCTTATTTACTGACTGGGCCTTCTTGATGCCAAGCTTCAACTTAGACTACTCCCCAATTTAAACTACTCTCCAAATCCTGCAGCCACTTAGGACCTAAAAAGTCCCCAGAAACATTTTTAGCTCCTTTCCCCAAGTCCAAACCTCTCCCTGGTGAGTCACTCCTTGAAAATGCCCTTTCAGGGGGCCCCTGGGTGGCTCAGTTGGTTAAGCCTCTGACTTGATTTTGGCTCAGGTCATGATCTCATAGTTGGTGCTCCTACTTGGAGCTCCTCGCTTTCAGCTCAGAGCCTGCTTGAGATTCTCTCTATCTCTCTCTGCCCTTCCTCCTGTTTTGCAAGTACACCCTCTCTCAAAATAAATAAACATAAAAAAAATGGGGGGGGGAGTGCCTGGGTGGCTCAGTCAATTAAGTGTCCGACATTGGCTCAGGGCATGATCTCACGGTTCGTGGGTTTGAGCCCCGTGTTGGGCTTTGTGCTGACAGCTCAGAGCCTGGAGCCTGTCTTCAGATTCTGTATCTCCCTCTCTCTCTGACCCTCCCCTGCTCACGCTGTCTCTCTCTGTCTCTCAAAAAAATAAGTAAACAAAAAAATTAAAAAAAAAAGGTGTTTAAAAAAAAGAAAATGCCCTTTTCATGGACAAACTCCTTGAGAACAGCCTCAGTGTGGCATGCTTGAGCAAGCATGGAGTCCCTAGAAGAGATTGGAATGGGGGGGGGGGCTGAGATAGATATAATTAATCCCAAAACTCTAGATATATGTTGGTGTAGAGGTAGGTGCAAAGGAGTGGAAAAAGCCCTGGTCCTGGCAGAGAGAGGGTTTCCTGGAGGAAGTGACACTTGGACCTTGAAAAGACAGCTAAGTATGGGCATAGGGAGACAAGCATTCCAGGCATGAGGCTCAAAACATGGGAGGCTTGGGGAATCCTGGAGACTGTCAGGGTGGTGGTTCTGCAATGTCTTCACCCTGGTGCTTGTTGTCAGCCGCTCACACCTGCAGGCTCTTGCTTTCTGAAGCCTCCCCATATTGTGCTTTTCTCCTGGTCTACAAGCTTCATCTGTGTGGAGGGACGCCTTGCACTGGCTGCTACGCTCAGTCCCTTTAACCCCCATCCCAGTCTCAGGCTCCCTCAGCCAGTTCAGACCTCCTTCCCTGTATGCTGCCTCCTTCTGCCACCCCATCTGGAACCCTGGAAGCTCTGTGCCTTCAGCCCTCACCAGCTAGGCACAATGACCTCTTTGAATTTATAGGAGTCAGACTTAGGCCAGTGTAAGATTAGGCTTTAAACTTGAGTTCTGGGCACATTTGTGCTGCCTGCTCCATCCCACTTTTCCCAGACTCAGCCACAGCCTGTTAGCTTCCTTCAGGAACTCGCTTCTCCTCCATCTGTTATAGTCCCAGTCAGGCAAGTTTCTGACTACCCTACTGAGAGGCCATAGAAAAGAAAGACTGAATTTATTTCCAGAGCCCAAGGCTCATGGCTGGGCTCATATAAGAAGGAATGTTTGCTGAATTAATCAAGGAAGTTAACAGCCTTGCTACTTCCCTTTTGTTACCTGCAGGTGCCTCTGCTCTCCTGGACTCTAGTTCCCTCTCCTCATCCTTGCTTCACCTAGTCCAGGTACCTGAAGGACAACCATGTCTCCAACTCAACATCCTTGTTCTCCCTGTGTCCCACTCCTCAATTTTTTTTAAATTCCTTCTATAGTGCAATTCTTTTCTTTAAAATAGCATTCTTCTTCAGTCCTTCAGTGGCCACTGTCCAACCCAAACCCTACTCTCACCACTCTCGAATCAGAACACCTCCACTCAAGCCTATAGCATATGGCGCAACATTCAAGTAGAGTGAGAGCTCCCCTCCAGAAAGCCTTCCCCTTCCCCTCTCGCTCTCTCTCTCTCACCCCCCCCACACACAAAAGAGCTGGTATGGGTAACCTGGTTCTACTTAACTCACCTTCTGAGTTTTACATGTATAGGGTTCTCTACCCTTCTCCTTTTGGCAATTCACTGAGGGGCCACGGGCATAGAGAGACCCTCTTTCATGATGAAAGTCAGAGGATTTCTAAGGGAAGCAGGACACAGAACAAAGCATGAATATGTGGAAGGAAGAAAAGAGATGCTTTTTTAAAGTTTTTATTTCAAAAAATAAAGCCGCAGTTAATTTCACATAAATATCTGGGGAGGGAAAGGGACAGGGATGTGGTGGGGGCTTGGCCCCTACCTTCTTTTCTCTTTCACACTGTATTGTAAAAGCAAAGGGGATGGCTAAGGAGAGAACAAAGCAGAAGCAGCAGTCAGTGGGCACAGTCTTACCCAAAAGGACCCCTCAGCACCTCCCCGCCTTGAGGAGTGCCTTGGCCCTGGCTCACCTTGCCGAACCAGCGGGAGAGCCATATCTGCTTCATGGTCATGTGATCTGGGAGAACTTCATTGTCAAAAAGGAGCTGTACCTAGGAGGGAGATAGGGGCAGTTTTAAGAACTCCTCTCTCATGCACGTCAAGAACTACCTCGGTCCACTACAAACTCTCAACTCCCTTTCCCCAAAAAACTGACTGTGGGAATACTCACGTGCTGGGGATTTAGCATTAAGCGGTGACATAAGACCCTCCGGAGATGACGAACTTCAGCTCTAACAGAACATCGAACATATTTGTTCTGGGGATAGAGAGGGAAGGCAAGAGGACAAGGTGTGTGAGGGAGGCTATGGAGAGGTAAGTCTCCTCAGAAGCCCTTCCCTCAGCCCCTCTCACCTGCAGGATGCTTTTATTCTTGTCCTTGCCAGAACTAGGGGGGAAACAGACACAGGTTAGGAGCCCTATCTTTCTGCCGTCCCTTACCCAGAGCTATGGTATACTCTCTTCAAGGGAACAGACACTCCCTTCACTTCTCACCCTCTCACCAAGCCCCTCCCGGGTTTTGGATCACTGACATTGTCACATCAAGACAATTCATGACCTGACCGTACCTCAGCCGCTCCAGGCATAGACTCAGCTGCTCATCATATCGATAGTAGTGGGCTTTAGAGTGGTCAAAGCTGCTGAAAGGGAGGCCGAGGTTGCTCAGGGCTGGCTCTAAGAAAGAGTAGGGAGGAGAGTGGCACAGATTCCATACTCCTTTTTCCCCCAGAAAGCAAAACTGGGCAGGAGGAATGCTCTGGGGGCTTTACCTTACCCTCCTGCTGCCAAGGGACATACCTTCCCCACTGGGCTGGGTGACTCGGTCCAAGCCCCGAGACTGGTAGAATTCTCGAATCCGTTTCTCTTCACCTAGAAGGGAGGGTGGGTGTGCAAAGTAAATATTAGCCCTCCCTCATACTTTGCCTCTCTCTGGATGTCAATCTCTTTACCTACATGGTTCCCACCAAAGCCTTTGTCATCTCAAGCTGCCACCCACCATCAGTCCTCTAGAGACCCCTCAGAGTGAGGTTGGTCACTCACTGTCTTGTAAGCCAGGCACTAGCTTGTACACGATGTCCTGCATGACCCGGTCCAGTTTGAGGTTGAGCAGTGGCTGTGTCTCGTGGATCTTGATGTTGCACATGGGGCAGTACTTACTGGTTTGGAGATATTTCACAATACAACTCTTGCAGACTGCAGGAAGAAAAAAGCAGACTCTCAGGCTCTCTGGGAATGGGCTGGGTGGTGTGTCTGGGTGGCTGGGGCAGGCAGACAACAGCCTGGCAACCAGGGTGGTGGAGACCAGGGCCTGAAGACCCAGCCAGAGTCCAGGGCACTCACAAGTATGAAGACACTCTGTGATGGTGGTAGCATCCACGAAGTAGCCGGCGCACAGACAGCAGACGATGTGCTCATTCAAGTCTTTGATCTTTACTCGGACCTCCTCCTGCGGACACACCGTCAGTCTACGACCATCCCCTCCGCCTCCAAATCATACACCTTCCCAGCTGCGAAGATGCCTCTTTGATCACACCCGACCGCCAAGCCTCGCACCCTGCACGATCCGCAGGGGATTCGTTCCCGGGAGCTGACACTCCCCCTCCGCCCAGCAGGGGGCTCCGCGCACAGCAGGGGCTCCCTTCCCGTGGACTCGCCCGACCTTCCTTTCCCAGGGGAGACTATGCGATGAGGGCGGCACAATGCGCAAGCGTCCTAGCTCGGAGTTTGGCAACCCGATCGCAATCGCGCAGACGCATTTGGCACCCTGTCTCTGCGCAGGCGCAGTGGGCGCCGGGCCAGCCACCGCCCGTCCCCTAGCCGACCCCAGTTCACACCGCTAGCCGACCACAGCAGTAACCCCGCCGCCCCTGCACCTCGTTCCGTAGCGGGTCCATCTTGTACACTGACTGGAGCTGGTTCCGAAGCCTCATCGCGATCGCAATCTGGCCCCCCTGAGGAGACGCCATCTTAAAGGCTGATCCCGGCCTGCCACTTCCGGTGCCGCCTGCGGGGCGGGACTTGTCGCCCAGCAACGAGGGCTTAGATCTTTTCGGATTCGCTGGCCCTCTATAAGGCCCCGCCCATGTCCCTTTCTCCCCGTGTGCTCACCTGAGCCCCACTGGCCCCTCCCCCTCCTCAATCCGTAATTAGGGAGTGGGGGGGGCGTGGGGAGGGGGTCCTATCTCATTGACCTCTAGTAGTAATCATCATAATAGACCCTACCCGACCGCGGGACTAACTTTTGGAGCCTGAAAAGACTGCCCCCGTCTACCCCAAAGGGCCAAGCGGTCTCTGGCAGCCGCCGCTTAGGGTCGTCGACCTCTTGTGACCACGAGCTGGCTAAAGAAGCCCCTCCCGGGTCCTCTCCACGTAAAGTTGCCCTCGTCCGCTGATGCGTCCACGTTACGGAGCTTCATATGGATGGCAGGCCTTCTCCCGGCTCCACGGCGGGAGTTTCTCGGGGCTTTGCGGAGTCTCGGAGAGGGTGGTGAGGAGGGAGGGCCCCCCAGAGACTTGGTAGTGATCTTATTCCGCGCCCCCCCATCCTCCCCTGCCGCCGGGGCTTGTGGTGGCGGCACGGGGGCGGGGGGGGGGGCGGGCAGACCCTGGTTAATGATGATGATTCAATCATCGGCGCCTGCGGAGGCCTGGGACAGACTAATGCAGAGCAGATGCCGAAGGAGGAGGGGAGGAGGACTAGGACACTACCGCACTTAGACTCGCTGAAACAGCGAGCGCCTGCAGTAGCATAGGCCCAGCCCCGTACTTGGAGAGAACGCAGGAGCTCTAGACCGTGTACACTGCCATCCTTAGGTACTTCCAGTCCCAGGTCAGGGATTAAAAGCCAAAGATAAGTTTACTGTGAAGTATTAGCATCAAGTGCAGTGGGAGACTCAAGGGAGAGACCCCAATGGAGACCACCAAAGGCATTCTGGAAGAAGTGGGGCTTTGGGTGGTCACAGTTCAGGGAATGGGGATGGAGTGCGCGAATAAGAAGTGTGGTGGAAATAGAAAAGAAAGGCCTCTGACTTCGGCTGAGGTCAGATCTCACGTTCTGGGTTCAAGCCCTATGTCAGGCTCTGTGCTGACAGCTAGCTCAGCTGGAGCCTGTTTCTGGTTCTGTGTCTCCTTCTCTCTCTGCCCCTCCCCCTCTCATGCTCTGCTTCTCTCTGTATCAAAAATAAATAAAACATTAAAAAAAGAAAAGAAAGGCAGAGTCAAGGGGATCGACCAAAGAGAGGGATAGGAAGATGCAGAGGTGTGGATGTAAAAGTAGTGTTAGAAACAGGGCCTAATGGAGCTGGGACTCTAGCTTGAGGACAATAGGGAGTGAGCAGACCTTTTTTGAAAGGAGGGAGTTACTCTATGAAAGAAACGTTTTGCTCATTTATCTTCTAGTAAATTGGAGTGGATAAGCAGCAAGAAGTGATGAGATTAGGGACTTTTTAATCAACCCCTTCTCACTACATCCGCTGCTTACCTCCCTGGCCCAAGATATCATCTGTCTTCTGGATGATTGATTGCAGTGGATTCTTGCCTGCTTTCCTTGCTTCCACATTTCCATAAGAATAAAAAAGGATATAAGTTTTTGAGTTGCTGAATATATTTATTATCTGTGACTGTTTCATGTATGTATACATACACTTTTGTACACTTTATTGTATGTTAGTTTTACCCTAAAAGCCTGTTAAAAATAAAAATTAAAAAATCAGATGTCTTTTCCTTAACATTCCAGTAGCTTCTTTTTTCAGAATAAGAGCCCAAATCCTTACAATGCTTCAAGACTTTGCATGGTCTCTCAAATCAGTCTCTCCAGCCATGTTGGACCCCTCACTGTTGCACAGACAACACCAAAATATACTTGCATTATCCCCAACTTGAAATGCTTAGATGTTCAAATGGCTTTTTTCTTCTTCCAGGTCTTTACTCTGTGAGGCCTTCTCTAATCACTTTAGATAAATCCCAACCCCCACCCTTTCACTTCTCCCCTTTTTTGCTTTTTTTTCTTCTTAGCATTTATTATTATTCAATATATATTGTCTTTTGTTTACCTGCCTCCCCCATTATAACATGAGCTTCGTAAGGGCAGGAATTTTTTTTTTTTCTGTTATGTCTGCATAACAGAAACTGTGTCTCCAGTGCCTGGTGCATGGTAGGTGTTCAATCAAAACTTTCTGGATGAACAAATGAATGAATGTCGTTGGTGGTGATGATGGCCCAGATTAGGGTTTTATCAGTGGAAATGAAAAGGAAGGGCTGTATCTGAAACATTTCAAAAGAAAGCATTATAGAGGAGGGAGTGGACCGGGAACTTGGATGGGGAGCATGTCCCCAGGCCTGGTGGATTTTAAGGTGGATGCAGCAAAGGCAAGCAGAGCTGGCCAGAAGATCAGGACAAAGAGGCTGGAACACAAGTGTCAGAGCCAAGAAGGTCTCAGTTTTCTGGGTGGATATAATAGATGGGATGGATGAAATCTGAGCAGATATACAGAGGGGGAAAGCTGAAGTCTGAGATCTGAGAATGCTCAGTCTTCAGTGGAAAAACCAAAGTGGAGAAAAGACATAAGCATTGACTATGAAAGTCTAAAGAAGACAATATTACATAAACCAACAGCGACATTTCATGAAATAGTTGGTGATCCAGAAAGTAAAACATGCCAGAGAAGTTCTCAATATGGAAACTGAAACTTTTCGAAAAAGAGTGTAATGAAACCAGGTTATAGTGAGTTAAAAGAATAAATGATGAGGGGGTGTCTGGCTGGGTCAGTTGGTGGTAGAACATGTGACTCTTGATATTAGTGGTATAAGTTCAAGCCCCATGTTGGGCACAGAGATTAGTTTTAAAATAAGTAAAAATTAAAAAGAAATGATGAGGAAGTAGAGGCAATGGGTATGTGTTGGAGGGGGGGAGAATACAAGGGAAAAGAAAAGCAGAATCTCTCTTGGAGATAAAAATCTCTCTTGTACAGATAAAAGAGACCTAAGACAGCTGGGGGTAGGAAAGACTAAGGTAATGACAGAAATGATGATACAGGAGTGGGGACCATCTCCTGGGAAAGACACTGCACAAAAAGGAGGAAGGAAGGAAAGGCAGAGGCTGGAAATGTGCCTCTTCCTGTGAAGCTGCAAGCTTGAAGGCCTGACAACTTGAAGAATTGGGGACCACCTGCACGCATGTAGGATATGGGGAGATGACGGATACAAAGCAGTGTGTACGGGAGGAGGAGGTTCTGACTTCAAGGCCTCCATCTTAGATACAAAGTCAAAGGAACCACTTTTTTCAGAGAATTGGGATCAGAGACATGGAGGCAAGCAGAGAAATTCCTAGGACTGTGGCTGACAGAATTGGATACCCATTGTTTTTGAAGTGAGGCAGTAATTTTTTTTTTTTTGCAACTCCCCAGAAGGTATGTATATATTACTGGGTTTGTGACCATTTTCCTGCCCAGGGATCAGTTGGGCAATCTCTGGGAGGCAGTGCCATCTGTGCTGACCTCAAAAGTCAGGATGAACAGTCAGCAGGTATACAGGTCTGCATGATGTTGCCTCTTCCTCTCTGATTGATTCATTCAGGAAGGATTTATTCAGCTTGATTGGAGACACACTAGTGCCCACCCTTTCCTCAGAGGCCCACCAGCGAGAGTGGGAAGGGACTGCCAGATTCCTAATCTGCAGGCCAGTTCCTTTCAAAGTCTTTATTTACTTTGCTGGCTCCCTAGGCTCTCTGTTTTCATTCAGGGAATCCAGCCCAAGCTGTCTCAGAGGTTTTCCCTGGACAGCAGAAGTTTCATGCTCCCTAGTAGCCCCGTTTCTCTACTGCTGAGAAAGGGTGCTTCAACTTCTGTGAACGGCTAGGGGAGGTGATAATGGCTGTCTTTTCCACCAAGGTAACAGCACAGCTGCCAAATTGTCAGGATCCTCTGCTCCCCCTGCCCCCTTCAGAAGGGGCTTTTGGCAGGTTGAGGAAAGAACTGGAGAAACTGGATAGTGGAAGTGGACAAGAAATTGGGGGAGGATGTCACATATTATTAATGCCAACTGCCTGCCTCCTCCATGATCCACTCCCTTCAGACTGAGGCTTCTGAGAACACTGAGGGCCTGGTGGCTTTAGTGTGTGGGGGTGGGAAATCCACTCCCTTTTTTCTCCTCTTTATCTTCCTGCCCAGATGCCCAAATATCATTCCTAGTTCCCTGGAGAGAAAAGACCCCTCATCCTGCCTCAGGCACTGGGCTGCAGCCCATCTGCTGGGGCGAAAGGAGGGGCAGAGTCTTTTGCCAGGAGATCCTGGAGAATCAACTGGAAGATCTATGCTCTTAGGAAGGCTCATTTACTAGACTTAGAAGGCATTTCGGCGTACACGGGTAACCGGCAGCCTGGAGTCTGGAGCGGAGTCTGAGCCCCGCATCCACAGCGGGCTGGAGTCTAGGGGCTAGGACTGGCACATCAGGGCGGGGTCCTTTGGCCACCACGTGTCCGAGGCAGGCCGAGCGGCTCATCAGTGCCCACCCGCCTCAGAATGGCAGGAACATCCCCCTCCCTGCGCCCAGTCTCACCGGCTCGGAGGCGCCAGGGCCCCCCCGGGGCCGGGGCGGGCCGGGGAAGGTAATGTAATTCCGACCCAGCTAACCCGATTATGGCGGCCTGCACCGGGCCGGGCGGCGGCGGGGGCGGGTCTACGACGCAGGGGCCCGCCGGGCCCGGGTCCCATACCGGGAAGGACGCAGAGTTCACACACTCCCAGCTCCTGGGTCCGTGGCCAGAGGTCACAAGGTCACTGAGAGGCTTCAGTCTTTCCCCACCTCCCTTCTCTGACACACTCCAGGCACAGTTTCTGGGGCTTGGGTGGGGTGTAGCGTCTGTGAGAAATGAGGCGGCTGAATCTCCACGCCCCCCCACCCCCGCCCCGACTTCGGTAAAGACTCATGTGTCGCCTATGGCGATTTTGTTCTCCTGCTTTTGGGGGCGGGGGAGTGTGTGAGAATAGACTTCCTAGGCGCTGAGTGGAGGGGCACAGTCCCGTATTGGTGGTCCCCTGTCCAGGGCGGAACGCCAGCCTCAAGCTCTCATCCGCCGGAGTAGGCCCGGCTTGGTCCAATGGTCCGGACTACATCGATTTCAGAAAACTGAAACTCTAAGAAACACAGGGTACCAACTGCTGGTGCTCCCGGAAGGAGGTAGGGGCCCTACGGGAGAGGCCGGGAGGTACACCAGGAGAGCACAGTGGTTGTTCCCCGCCCTAGCCCACCAGACGCGCCCTGCCACTCCCTCCCCACACCTGTCGTCTTCCCGGGCCTCCGACTCGCCGGCAAGGTTCCCCAACCGCTTCCCATCGCAGCCAGGAAGCCACAACGAGATTTGGTCTTCGAGGGCACTTTGGCGGGGGCCACAACGAATCCGGGAGTCTGCAGGCAGGACCCATCGCGAGGCGAAGAATGGGGGCTGTGGGAGGAGGCACCTGCGAGGAAGGCCGGTGAGGCCGAGGAAGCCCAAGGCGGAGGCCGGCGAGGATGGAGTTGCTGTGCGCATCTTGGCTGACTCAGCGCGCTGCGGTCCATGATCTGGCCCCTCCCGTGCTGACCCTGGTTCCTAACACCCTTGCCACCTCCCCTCTTACCCTCACCATACCCGCTCCCCACTCTTCCCCGCGTTTCGCACAAACAGGCGTCTCTTTCCCTTTAACGGGTCCGGCCCCGCCCCTGCCCTCCCCCCAGCCCCCACTGCCCACCCAGTGCTGATCTGTCTGTCACTGCCCCAGCCCAAGCGGGCCAACCCTCTCCACCCTGAACTCGGGCAGAGGACTCGGGCAGAGGCCCCCGCAGCCTAGCGTCCATCTGCGCTTCAGAGACAGCAAGGGCACTCCTGGGGCCCCCGCCGGTCGCGCTCCCCCGGGATGCGAGTCCCTGCGCCGACGCCCGGCAGAGGCCGGCATGGGCGCGGCTACTCCCCGTGCACTGGGATGAAGCTGTCCCGGGGGCCCCGGGGACCCGCTGCGGCCAGCTCCGCAGGCCCTTGAGGCCGTTGCCCCTGAGCGCTCCGCAGCTGGGCTCCCAGAGTTGCCTGGGCGTCCTCCCCAGCCGCCAAACCTCCTGCGGTCCTCCTTGACCCGGACCCATGGAGCCGGCGGTCCTGGCCCCGCACAACCTCCCGCACCACGAGCCAATCAGCTTTGGTATCGATCAGATCCTGAGCTGCCCGGAACCCCCCGGGAGCAGCCTAGGCCCTGGCCGCGCGGGCCAGGGCCATGGTGAGAGTCCGGCGTTCTCGGGTGGATTTCACGGAGCCTCAAGCTACGGCTCCGCGGGTTCGCTGGCCCCGCTACCTGGCAGCTCAGGCATGGGCCCAGGCGGCGTGATCCGCGTCCCGGCGCATCGTCCGCTGCCAGTGCCGCCGCCCGCGGGAGGTGCCCCTGCGGTGCCTGGACCCTCTGGCTTGGGCGGAGCCGGGGGCCTAGCGGGACTCACCTTCCCTTGGATGGACAGCGGCCGCCGCTTTGCTAAGGACCGGCTCACGGGTGAGGTTGCCCGACCCTCCAGCGTCTTGCCCTACACTGACCCCCTTTTCTCATCTTTGAGCGTTCTGCTCCAACTCAAGTTCCCCGTATGCTCCCCGCCCAGATCAACTCAGGCGATTCTCCCCCAGTTTGTGTCTCTTGGTCGCGCTGCTTAAGAGAGGCGATGGGGAAGACGCTGCCGTCGATGCCCGCGCCCTCCTTTGCAGGCCACGGTCCACCCCGAGGGGAGGGAAGGATGAAGTTCCGGGGGCCGTCTCTTCCTTACCAAAGGGGGAGGGCCATTTCTTCAGAGGCCCTTTCTTGTCTGGAGGCCTTTGCTGATGAGAGGCCGAGCCTGGGGCACCTGGAAAGGCTGCCCTGAAAACCTTGCCTTGTTCTTCTTTCCTCCCTGTAGCCGCACTCTCGCCCTTCTCCGGGACGCGCCGCATAGGCCACCCCTACCAAAACCGGACCCCTCCCAAACGGAAGAAGCCGCGCACGTCTTTCTCCCGTTCGCAGGTGCTGGAGCTGGAGCGGCGCTTCCTGCGCCAGAAGTACTTGGCCTCGGCCGAGAGGGCAGCGCTGGCCAAGGCCCTGCGCATGACCGACGCACAGGTCAAGACTTGGTTCCAGAACCGGCGCACCAAGTGGCGGTGAGGCGCGGGGCGCGCGACGGCTGGCGGTTGGCGTCAAGGTGGCAGTGAGGCGCGGGGCGGGTGAGGGACCTCGGCCCCGCGCTGACCATGAGGCGCGGGTTGGGCGAGGGCTGGTCTAGCTGACACCGCGACTCGACTTCACAGGCGCCAGACGGCGGAGGAACGCGAGGCGGAACGGCACCGCGCGGGCCGGCTGCTCCTGCACCTGCAGCAGGACGCCCTACCGCGGCCTCTGCGGCCGCCGCTGCCCCCGGACCCACTCTGCCTGCACAACTCGTCGCTCTTTGCACTGCAGAACCTACAGCCCTGGGCCGAGGACAACAAGGTGGCTTCCGTGTCTGGGCTCGCCTCGGTGGTGTGAGCGACGCCTGCCCAACCCGCCGCCGAGCGCTCTTTTCCGGACCGAGGCGCCGCGAGGAGCGCCGGGCCCAGGGCCGTGGAGCGAGCGGCTGACCACGCCGTGGTTCTGTGGTTGCGGAGCTTGTGAGGAAGGGCTGTCTTTGAGGCTATCACCGAGGGCTCCTGGGCCACTGCGGGCTCCCAGGCTAGCGTTGTGTGGTAGCACCGTGCTTAGACGTGGCCTTTCCCGCCATTTCCCACTCAGCTGCGGTTGCAC
This sequence comes from Suricata suricatta, assembly GCF_006229205.1. Classification (NCBI taxonomy): domain Eukaryota; kingdom Metazoa; phylum Chordata; class Mammalia; order Carnivora; family Herpestidae; genus Suricata; species Suricata suricatta. The sequence goes on from NC_043703.1 coordinate 117,203,125, forward strand.
CCCAGCTGGAAACCTAGGAGCCGAGAAGGCGGGACCTGTAGTATGGTAGCCAACGAGGTGAGGGGGGGGTGTGGGCTGGCCAATGGGAGCCGCTCTTCGGAGGGCTACGGCTTCTTCCGAGGGTGCGTTAGTGTTGGGGTTCTGGACCCACAGCGCAAGCTAAAGGTTGTTCTGGGATGGGACCGCGGCAGCTGGCACGCACTGCCTGGGTCTGTACCAAAGGTGTGATGAAAGGAAAGAAGACACCAATGACAGTGGAATAACGGACGAGGTGCTGGAGGGTGAGAGTCTGACTGTGACAGGAACCAGAGGGTTATCCACACTGTGCATCTCATTCTTCAACTGTAAAATAATCGCTAAGGATACCTTCCTGACTTTGAACCTCATGTTGTCGTGTGTGTTCAGCCTGCCAACTCCGTCCTCCTCCTTGAGCCTCACATCGCGTGCGTGGGTGGCAGGCAAGACGCATACTTAAACACCTCATGAAAGACAATCTAGGAACACTAATCTGGCTCTGGTGTCCTGTGGGGACAGAGAGGGGAGAGGGGGAAGAAGCAGTGGATAAAATTAATGGGCCCTGTGTAGTTAGGATGAGCAGAATTTGGCAAATAAGTAGGGATATCTGAGAAGAGTCAAAGATAATTCCAAGGTTGGAAATGTAGAGGATCAAGAGATCAATGGTGTTATGGATAATGAAGGGGAATGGAAAGATTGGAGCAAGGTAACTCTGCCGGCAAAACTAAATGCTAGACCTAAAGAGAATACATTCTGGAAAAGTACTTTTGGGGGAGGTTGGTTAACATCCACATGGACTTGATAGACTCTCTAAGGGAGGACACGGAGGAGAAAAGCAGAGTTGTAAGGATGTTCTACAAACACATTTACAATGTGCAAAATGATGGAGGATATCAAAGTTAATAGTTCAAAGGAAGAAAAGGGAATGAGCACCCAGCTGGAAAGAAAGGAAAGCATGATGTCCCTGAAGTTGTTAGAACAGCTTTAGCTTGTGGGTGAGCCAGGGGCTTCTGGGAAGCTTGTTGATGAGAGTTGAGAGTTTGAGGATGGTTGCAATACTCATGAGATTTAAGAAGACGTTAAGTTGTATGTGGAAAAGGGAAGATTTCTGTCTGATTTCTTATAGAACTCTCATTCTTCTTCCCCTAGAGGCAGGAAAATCAGAGGGAAGTGAGCTTTGGGCAGGGTCAGAGACCAGCTGTGGTCAATCCACTCATGTTCTGGGGTAGTGACAGCTAGGTCAGTCACAGCATGAAGTCTTGACCACAGGTGGGAACCAGGCAAGAGGATATTGTGAGGGGAGTTGGATGATACTGTGTCATCTCTAACTCATGGATGTTGTGTATGCTGCTGCAGAGCCAAACTCAAATTTGACATATAGAGAAATAACTTTTATCAGACAAAACAAAGCACAAAAGGCGGGTTTGGCATAAGTTGGGGGCTTGGTGGTGACATGTCAGTCACTCTCCAATAAATAGAAGAAGGCTAAGGAAAGGGTCCAACCTTATGTATACTGTGGCTTACCCAATTCCCTCCACTCTTGGTCCACCACTTCTTGAGTCTCAGGTCCCAGGATTTACATTTGACCCTAACCTTTGGTCTTCTAAATCTGGCTGCCTTGGTGCTAGCCTGAGGGAGGGTCTAATGCCTTGAGATGAGTTCAGTTCTGTTCCTTAGGCAGATCACTGCAGGACACAGGCATCTCCAAACTCTTGGGTGGAGGGGGATTCACTCTCTATTGAAGAATCTGCCATTTCTTCTCTCAGCTGGTTCAAGAGGTCTCTGCTCTCACTGGGAGGCAAGTTACTAAGGAAGTATGGAGGGGCCAACTCCACCAGCCTGACAGAGAGAGTCACAATTAGAAGATGATTTCTGTATTCTTTCTTGTAATGCAGATTCTTAAACTTCTCATTCTGTCCACAAACCCCACCTCTTCAAATCGTATGTCACTACAGACCACTAAGATATCCTCTTTTCCTTATGGCTAAATCCCCAGCCATGATTTTGGCCCCAAGAAGAGGAATGGGCAATGTAGGAGGGGTGTCAGGGAACTCACATTTGTGGTTGAATCTCAGAAACAATGGAAAGGCAGTTGTCTTTGGAAATGGAGAAATTGTGGTAAAGCACCCATGGTGGAGGTCTAGCTGGAGCCCGGCGGCTTCGGTAACAGCAGTATGGGGAGAGCTGGGCCACATGCTTATGTGTTAGGAGCAGGTAATTTCCAGTCCCATCTGTGTCTCGGGCCACCTCATTGAAAAGCAAAGATAGTTAGGGAATAAGTGGGGGAGGGGAAGACAGTAGAAAAAAGAAAAGGGGGCCAAGAAAGAATTAGGAAGGGTGGTGAGAGTATTAAAAGTATCGTCTCTAAGTGTTACAGTCCCTGTCATATGGCATTTCCCATAGACCCCTGCACTCTAATACCTCAAAATGTTTCTTCTGGTTCTAAAAATTCCTTTGAATGGCCATCTGGACCCCAGTTTCAGAAGTGGCATATAAATTTTTGATCCCTCTGCTTTCTGCTCCTTTTACAACCTTCACCCCAATTCTTTCCCCTAACCTTAAGGAAGTATCCTGACACCAGTGCTTTCTGAAGGTCTCTGCGATTCTGCTCAGAGCCAAAGGCTGGCTGGGACAAGGGAAGTTCAATTCGTTGCATGAGTTCTAGGAGTTCACCTCGAAGTTTTCGGGCTTGGCACAATGCTGCCCAGTTTAGCCCCCGAGCCTGGCACCAAGCCTTGTCCGCTCCACCTAAGAGAGGAAAGGGAACAGCTGCAACTACAAAGAGACCCCTAAGAAAACCCTACGTTTGGTCAAAGGGCCTCCTCCTCCTGGTCATACAGATCTACCAGCTGGTTGCATACTATCTCCCCTTTGAAAAATAGGGGATTTTATAAGAAGATGCCGAGTGGGTTACTCACTCTGTATAAAGGCTTCATACACTTGGATCAAAGAACTGTGGTCCCCATCTGTGTGTTCCAGGGCTCGGCGCAAGGCAGCTTCTTCCGCACAGTGTGGAGGATGGGTGAACCCAGGGGCAGCTGGAGGCAGAAACAAGGAAGGGGGTTGAGAAAGGACAGCAGTACAGAAGGAAGGGTGAAAAGGTATAACGTGTCACTTTGGGAAATATATTCAAAAGATATTGATAACTTCTAGGTGCTGTACACTTTATTAGACACTGAACATAAGTAATGAAAGACAGTCTCTGCCTTCAGGTAGTTTAGAGTCTAGTAGGAGAGATAAGCAAACTTGATCAGCACAACAGGTGTGTGGGCCAATGTTTTAAGTTTCATTAAGAATTAGCTCAGTGGCAAAGGGGCAGAGCGTCTGAACTGCGGGCATGGCAAGGCACAGCTGTTAGTAGCGTGGCCTGGTTGGAGAACTGTAAGCACCTAGTAAGGGTAGAGAGAATGGCATGTGTAGCCCAGTGGCAGAAGATAAAGCTGGAGAGGCAGGTATGTGCCACGTCATGAGAGGCTGGATGTGCTGTGCTGATGAATTTATATTCTATCTAGAAGGCAAAGAGCAGCTGTTGGAGAAGAGTTTTGAAGTAAGAGAGTCCATGTGTTTAAAGCTTACCTGGCGAGTTAGGAGGCTAGAGGAATCCAAGCTAAGTGGGGATGAGGATCTAATACTGGCACCAATAGTGAGTTTGGATACAAATGAATTAAAAAAACATTTAGGAGATAAAAATGAAAGAACCTGGAGAAAGATTAATCTAGAATGATGGTAGTGGAGCTTTGCAGAGGTGATGGCATGATTTTGTGGTGGTGGTGATGAAATCGTTTAAGCAAGTGCTTGAGTTCAGGTGTGGGCTGGGATACCGTGGACAATTCTGGTAGAAATGTCCATCAGAAGTTGGATATATAAATCTGAGATTCAGAAGAATGGGATTGGGAGGGAGATATGAGGTTTGGAAGGTTTTTTTTTAATTTCTTATGCTTTTTATTTATTTTTGAAAGACAGAGAGAGACAGCGTGAGTGGGGAAGGGTCTGAGAGAGAGGGAGACACAGAATCTGAAGCAGGCTCCAGGCTCTGAGCTAGCTATCAGCACAGAGCCCGACGCGGGGCTCGAACCCACGAACCATGAGATCATGACCTGAGCCAAAGCCGGACGCTCAACCGACTGAGCCACCCAGGCGCCCCTAGGTTTGGAAGTTTTAAGTGTAAAGATGGTAGAAAGACCATAGGTATGCATGAACTTGCTCAGAGAGTTCAAGGGATGAGAAGGCAAAAGGGGAAAGGATGGAACTCTGAGGTCTAATTTACGGTGGATAAGACGAGGACAAGGAGCCAGGGAAGAGAGGAAGGGAATGACCAGAGAGGTAGGATGAACAGCCGGAGGAGAGCAATCAGTCACAGAGGCGCAGGAAGGGGGCAGTTTCAAGGCTGAGAAGTGTTGGAATAAGGCTCAGAAGTGTTGGGTAGATTCAGCCCAGAGGGTGGGGTGGGATGACACTGCTGAGCTGAGACTTGTCAGGGTTGCCGTGGGCCTAAGGCTGGGAAGCTGTGGTCGGGAACACACTAGGCAGACTGGGTCAGAGGTTATTCTGTAGAGCTGCTGGGGAGTAGAGGGTGGAGGCAGAGGGGTGTGGAGTGTTAGTAAGAATAGGAGAGATTTAAGCATGTTGGGGGAAGGAACCAGCATTGGGAAAAGGTTCACAAGACAGGAGAGGGATAAGTGGTTAAGGCTGTCTTTTTGGGCACTGTAAGGGAAGCATAGGAGATGGGGCTGGTCTTTGGAGCACCAGAACACGAGAAATGGCTGGGAAGGATTGAAGTGGCCACAAGAGCCAGAGAGACAAATGGTTTATACCAGTGAGCATGGCAGCGAGGGTGAGCATCTCATCCACACAGTCAAACTCGCAGGAGGCCAGCAGGGCTTTGGCCAGCTCAGGGGGCAGGGGGAACTCTGATAGGATGATTCCCAGGTCTGACAGGTTCCCTTCATCATCCAGAGCTGCCAGATAGTCTAAGTCTTCTAGGGCCTGCATCAGTGCTTCTGGAGCTGGTGAGGAAACAGGGCTTTAAAGGACAGGAAGTCTCAGAGCCTGGAGAGCCTGGAGAGCCTGGAGGTCAGGCAGCAGGACTTGGGCAGGGGGGCTGCTCACCAGGCCGGTCCAGGAAGTGACATTCCCCTGGCTCTGCAATCTGTCTCCTCTTTAATAGTAACACCAGGGGGCTCAGATTCTCCTCACACACCCTGGGTGGGGGCAGTGGAGGCGCCTCTAGTTCTAGGAAGGACTTAGGATACAGGCAGAGGCAGGATCCTGAGGGGAGAAAAGACTCAGGAAAGAAGGCCACCATAGGTTTCTCAGGGTTAGCGTGTGGCGGCTTTACATGCTTGATCTCAGAAGGGCAGAGGCTCTTACCTGGAGGGACCCCTCTTGCCCGAAGTCTTCTCGCCTCTGCCTGACACTTGCTGATTGGTCTCAACACTTGGGATTCTGCTCGGATCTGAGGATTGTACACCTGTCACCGCCCCCAACCAAGGCCAACACAGATCAGCGCGGGCACTTCTATCTTTAGTCCCCTCATCCCCTCATCTCTCTCACTCACACTTCGAAGCTCCAGTCCTGAGTCAATGACATGTCGGATGGAAGGGAGGGAGAAGGAGAAGTCAGCCAGCCAGTGAGTGACCACAACCTTTCTGGCACCCAAGTCTGTGTCCTCATATGCAGCCTGGATGGCTGGACCATGTCCTGGGTGAAGGGGCAGGACTCGTGGTGGAGGACCTCTGAGAGCCAAGGGCTCAATCTCCCTGGACAAGGATTCACAGCACAGCAAAATTTCCTGAAGAGAGGGGTGGGGCATTAAGGCAGTTCTCACCTTTTTGGGTGACAAACCCATTTGAAAAACTGATGAAAGCTGTGGTCTTTCATTCTGAAAAAAGGTACCTACTCATAAAGTTGGAGGTGTTATAATTTCAGGCATTCACTGAACCACAGTCTCTGCATTAATATGGATTAAAAAAGTGGTGGTAGGGGCGCCTGGGTGGCTCAGTCGGTTAAACCTCTGACTTCGGCTCAGGTCAGATCTCACATTCGTGGGTTCGAGCCCCGCGTCGGGCTCTGCGCTGACAGCCAGCTCAGAGCCTGGAGCCTGCTTCAGATTGTGTCTCCCTCTCTCTCTGCCCCCCACCCCCCATGCTCTGTCTCTATCAAAAATAAATAAAACATTAAAAAAAGTGGTGGTAGACCTCTTTACCCCAAAGTCCTTGAGTTTTTCCTTAGGACCCCAACATAGTAAATATTCCAACTCCAATGTTCCTAACAAGTATTGCTCCAACTCCCCCAGGAAAGGAAGGCGGCATACGTGAGAATCTCCGTCTGCAGCCCATTTTTACCTCCTCACTGGGCAGGTATACTAGCACATCTCCTGGAGTCTCCTTCGTACACAATTCAAGCACAGCTTGGCAGGCAGCTTCCACTCGATCAGTAGGGACAGCGTCCTTGTATACAGGAGTGGGACACGCACCAGGCCCTCTGGGTACACGCACAATAGGAGGATTGCCCCAGAAGGCTTGGAGCTTAGGTTCAAGGGCAGGGTCAGTAACCACAACCACTCTCGAGTCCCCTGGAAGGTTTCCCAGCCTGGCATTTCGAAGTAGCCCCTGGAGCAAATCCGAGGCCACTGACCGCTCCTGCACCTCATCCAGCACCAGCACGCCCCAGGCTCCTGTGCCTCGGGTTGAGGCCACCTCCTGTAGAAGCAGCCTGTCCCAGCAAAACCTGTTGACATTGGCAGTGGGCGGAGTCAGTATGGACACTGACCAGCTCCAGGAGTTCAGGGGAGTGACTTCCTGGGGGTGGGGGCTAGGTTTTGATTATAAGGTCAGAAAAAGACTCTGTGAACCTATATTGAGACCGACAACCCCACTGATAACATTTTGTTCATAAGCTGTACTCCAGCTGGGAGAGTGAGGCTGAATGTCTGAGGGCCCTGACTGGGGTTCAGGGCTTCATTCAGCATTGTGTCACGCATGATTTAAAAGGTGACCTGGGCTGAGGGAGTGTATGGTGATATGTCAGAGGGCTGGGCTTGTTTCTACTGGGTGAGGGGAATTAGATTTGGGTCAGGCCTGCAAGAGGCTTCACCTGAGCAGGGTGTCCGGCCCAGTGCAGTCCTCCTGGGGAATGCTGTATCCAACCTCATGACCCAGGGTTAGGTCCATCTCATCGGCAACCCGCAGGGCCAGGCTCTGGGCGGCCAGAGGGTAGGGCTGAGTGACAGTTACTTGGCCTTCCTGGAACCCCCTGGCCAATGCAAACTCTGCACACCACTGAGGGATCTGGGGTGGGACAGGGAAGGACAACCAGTCAGTGAGATGCAGGACTTCAGTCAGAAGTGCTGGGGCGCTGGCCACTTTAATTTGGGAAGTCCTCTGGTCTTCCACCAGCCACCCTGGGGCCAGCCTCCCTTTGACCACCTCCCCAATAACCCCATGCAGCCCAATCCCCACTTTGCCTGTGGAAGGACCAGTTCTCTTGCCCTCCCTTTTTTTACTCCCAGAATCTCCCCCAACCTGGGTGCTCTTGCCAGAGCCAGGCTCTCCAGACATCAGCACCACTCCAGAGGGGCTACTCTCCAATTGCTCCATGAAGATAAAGCGAGAAGCCCAGATGGGTAAGGCCCGGCGCTGCTCAAGCAGCTCGTAGTAGCGGGAAGAGAATGGGAGCCCATCAAAGGGGTTCACAGCCAATTCAGACTCCCCGGGACTTGGGCCAGACTCTTCTGCCAGCCCCAGAAGCCGAGAGGCCATGGTGGCTGACTGGCAGTACCTACAGAAGGCAGGGCAATGATTAAGGCCTCGTATTAAATGACTGACACCATCTTTCCACCCACACTTGATGCCTAACTTGTACCCTCAGGTAATACTGCACTTGGCAGAGGGTGGGGGGGTGGGGGTGGGGGTTTCCATCCTTCCCAGCATTTCTTTCCTGCTGCAAATCAGTGGCGACCAGAGTCTGAAAGTGGGATATTATCACAAGAGGACTATTAACCTGTAGTCAGGTAGTAAAAATCCTGTGACTAACACAGGGGGCCTCCAGGGCAGCAGGAATTACGGGTATCCTGTGGGAACGTTCTGAGAGGAAAGCAATAATAAGAGGAGGAAGGGGGCAAGAATTGGGGGGCGGGGGACAGGGCCACAAGGATCCTGGATTCAAACCTGCTTGCAGCTCTGAGACGTGTCAGGATGGCAGCCAGTTCTGGACCCACCCAGCCAGTCACCACCAACCCAGACCCAGTGAAGTACAAAGGTAAATTCCGGCTCCACCCTGGGGCTTGGCTTAAACAGGAATCCTAGACTGGTTTTGGGGTGGGGCCATTTGCTCCACCTTACTTAACCCGTCAGAAGCCTATAAGGAAAACAAGTTCCAGGCATCACACTGAGCATGTGTCCTCTACAATTTATCGTGTACTTGTTAGTGAAAGGCATCTTGGGACTTGTAGTTTTGCAAGCTGCTTCTTCATAAAGCTGGGCTGAACGCCAAAGCTAGGGTCCAGTGGCTGCTGGTCTTTATTCAGTTATACTTCCTTAATATCACTCATCTCTTGACACGAAGAGGTGATTTCAACCTTTCAACCACCTCCCACAAACCAACAAGGAGGCTCTCACCCATGTTTTTCCCAAACCAAGGGAAAAGGAACCTCCTCGGTAGGTTTTTGAGACCCAGAGAAGCAACAGATACCTTGAGTGAAAACCCTGAATTTAATGCGATTTTGTGGGGAGCCCCATCCCTCCCTTTTCACCACCCACCCGTCCAGCCTGTTGTAAGTTGGGTGAGGGCTGCCCCCAGTCTCCGTCCTGCGGCTCTGGGTGCCATCGTGTGCTCAGTCAGCCTCCTGGGCCCGTCTCTCTGTGAATCTCCTGCGAGACATAGGAAGAAGACATTGTGTGGACTTTGTCATACTGGCCCTATAATTAGCTTTCTTCTCCAATCTGACCCTTCCTGCCCACTGCCCTCTAAGTCCCTCACCTTCTCGCGTATTCATACAGTGCCTGCTTGCGCTCCTGTAGGCTCTCCTGCCGGGCCCAGGAGGACTTGGCAAATGTGAGGGCTGTGGGCTGAGGGGTCACCGGGCCAGAGCTGGGGAACTGAGGTGATCACAATGTCAGAGGGCTTGCGAAGTCATCATCATTAAACACGCATCGAATGCCTACTTTGCAAGAGAGGTACTGTGCTAGGGTCTCAGAATCAAGAAAGAGACATCAAGGAAAGGGAGTATGTAGACTGCCCCTACCCACCCAAGTCCTGGACCTAACCATTTCCTGGGTCTCACCTTGGGAGCGGAGGCTGTGGAAAGGGACTGGGTCCCTTCGGTGATATCTTCAGGCATGAATGCTACAGCTCCCTCAAGCAGATTTGTGATGGTCAAGTCTACACAGCCAGTTCTGGCTGGGGAGAAGGGAAGAGAAAAGGGAGTCTGTTTCCCTGTTCACCTTCTCCCCTCACCACCCACTATTTCTCTCTGTGCCTGTCTCCTGTGTGAGGCTACCCTTTTTCCCATACCCAGGTCTCTCTGGATGACGCCCAGTGGCACATGGGGTAAAACCTCCTTGACTCTCTGAGCCAGAGTTGCCAGCTGCACATCAGGAGAAGGGCCAGGGGAGGGAGGGAAAGAAGACTGGGCTGCAAAAAAATCCAAAACACGGTGAGTGAAGAACTTGGAGGAAGGAGAGGCTGACTAGCACAGGAATAGGAAGGAAATCACAACAGGCTGTAAAACCCCAAAAAACTTTGTGTACAGAGGTCACATACCTGAGTGAGGGCGCAATCTGGGGTGTCTTTGTCGTTTCATGTGCTCTGCTTTGTCTGCTGGAGTGAGTCGTGTCCCTGTCTGGCCCAATTCTTTGGCCAACAGCTAGGAAGAATTGGAAGGTTGGAAGTGTTAAGGTCTCAAGACTTCTTTCTTCCACTCTTAAGAAAAAACCCACCTCCACCCTGCCTGTGCACCCTACCACCTGTTGTACACGAAGGGCAAACTCCTCATTCCCCTCCCCTAGCTGGCGATGAACAGGACGGAGCCATCTGCAAAAAATAAAAAATAAAAAAAATCCAGGATCATGTTGAGTGCACCTGGGTACAGTCTGTCATCCTCTCCCCAGTTGTGATTAGGGTAGGGAGACAGTAAACACTTTGTATTGCCCCTGTGATAGACTCTTGATCTAAAAGATCTGCAAGCGGACAAGGAAGAGACAAACTTTTCAAGGAAGAGGTGAGCTTCTCCCAGCCACCAAAAAAGAAGACAGTTAATACCTTACTTGATACACGGTGAAAGGGACGAAAAGTGACCACAGCAGTTCTGAGACCCAGGAGGCATCGGACACGGTCTGAAGGGAGGGCATGAAGTAGGTCTAAGCCTCGGCCAGGAATGGTACATTTACCCTCCAAGCCCCAGACATTCCCTGTCCAACAGACACTCACCACAGAGACTAGGGGTCTCTGGACTCTCAGGGTAAGAGGCTGTACCACATCCTGAATAGAAAATGGCCAGGAACTAGAAGAGGGAAGAGAGAGTAGGTTGGGATTCTAGCCAGCCTTACTTAGAACAGAAAACTGTCAAACCGTACAAGTAAATAAATGAGGAACAAAGAAATATAAGGGGAAAGAACTAAAAGTGAACAGAAAGGAAATCAACCAGGATGGAGGGAGGGCTGAATACTGTGAAAACTCAAAAACCTGACCACCTACCCAGCTGGAGACCCATACCTGTGCTCACCCACCTGAAGCGCAGCAGCCCCTCCCGGCCATTGGTGGCCTCTTCCTCAGGGAAAAGCAGCAGCGGGGTCGAGGGAAGCCTCGTGGAAGCACAGAATCTCTTGAGTGACTCCACCAACTCCTCCCGCCCATCCATCTCCATGAAGCCCCGAGACCAGCATACAAAGCTTGGGGGACTATTGAGTAGAGGCTGGAAATGGAAAGAAGAAAAAGGAAGAAAGGAATATTGGGAAGTGAGAAAAACTGACATATGGGGTAGAGAAGCAGGATTAGGGGTAAGGCTCAGTATTTCGTGGTCCGCAAGGGAAACCCGAGAGGGCAAAGGGGAGCCTTGAGCTGGGCCCCAGGGAACTGCCCCACGGAACTCTCGGCTTCACCCCCCACTCACGGTGCTACAGCTGGTGAGCAGGTTGACTATGTTGTGGTCGAAAGGTGTCACATGGTTGGAAATGAGGACCCTGACGCGATGATCCCGAAGTCCGGAGTCCTCCTGCCGGGCCACGAGCCCCAGCACAGCACACATGGTCCGCACCACGAACCTGGCAAATAGCAGGCAGTGGTGACTTCACGGCCTCGGACCGGGCCCAGCCCTGACCCTCCCGGAATCCCTGGGTTGTTACCTGCGAAGCACGCTGTCTGGCAGAGCGCAGCTGACCAGGAAGACGTGGATGCCAAGAAAGAGCCGCAGGACGAGGAGGCAGAACCCGACGGGAGCGTAGAGCAGCAGCGCGAGGAGCAGGAAGCCGTCACCCGGGAGCCTGGGGGCGAGAGGCGGGGTGATCGGGCGCCGAAGGCCGGGTGGATGCGGGAGCCGACCTCTTCCCGCCAGGGCTCTTACCGGTGCGAGTCAAAGAGCCGCTCCGGCCCCAGCGCCGGGGAAGGCTCCATCGCGGCTACTTTAGGGCTGTTCAGCCGCCGCCGCCATCTTCGCGCCCCGCCGCAGGGACTCCTGGGAAGGCGGAGTCTTCGGGCATCCGCCCAGGGTGCCGGCACCCGAAATCTTCAGGCGCCCCGGAAGGGCTAGCGGTCCCAGCATGCCTCGCGGGCCCTTGGGCCACCTCATAACTCGCGTCCCGCGGGGACCACAATTCCCGGCATTCATGGGGCGGAGGCGGGGTCGGGCTCCCGGAATCCTGGGTCCCGGCGTGCACTTCTGGAGGACTTCAGGTACCGGCGTGCCCCGCGTCCCGCTGTCCGCCAGCGCGCGTCCAGGGCGCCGCCTCTGTGTAGGGCGGGCGAGGAGGCAGCCGAGGCGGAGCTGATGGCTGCACTGAGGGCGGGGCGGGGTGCAGGCTGGAACCTCTGGGGATGGCGGGCTTTGGGGGGGGTTTCCAGGGGGAAGGGGCCCCTGTTGACCCCTGACCTCCGGGCCTTGCTGACGTCAGGAACTCCTGACCCTCGGGTCCGAGTGACTTATGGGACCCCCAGTCTCTGGGCCCGGTTGTCTGGTGGGGTCCCTGAACCACGGACGTGTCTGACGTCGGGGACTTCGGATTCCCGAGCACGGCTGACTGCAGGGTCCCCTGATCTCCGGACCCGGGAGGTCTCAGAGACCCCTGGAATCCGTCCGCGCATATGGCTGGCGGTGGCGCTGGGTGCTGGGGGTGCAGTGCTGTTGCTATTGTGGGGCGGGGGTCGGGGTCCTCCAGCGGTCCTCGCCTCGGTCCTTGGCTCACCGCCCACCTCTCCCCGGAGCCAGTACAACTTCATCGCAGACGTGGTGGAGAAGACAGCACCTGCCGTGGTTTATATCGAGATCTTGGGCCGGTAACGGCGGGGAAGGGCAGGAGGCACCCAAGCTGTGGGCTAAGGGGCGGGCGAGCTAGGTGTCTGAGCCTCCTCACATCCTTGCTTTCCCCCCATCCCAGACACCCTTTCTCCGGCCGCGAAGTCCCTATCTCGAATGGCTCAGGATTCGTGGTGGCTGCTGATGGGCTCATCGTAACCAACGCTCATGTGGTGGCTGATCGGCGCCGAGTCCGTGTGAGGCTGCTTAGCGGCGACACGTATGAGGCCATGGTCACAGCTGTGGATCCCGTGGCAGACATTGCCACGCTGAGGATTCAGACTAAGGTGGGGGTCTGGGCAGGCTGGGTCTGGTTGGGACTGTGAATTTGCTCACATATCTAGGTGACGGGTCTCTTATACCCATTCTCCCTTAGGAGCCTCTTCCCACACTACCCCTGGGACGCTCTGCAGATGTACGGCAAGGGGAGTTTGTTGTTGCCATGGGAAGTCCCTTTGCACTGCAGAACACGATCACTTCTGGCATTGTCAGCTCTGCTCAGCGTCCAGCCAGAGACCTGGGCCTCCCCCAAACCAATGTGGAATACATCCAGACTGATGCAGCTATTGATGTGCGTCCTGCTATGAGAGAAATGACAAACTAGGTTGGGGGTTGGGGGGAAGGCTGTGTGGGGCAGGGGACCAACTGTGATAGATGGTGGACGAGTTTATATACAGAGGTTGGGCTGCGCATATGTGGCCACTCTGGCTGGGCTGGAAAAAGAATTTGGAGAAAGTACCTATATCCTGGTTATGCCCCCAGGCATAGAGTCCCTGGATCTCTTCCATATTTTCTCCTTGTCCTGCAGTTTGGAAACTCTGGAGGTCCTCTGGTTAACCTGGTGAGTGGGACATCCTTCTTTCCAAGAATCCCTGCCCCAGGTCAGTGTGAGAAGGGGTGTGCATTCCCATCAAGTTTCTGAGCAGTGTCCTGGTGGTTTATCTCCCCAAATCCAACCAGATATCCCCCAAGTCCCCAATACTTCCTGCTACTCTTGTTCGGGTATCTCCATCTCCTACTATTTATTTGGGCTAGGGAATAGTGGGCTCTATCCCTGCAGGATGGGGAGGTGATCGGAGTGAATACCATGAAGGTCACAGCCGGAATCTCCTTTGCTATCCCTTCTGATCGCCTTCGAGAGTTTCTGCATCGTGGGGAAAAAAAGAGTGAGCCTGGCTTGGGGGGAAGGGATTCCATTAAGTGGTGGGAAGGGCATTCATTGGGCCTTGATGGAGCAGGGGGTGGTGTGGGGTGGGGTGGGGTGGGGGAAGAGTGGGGGTGTATTGGGAGGAAAGGGAGGGAAAGGAAGGATGTAACTGAATGTGGCTCATTTGTTCCTCCATCACAGATTCCTGGTTTGGAATCAGTGGGTCCCAGCGCCGCTACATTGGGGTGATGATGCTGACCCTGACTCCCAGGTATGAGCTTTAAGAGTAGTGACCTGTAGGACTACCAGTACACTCAGTAGTGGGCAACTGGCATCGCTGTTGAGCTTTGTTATCAAATTTAATCTTTATCTAAGATGAGTTGCCTCACACTTGGGAGCTATCAGAAGAGCTGTCCTCTCTCATCATCTTGACTTTCTCACTCCAATCCATTTTGCACATCTGCTACCAGATTGATTTCATCCTGCTACTGCTTTGATTTAAAAACTTTGGGCCATTAACTTGGTGTTCAGGGGCCATTTTCCATCTGTCTCCAATTCAGCCTTCCAGATCTGGCTTCTTCCATGAATATACTCTGTTCCAGCCAACCTGATTTCCTACTCTCATGTTTTTTATTTATGTTATTCTTGTTTTATATAGTTAAATACCAGAACCATGCTTCTAGGCCCAGGTTAAGTTCTATTCTCTCCTTAAAGCTTCCCTTAGAATTCTAGAATGACATTAGTGTTATTGATTTAGTAGCATGTGTCATTTGGAATTAGTTACTTTTTATACACATATTCTACTTCCTAACTTTGAAAAGGCAGAAATTGAATTGCCTTTCTATCTGGAGTATCTAGGGCATGCCCTTGTCCATATAATTGTCAATGTGTTGATGAGAGATTTGAGGTGAACTCAAGGGAGAGTGCCTTGGTGTGGTTAACAGGGTGATGATCTATGTCCTTTCAGCATCCTTGCTGAACTACAGCTTCGAGAACCAAGCTTCCCTGATGTTCAGCATGGTGTGCTCATCCATAAAGTCATCCTGGACTCCCCTGCACACCGGTGAGGGAGAGACTACGTTGTGAGGTGGGGATGGGTGAAGCGTGCATGTGCCCTTGAACTGAGCTGTCTAGTCCCTCCTTTTTCTCTCTGTCCGTCTTTCACCATAGGGCTGGCCTACGGCCGGGTGATGTGATCTTGGCCATTGGGGAGCAGCTGGTACAAAATGCTGAAGATATTTATGAAGCTGTTCGAACCCAATCCCAGCTGGCAGTGCGCATCCGGCGGGGACCAGAAACATTGACCTTATATGTGACCCCTGAAGTCACAGAATGAGTGGGTCAGCAGGACTCTGAGGCTCCTGCTCTCATTTCCACCTTGCTTTCCTGGCCTAGACTCCGAGGGTACCTGGACAGAGGATTAAATGAACCAGTGGGGGGCAGGTCCCTCCAACCACCAGCACCAATCCCTGGGCTCTGAGGAATCACACAAATGCTTTTTATATAAAATAAAATTATACCTAGCATCATGTTATAGTCAAAAATAAGGGTGGGGGGCACTGATCTTTTCCCCCATGAAGAGGCTAGAGGTAAAGCTGTATCCCCTCTAAACTGAGAGGAGATACTGGAGCTGACCATTCTGACCTCCCTATTCAAGAAAATGAGCTCCTGCTGTCTGTTGTTCTGGGCAGTCAATCAGGCGCTGCTCTTTGCAGCGTGCTTGACTCAGTGCTGGGCCTGGAAGCAAAAATTCCCCGTGCTTGGCCACAGATCCGGCAGCTGGCCTAGGAAGGAGGGCGATAACTTCGTCTTGACGGTTCCACATCCATAGCGCACACTGGATGAGCATGGCCAGCCTGCTGACATCAGGGGTTCCTTGGTAAGCTCCTGAGGTAATAGTAGCCTCAGACCCCTGCCATTAGGGGCCAGTGGTGGTTTGCAGAGGAGGGTGGCAGCACCTTAGATGATCTGGTTGCTGGTCTGGCCAGGGTAGCGCTCGAACCTCCTGTTGGCTTCTTCACTGAAGGCATCACCTGCAAGGTGAATGGGCAGTTTAGGCAGGGAAACGGACCCACTGTGGGGAAGGGTGAGTAGAAGTGGAGAGACTGGGAGATCCAGAGGAGGGTGGGAAGACACAGAACCAAGTTAGGTAGAAGAGAATGAAGGCCTTTCCTTCCCATCCCCCAGTCTCTCTGGGCTGCTCTTCCCATCAAATACCAATGTGGCAGTTGTGCACCCAGATGCGGTGTCCATCATATTTGCAGTTACATTTCATTGCGTTGTTGGTGAAGTCACTTTCTGCTACTTCATAATTGGGGTTGATAACCACCTGTGAGTGGGAGAAAGTCAATTTGACCAGTTGTAGTCTTCACATCTTTAATAAACACTTCTCCCACTTGCCAGCTGGATCTCAGGCCCCAGGCACCTGCAGAATGTAGTTTCCTGGTTTCACATCTGTGATGTCGATCCATTGGCAGTCGATGTCATGCCGGTAGAGATCCCAGCAACCCACGGTAATGCCCTGCTCTCCAAAGTTAGCACACTCATACCTCTTGGAGACATCTGAGAGGGATTGTCATATGTCAGTGTGAGGCAAGGCTGTGGGGTGGAGATACCGGAGTCTGTTCTAGGCCCAACTCACCCTCCTGACATTCGGTGTCTTCCAGACAGAAACTAGCTTTGTGGCCCTCAGCCACCTTCGTGCCATTGGGGGTCAGGATATCATAGTGAGTGAAGATGTCCATACTGTGGTAATGCCTGTGGGGACAAGGGAACCCCTGTTTCCGTCCCTGCCCCCAGCAGTCTTGCCCCATCTCCAGTGACCTTGCCCTTCTACTTGACCCTCTCACCCATGACACTCGTGCCACACCCAGGAGTGGCGCCCGGCCTTGGGTCTGAAGTCGGCTCGTCCCAGGTTGTGGATCTGGGAGGAGAATCGGAGCAGACGCCTGTGGCCATAAGGCCAGTTGGCCGAGCGGGCCGAGCGGGCCAGGCAGTTCTCTTCTGCAGCACAGTACAGCATGTGCAGCGGCCGGTCCTCGATGTAGGCGGTCTCCTGCACCAGTGCTGAGTGCAGCAGCAGGTCTGATGCAGCTGCACAAGGAAGGGAGCAGAGTGTTGGGAAGTCACTGCTGAGGGGTGGGGACAGATGGGGGTGCTTCTACTCCCCCTGTGGAGTGTGAGAGGCTGCTTCTTCACGGGGAAGGAGCCCCCTCCAGATTACAGCTCTCTTTTCCCTCAGAGGGGGTGGCCCAGAGCTTCCCTTCTTTGGCTTGCATCACCATATCCTTCACTCACTCTCAGAACAGATGACTCCAGCAGTAAAGCGGGTTCCTGGCCTCTTACAGGCAATGTGGGTGCCATGATGAGCACATTGGTCCAGGGACAGCTCAGACCCTGTGCAGCGCACTCCACTCATCACCACCTCTGTTACATTCCCTGAGTCCCAGTACCAGGTCTCCTGGGGACACATGTTGGTGTTTCTGTGAGGCCCCATCATCCAGCCTCTTGGGCCAAGGGACTCATTTCCATAGTCCTCTGCCCCAAACACAGGCTTTGGAGGCAATTGTGTTGGTTTCCCTCTCCTTCCCACTCACCTGCAGGCCATGGCTGGCATAGCCCAGTCCAAGTTGCCTACAGGCCACCATGGCCTCCAGTGTCCCCCAGTCATCCCCACAGATGAGCCCCCAGCGAAGGGACCCAGGTCCCCCTATTTGCACCTCCACTCGCCCCTCATGTCGGCTGCGGCCCCCACTGAGTCGGATCTGCAGTGACACAACGGAAATTCCGGTAAGCTTTTTGAGAGAGGGGTAGTGGGAGTCTGTAACAGGTATGTGGCCGATGGGTGATTCAGAGGCACGTAGGGGCTCGCAAGTGGGGGCATCAGGTGGGAGCTGCAGGATGGCAGGGGCCTGGGACCGTGGGCTGGGAAGCTGTCAGGCTGCAGATTGTGACCAGGACTGGATTGGATGTGAGATTCCTGGACTAATCTGGGAAGATAACTGACCTTGGTCTCTACCCCAGTGTAGGGCAGATTGCATCGGACTCCAGCATCTTGGCTATGGGAACAGTCTTCAGCTGTGATGTTCTTGTGGGGGCACTTCCAGAGGGAGGGTTCCTGTCCAGAGCACCGAACCTCACTTAAGTGGATGGCACCCATGCCTAGGGACAGAGGTCAAAGATCAGGAGGTTATAACTGGACCTTCGTTGTCTGCCCAGGGGTCTCCTTCCCAAGGACCATATCCCCCGGGAGAGTGAGTACCTCCTCCTTCCCTCTTCCTCCCATCTTCATCCCCCTCACCCTGGCCCATGCGGGCACCACTCAGAGCCTCTCGAGCACTCCCGAAGCCCAGCTCCCGACACACCACGCTGGCTGCCTGCAGGTCCCACTTGCGGTCACAGACTGTGCCCCACGTGCTGGCCTTCAGGACTTCCACCCGGCCCTCTCCAGGGTGGGCCCCGCCCTTTAGACGCACTCGGGTCTATAGAGGAGAGAGATGTGCCCAAGAGCAGTGAATGGAAACAGCATAGAGAGGGCTAAGTAGACCTGGGAGATAAAGGAGATTCTGGTGGGGAGGGGTGGTCTCAGGTATGTGCCCACCCCCTGAGAGGTTCCTCTCTGTCCGCAAAGGTCAGGGCTGTGCTAAGTCAGGGGCTGGCTAGGCTAGGGGGTTCTCCACCTGGGGTGGGGAAGGTTATAGTCACTGTCTCACACACCTCCCCCTGAGGCTTCGACTGTTGTTGCTTCCTCTGGCCACCGGATGCTGCGTAGAGAGGGCCTGGCACACAGCTCACCACCGCAGGGGCCCCCCCAGGGCACCTGGTGGTGTCATTGGCACGATAGAACTCCAAGGAGCAGAGGGAGAGGTGGGCCTCCGTGCCCACGCACGCCACCCCATGCAGACCAAAGGAGTGTTGCTGCCGCTGGGCCAGCAGCCTGGGGGGACAGGAGTGGGGTGCAGTAGGGTAAAACAATGCTCCTGCCTCTTTGCCGACAACCATCCTCCCCTCCATGCCTCCCATCCCCAACATTTCATGACCATTTTATCCCTTCTTCCCTTCTTTTCTGCTACATTTCCCTCCATAGAGACAAAGGGAATGGCAAGTTTCTGGGCTGGAGGAGCCCAGATTACCCAGACAGGAGGGTCCTTGGGGACCTGCAGCCGAAGACCACTATGGGCAGGACGGCTAGTCTTGACTTGCCTGGCAGAAACCTTGCTCCAAATGGTTTCAGGCTGCCAGCCCTAACAGAGGCTGAGGCTGAGGCTGCTGTGCAAAGAGAGTGGGAAGCCAGGACGGCCCAGCTGGAAGAGATGGGCAGGAGGGGGTAGCTGACACAAACAGGAAGCCTGAAGAGCCAGCGTGAGCATATCCTTCTGTTATGCTGAGGCTGAAATAACTGAATGAGTCAGGACTCAAAGGACTGAGTAAATTTGGGGTCTAAATGGCTTCTCAGAGGCTAGAGGGTCTTCCAGGCCAGAGAATGATGGGTAGTTATGAGAAGATTATACCAGAAGGTGGACCTAGGGAAGGACTGGGGCTGGCACATGTGGAAATGAAGATGTACAAATGCAAGACAGACAAGTTAGCGTCCACATGACCAGAGAAGGAGACAATATGCACAACAGAATGGTAGTGATCTCTCCAGACTTGAGCTGAACTTTAATGATGTAGCCCATGTTCCTGCAATTGAAACATAACAGAAAGAATGTTCTGTAGCCACCTGAGCACAAAAATGGGACTAAACTAAACTAGAGATGTTAAACCTTGGAAACCCTTCAGAGAGATGCCTTTAGAGAAGGAAGGGGACTGGTGTATTGACACCAATGGAGTAAGAGATGGCAGTGAGGCACGTGATGAGAGCAGTGCCCAGAGAGGTGGGCTGCTGTGGCTGGAGTGGGCCTGTGAGGCAGGCTTGACAATGAACTATTGCAGTAACGTGCCCATCACTTGATGTCAGAGGAAGGAAGGTTATGACGACTTAAAGTCATTGGCTAAGAAGATGGAAAATTTTATAAACACAACAGACAAAGGAAGCCTGGAGACTACAGAATACCTTTAGAAGCTCAGGACCAGTGGATGCTGAAGCTCAAACAGATCAGGTACTCTCCCAAAGTCTTGTTTTGCTGAAAATAAAAGTCAAAGAGGCCATCACAGGAAAAAGATCCTGCTCTTCTAAACTCCCTCCTCCCCTCTCCCTATAAGGAAAACAGTAAAAACAGTAGTGTGCCCTTGAGTTTGGTGTTCAGGGAAGGCTAGAGCATGGCTATGTTGGGCACAGATGACCTTTAGCTAAAAGGTACTACAAGAGCACCCCCAAATTCCAAACTCCACTGAAGCCACTAGAAGGAGAAGCTGGAGAAGGAGGGCCAGCAGGGACCACTGGGGGATCCCAAAATGTGCAGAAAAAGAGGAGGAGACAGAAGAAAGGGATGAATTCTCTGCATTTCAGCCACTGCTGAAGAAGTTATCAGGGAGACTTCTCATGTGCAAATGGCCTTTAGAAGCTGATGAGAGACAATCACTGGGGCTGGAAGCTCTTCTGCCCCTTGGGTTCTGTAGGAGCCCACAAGGAAAATTAATCATGTCAACTGGGCCAGAGACACAGGGGCTATGATCTGAACCCATCCCTGGCAGAGGTTCCAGAGGGGAACATCCAAGCTGGTAGCACCTATTTTTTAAAAAATTAAATGAAGTTAAGATGGGAACACTGATCCCTTAGGCAAACATAACTTCTTGGGGGAGACGCAAGTAAGGCATCTGAAGGAGAAAGTGCCAGAGTATCTGCTAGAATTTACTGGAGGAAGATAAATAAGCATGTGGAACAGGGGTAGTCAGTGGATGAACTTCTATCAAGACTCAAAAATCCTGTGATAAGCATAATTCCCCAGAAATGAGCATAAGGGCCAGCATCACGTTATGTTTCAGTGACTCATCTGGAAGGTGGTTTCTAATAGCTACTGCTGCCCCTCTGCCTCTTGGTGGGGGCCTCTTAGACCCCTTCCTGACCACAGCCCAGTTGCCGTGACTCATCATCACTCTGTGCTCTCCCTCTCCGCACACCCAGCCTGAACTTCATTTACCTCTTGATTGATCCCCTGCCCACTCGGGGTTTGGGTTTGACTTTAAGCTTGGTGATTGGTCTGAAAAAAGGAGAAAAGTTAGTGGAGGTAGTGGTTAGGTACATGGCCCAGGAAAGGTAGAGGGTTTTGCTGTCGGGTTTTTTTTTTTCCTGTTTCCGGGAAGGACGCTTTATGCAGAGTGTGAGAAGGAGTAAAATGAAGGGGGCCAGATTTTCCACATACACTGACTGTTGCACACCACTGAACTCTATTTTAGGAACTCCTGTTGCACTGTGAATTCAACAATCATGATTAGAAATTTAGTCAGTCCAGGGGGTGACGGGAGAAAGGGATATGAGATAAAGGGAGGAGAGAGAATGGGAATGTGGGTGAATTGAATTAAGGGGGGTAGGAAGCATGCAGGTGGTTGAGGCTAGAGTCCAAGCTGTTTGGGGGAAGTATAAAGATGAGGAGGCTTCTCAGCCATTCCTACATCATTTCCTCTTTGTGCACCCTAAGGTAAAGCTTGCCCATCCCCATGCCTGCCTCCCCTTCCCTTCCCTACCCACCCTTGGAATGGCCATTGTGCAGTTACATCCCTAATTCATCAGCTTGGGTTCTGGGATGGACATGGATAGGCTGCCTTCCATCCATCCACCTCCTGGGGCCATAGGAGCGAGCAGGAGGTCCCAGGGCTCTTGCCCCATTACCTTCCAAGGGGCTTGGAGCGTCGGGCCGAGGCTTTGGCCGCTCGCTTCCTCAACTTTCTGTGAGGGTAAGACAATAGCAGAGTCAAGATCAGTCTAGAATCAAGTGGGAAAGGCTGGTGCAGCCAGGGACAAATTTCTTTTCCAACAGGAAAGTTGGAAACTCAACAGGATGTTATAACATCAGATACTCCCAAGGCTTTACCCTTCTCAGCTGTCTGGCCTCACGCGCACATAACCACGCTGATGAGCAGTAGTAAAATCCATGGACTTAGGTTGATAGAGCCCCTGTACCAGCACCCCCAGAAATTATACTAGGATAGGTAGATAATGAGGACTAGGGGCAATAGCGGGTTGATCTAAACCTCAGGGGTGGTCTATGGAGAAGCATATAATTAGAAGGGTGTTAGGATTGTTAAGATTGCCAGACTAACTGGGCAAAGAGAAAGAACTGGCCTGATCATTTGGAGGCTGACTGTCTTTTATTCTTGGATGCTCTTTGACTTCTGGCATTTCCAGGTCTGAGGCCAGTGGGCTAGCCCCAAGCACCAAGGCTGGATGTCCAAGGACGTTAACTTGATTTGACTGGGAAGCATAAAGCCAGGCGGCCTAGGATGACAGCATCCTTCCTGCCCCAGTTAAATTGCATATGCTTTAGTCATTCACAAACCAAGCTCAGTTCCCAATCTTACATCCAGAGAAATAAGTTCTAAAACATTATTTCTTTTTAACTGGCCTAAATATTTGACCTATTTTATTCTTCAAGAGGTTTCCTTAAGTCTAAGGTCTGGAAACTAGGTCTGTTTCTCCCCTCATTCTCCTTTTGATTTCAAAGACTCCCCGCCCCCGCCCCCGCCCCCGCCCCCGCCCCCGCTCTTTGTTCTGTCCAACTACGTACAGTTGAATGCAGGTTTTGCCTGTCTATTCTTCTAAGTTTATAAGAATCCCTGTTATCGTTTTAGTTATTCCTCCTTTAAACACATCCCTACTCTTGTTTCTCCTGAATCATATCTGGACATAGTACAGTGTGCAGAAGCACTGGATGTTAATAAACAAATAAGAAGCAGCACTGAAGTTGCTTGGTATTTCCTGGCCTGGCTTCTTCCTCAGGATGCATTTCGTTGGTCTTTTTGCCTGCTTCAGATTCTGTATCTCCCTCTTTCTCTGCTCCTCCCTAACTCATGCTCTGTTTCTCAAAAATAAATAACAGTTCAAAGAAATGTTCAGATCTCTCTCTCTCTCTCTCTCTCTCTCTCTCTCACACACACACACACACACACACACACACACACACACACACACACACCTCTACCCTATATCTCCCCTCCTCTTCATAGAAAAAATTGTCAAGAGTTGTCAATGCTCCCCTTCTATAACTTATCTCTTATCACTCGTTCCTTAACCCACTCCTATCTGGTTTTCCACATCACTCTGGGAGGACAGATTCCAGTAGGCAGCTTCGGTCTTCATCATGTTTACCTCTTGGTAGCATCAGACACTGCTGTTCTGTCCTCTCTCCCTCCTTGGCTGTCCTAACAGTATGAGTCTGGTTTGATTCCTCATTCTGGTTACTCTCTCTCGCACTTCTTGGCAGGCTCCTCCTCTAGCTAGTCACTTACATTTTTGGAGCCCTAAGGCATTCTTCCACATCCTCTCTCTATGTTCCCATTTACACCTAACCTGGTTTATTCCATTGCCTTAACATTTTTTTTTCATTTATTTTGAGAGAACAAGAGAGTGCGAGTGGGGTAGGGGTAGAGAGAAAGGGAGAGAGAATCCCAAGCAGGGTCCATGCTGTCAGCACAGATCCCAGTGCGGGGCTCAAACCCACAAACCACAAGATCATGACTTGAGCTGAAACTAAGAGTCAGATGATTGAGCCACCCGGGCACCCCCTGCTTTCTTAATGTTTCTAAAATGTAATATAGGTCCAAAAAATAAACCTGTAATTCTTTCTGCAAAATCCACTCCAGAAACCTAGCAGTCAGCCTTGATACATTTCATCTTTGGTTCCCAAAGTCAGTCCAGAACCAAGTCATGTCAATCTTATTTTCTAAACATCTCTCCAATCCACTCACTCTTGTTCTTCTCCACACCATCCTCAGAAATGCAGTCAAAGTGTTTTTTTTGGAGCCACAAACCTGATCATGTCCTCCTACAGTCCTGCTTATGAAAACGCTTGAGTTGCTTTCCATTGCTTTTATTACAAAGATCCCTGTCGCCTGTGAGGTCTTCCTTGACCTCTCTGCACCTCTGCCTTCTCAGCACCTTGCACAGCAATTTGCAAATAGCAGGAATTCAGTAAATGTCTTTCAGCACTTAAGCTCTTAGAACCTCAATTTCTTTGTCTGCAAAAGGGCAGTAAGTGGTTCAATTATCTCTACATTCTTTTCCTCTTCTAAAATTCTACCACTTCCACATGTTGTAGGGAAGAACCATAAAACCAAGTTGAAAAATGATAAACACACACATTCTGATTTTCTCATTCCTTAAATCTTACTTGCTTCCTCTAAAAGCCAGCAGATGTATCTTCTTTATTTTGGAAGTTGGAGTTCTTTATAAATGATCTTGCTTATCCTTTATGATTGTGCTACCCATGAGAATGCTCTCTGTGTGATTTGGCCACGAAAGGATGTCTATCTCATCATCTCCATCACAGAGCTCTCAGGACTCCTGTCACCTCTCTCCTCTCTAAGAATGGTCTCTGGTCTTAGTATGTGTCCTTCTCCAGCCTTCATAGCCCAGACTTAGTAACGCATTCCAAGATCTACACAAATATTCCTGATCTCTGAAAATCACTTCAGGCCATGCATACCTATGGGTAATTCCTGGGTCTCAAACATCCCAAGGATGGCTCACTTCTAAAGTTAGTTCATATTAACTCGAAGCCCAGAGATGGCTGGTGGCTTGTGCCATCCTTGTCTCAAGCAGCTTCTGGATCTTTTCAGGTATCTCTCTCTTACTTTCTATTATCAGTCATCCTACAACTATTCCTTCCTCTCCCTCTTTGTTGTTACCCTAGTCCTAATCAGCTTCGTTTTTAAAACAAGCTCCTGACTAGCTTTACTGCATCTAGAACCTCCCCCTCCAATTCACTAATATCAGCTAAATTTTAAAAACACTGGTCTTATTTTATCATCATCCCACACAAATACTTTTATTTTTAATTTTTCCATAAGATAAAGATCAAACTCTCCAATCTGGCATCAAAAGTGTTCCATTTTCTGGCTTTTATGCATTCAGATCTTCCATTATTTCTCAGCACACCCTTCTACTTTAGTCAACTGTCTTTTGAAAAATATCCTAGTCATGGTCAAATCTGTCAGGGTCAGCAATGACTCTGTTTTGCTAAATCCAGCATTTGTTTCTCAGTCCTTGTGCTTTTAGACCCACCAGCAGCACCGACTCAGGTGATGGCGCTCCTCCTTGAAGTGCGTTACTTGGCTTATAGGCCACCATGCTCACCTGGTCTTTCTACCTCACCTCGCTGTTTGCATTTCACTTTATCTTCCTAACATAACGATTAAGCTCTCTATTCAGTCCTTTCCTGTTTACACTCAATCCCTTGGTGACGTCCAGTTTCAGGACTTAAAATACTTTTATTCAGCAACTCTAGAGTCATATACCCAATTGCTTGATACTGAGCCTCACCATTTCAGTGTCTCAAAGAACCTCACATTAAACCGGTCCAAAGCAAAGTTCTTAGTATACAACACCCCTGCCCCCCAATCCTCACGCAACACATGCTCCACCCATTGTCTTTCTTATCAAGTAAGGCCAACTCCATACTTAGCTCAGGCTCAAAACCTTGGGGTGAACCTTAATCACTCTCCTTCTCTCCCACATTAAATCCATTAGCAAATTCTATTGCCTCTATCTTCAACCATACACACAGAATTTTATAATTTTTCACCATTTTCACTGGTCACCATCACCGTCACTTTCTGTACTTGGCTTTCAGGAGACAATAATCTCCTAACTAATTTCTCTGTCTCCTTGATTTCACTGTATCCCTCACAGTCTATTCTGTTTTTTTAATAATAAAAAAATGTTTTTTATTTATTTTTGAGAGACAGGGAAAGACAGCATGAGCAGGGTAGGGTCAGAGAGAGAGGGAGACACAGAATCCGAAGCAGGCTCCAGGCTTTGAGCTGTCAGCACAGAGCCCATGTGTGGCTGGAACTCACATACGATGAGATTATGACCTGAGCAGAAGTCGCCGCTTAACTGCTTAACCGACTGAGCTGCCCAGGCGCCCCCATCCTTGCTTTTTAAAATTTTACTATTTTCTGATTCTTCCCTAGTCCATGAGATCAGGGATTTTTGTCTTGTCTGTTTTGTCTACTGCTGAATCCCTAGTATCTACAACAATAGACACTCAACAAATAAATACTGACCGAATGAATCTCTTCACCTTTGTTCACAATATCCTCTTCACTTGAAATCCCTGCTTTGTAAATTGTATGAATCTTTCAGAACCTGATGTTGGTGTCAGGAAAGGTGAAGAACAAGCACACAGAAAGAAATATAGCCCCAAGACAAATAATAGCAAAGGAGCACAGCACACAGCTGTTTTTAAAACAGTTTGGGTCTCCGGACCAGATAAAGTATATTCCTTGGGACTGAAAGAACTTTTGGATGTGTCTGAGAGCCAAAGCAAGGAAAATCTGAGCAAGTATGGAAAAGACTAGAGGTTGGATAATGTATTTACTTTCAAAAAAGAAAAAGGATTCCTTATTCTAAAGAATAATATTTTAGAATAAGTTATTAAATGAAAAGTTTGTGAACAGTGGGGAAAAAATATGGTGAGGCTTAGAGACCCAGAAAGATTTCATTAAAAATTAGCTCAAACCATCATGATTTCCTTTTTTGATAAGATGTCTAAATTGGAATGCTAGAAAATGGCCATGAATATAATATATCTAGATTTTAAGGAAGACTAATAAAATCTCCCACAATTCCATTATAGATAAAATGGTGAAATTTGGTTACATCATTGTAGTGTTCAGTTTGTTCCCAATTAGTGGAAAAAACATTTCACAAGTAATGAGTAAAGACTTGATGAGTAAGGAAGGGTTAGACTTTGGTTTTGAACATTTCAATAATTTTAACAGCACTCTGATGAAGCCAGAAGATTTAGCTATCCCAGAGGAGGCTGGGAGGGATGATAAATGGAAAATAATGTCAAGACTCAAGATAATCTCATGGGTTCATTGTGGCTTTTAAATGGTTTTTAAATGATGTATCAAACTAAATAGGGTAAATTCAACATAGATTTAGCTTCAAATAGGCTTTTCTATTAGTAGCAAGGATAAGGGAAGATCTGAATTGGTTTTAGATGATTACCCATTTAATATGAACAGTGAGATGTTTCCTCAACAGGCATACAAAATCTGGGCATGCTCTACTCAAAGCTGAGCGTTTCTACTGTACCCCGCTCTAATCAGACCGAATCTGAAGTTGTGTGCTCAGTGGAAGCTAACCTAGATGTCAAGAAGTCTTTCTGCAAAAATTAACTAAGGAAGAGCTGAGAAGAAAAAAAAAAGGATTTTAGCTTGCAAAATAGATTAGAATGACTGTAAAGATTTCCAAATTCCTCAAAATGACCACACATGATGGTCCAGCGTTTCGAGGCACTCTAAGCACAGAGCTGTTTACAAGTGTGATCCGTAACCCTGGCGGCCAGCGCATACTCCAGGGCTCCAGGGCAGGTGGGAGAGGGTCGGGCGCCTCTGTCAAAGGACATTCTGGAAGACTTGCCTAGAGTCCAAAGGGCTCCCGCACTCAGGGACGCGCCCTGAGGATGGCCGCGACCGAAGGCAGGCCCCACCTCTCCAGGCGCCCTGCGACCCTCAGGGTTCGGCCCTCTGGCGGGGAGTCCCGCGCCCAGCCCGGCGCTGGACACACCCCGGGACCGCCTCCGCAGGGCGCGGCCGCGCGCTCCTGGAACTCGGACGTCGGCCCCCGGGGCCGAGTCCGCGCCGTAACCTTAACCTTCCGCGACACCGCCCGCAGCTGGGCGTGGCCTCGCCGGGCTCCGCGCGCGCCCCGGGGAGCCGAGACTCTGCCTGCCAACCGAAGGCGTCATGGTACTGACGCGCGACCGGCCGCCACTCGCCCCGCCCCGGCTGCGGACCTTAGGGAGCAGGAGCCTCGCTGGCCCCATTTCAGACCCGCCCTGGGGAACCCTTCATGGTTCCACAAGGTTTCTCAACTCTCCAGTTTCGAAAGGGCCTCCATAGTTCCCCCACTGTTCCAGAGCCCCGGACCCTCTCAGAGGGCGAGACACCGCTCCCTAGTGAGCACCCCTCCATCCCAGTCTGCTCCGCCCAGCGCCCAGGCCCCTTCACCTGTAGAAGGCTGTGTTGACCCTCTTTTCGCTAGGGAAGCCCAGCATCCCGCAGACCACGTGGCTGTTATGGGCGCTCCAGCCTTTGTCACACACTTGCGACCAGCCGTCGGGAAGCCTGACTTCGACCAGTCCCTCGGTTACTGGCAGGGGCCGCCTGCCCCTCCCCACGGCCGGCCGAAGTCGCACCTCCTCCACTTGCAGGTGCTGTTCTACCTGGGGATGGGACCACAGGCAGAGGACCGAGTCTCAGTAACGACTTTTTATTTGCCCTGCCACCCTTAAGGAACCCTGATCGGCGTGCTTGCCATAAAGACAGTGGGGAGCAGGGGCTGACGCAGGGCTCTCTGTTGTGAACAGACTTTCCTGCAACCAGGAGAGTGGAAGGACGTGTGCCCTGAGAGGCGATTAAGGGTGCTGAGCATAAGAAGGGAGATGTTCCAGGAGAGCAGGAGCCTCTGACTGAGAGGGAGAGCAAGGGACGTCCGAGGGACCAGGGATGAAGTTGGAGAGGCGCCTGCCGGGTTTAGTACTTGAATGCTAATGCTAAAACAACCCTGGGCTTTAATATGCCTAGGAGCTCTATCATTTCCCCCCCACCGCCTCAGCCTCACACCTCAAATGATCCCGTGGGCATAAGGGATCCCCTACATTCTGGTATCCCCTCTCACCACATATAACCACCCCACAGCCCTCTCTGGCCATCCTGGGTGGGGTGTTTTGTGTGTGTGTGTGTGTACGGACCTCAATGACGTTAGAATCCGAGAAACCGGGGAGGCGCTGGTCCTTGCAGATGACTCCGGCATCCTCGTCGTGGGTACAGTCACTGTTCCCCCAGCCCCGGGAGGCACACTCGGTCACACTCTGCTCAGTCCCACTGCAGCTCAGGTTGTCCAGCCAGATGCGGCCTGTGGAGGGAGAGATGAGGGGATAGAGAGGTTTGTGGAGGCAGGATGGAGGAGGAGGGTAAGTGATGGGGATTTGGGGGAGGGTGATCATGGAGGCCTCACACCTGCCTTGATGATCCCACTTTTTCTGTTTAGATAATGGGATGTGAAAAAGACAGAAGACCCTGGAAGGGAATAGGAAAGGGAGCACAGGATTGATGGGGGGGGTCAGTGGTGATCTGGGGATACTCAAGAATTTGGGAGGGTGAATAAAACCCCGAGAGTCAACCCTGAAATTCTGATCAGTCCTGACCTATTCAATGATAACTATAATGAATCAAGTACGTGTTGTGTGTTAGGCACTCTGCCATGTATGCATATACATGATTATTCTTAGAACAGAGCTGCCAGAGAAGTTAAGTAACTTGCCTAAGACCACCTAGCCAATACGTGGGGGCTTAGGGGTTTGAGCCATTTGTGACTTGGAAATCTAAGATCCTTTCATCTTCCCTGTGTTACTACATTGCCCCCTTGTTTTTCTCTCTGCCTGGACCATCCTGAAATGAGCATCACTGACTGCTCAGAGTGGGGATGGATCCAATTCCCCCCCAAGGCCATGGGCTTTTACCCAGTGTCTGTCCCAGACAATGGCAAAGACCTATCATGCATATTCTGACAGGACTTCCCCAGCTTCTGCTGGGGTACCTACTTCCTGCCCAACCAGGCCACTAGAACCGTCACAAAGTCCTTGTGACTCTCCATGACTATCCCCCAAGGTCTGATTCAGTCCTTCAATGCCATCCAGAAAATCCCTCACCTAAATGACTGTCCTCATGTTTGGAGACAACCTTCATGTAATTGCTATCCAAAGCTTTTTCTTTTCATACCAAGCATCCCCAGCTTCTTCAGTTATTGCCTCTTGAAACTTTCAATCTTTCACATTTGGGCAGCTCTCCTCTGGAAGTATTTCCATTTTCTTCTCTCTCTCTTTTTATGTAGGCTCCGTGCCCAGTAGGACCTTGAACTCAAGGGCTTTAACCCACGACCCTGAGATCAAGACCTGAGCTGAGAGTTGGACACTTGGCTGACTGAGCCCTAGTCGGGTGCCCTAGGTGCCCCTCTACTGTCTCTCTTTAAATGTGGCACCTCCAAGTGACACTTTATTCCAGAAATGGTCCAGCCAGTAGGAAGTTGGGGATTAGTTCCAGACTGCACCTGCTTCTGTCCATCAGTCCCACTTGGGTTCATACAGTGTAAGCATCCTCAAGTCTCAGAATTCCTCTTAAGCCCCCACTATTCACACTCATTCTTGTCTTATTCTTAGTTCTAGCTTGTTGGTTTCAGCTCTTGCCTATAATTTTATTTGGTCAGCTGCAGTTATCTATCTGTGATCCTTTCTGGCTTTGGGATATTCAGACATAATTTATCTGCTCTCAGCTTTCCATCAAACCAGTTTTTAACTGTACAGGACTTGCCTGTATCAGGGCTGTCCTTACACGTGGCTTTGTAGAATCATACTTTTGCAGAAAGAAGGAACTCAGAGATCATCTAGTCACTTTGCACATAGGGCCTCTGACGTTCAGAGAAGGCACTGACTGGCTTAATGTCGCACGGGTCTGGGAAGTAACTGTGTTGGTTGGTTTGTCAACCAGGGGTTTACCTGACACTGTTTATGGTGTCCCAGGTCCCTGTACCTGTGCTATCCTGATGTTCCCTCTCCCCACGTTAAGGCAATACCTAGGCCATGCCTGGAGCATTGCTCACCTGTTCCAGGGCCATATTTGGCACTATGGGTCCAGCCCGTGGCCTCTGTGAAGCCCAGCTCTCGGCAGAGGATGTGGGCAGCCTGAAGTGTGAAGTCGTCATCGCAGATGGTGCCCCACTCGCCAGCTCTCTGTATCTCCACTCGGCCCTCAAAGGGCTTCCTGGGGAAGCCAGCCAGCCGGAACCGCAGCCCCTGGCTCCCAGCCCTCTTCTCAGGGGCCGTGGATGGGGATGGAGATCCCAGGCATGAGCTGCACAGCAGACAGAGCAGCAGCCCCCATGGGCTCCGCTGCCAGATACTGACAGGTCGCATGGCAGGGAAGGCCTGGGTGCCCCAGAGAGAGAGTGTGTAAGAGAAATCACAGATGAAGTCAGTCCTGGGTCCCAGAGAGAGGTCATGATTGGAAGAGAGATACTGAATAAGGACAGAGACAGAGACAGTGTGAGAGAAAGGACCCATGGAGTAAGTGGGAAAAAAATACAATCTAAACAGTGAGAGAGGTGCAGACTAGGGAGGGAGGAGAGAGACAGAGACCTAGAGATAGGCTCTCCCTCTCCTTTGTACAGAGTAAAACAGTCACCATCAGTTGTTCTGTCTCAGAAGGTCCTTTCCTAGTTCTGTCACTGGTACCTCCATCACCCCCACCTACTGGTCTAAGAGACCCAGAGATCAAAAGATAGTGATTACAGACCAACAGGCAGAGAATGCTCCAGAGAAAGAGATAAGACTGAGCAAGAGGGAGACCCAGACAGGATGTGAGAGGAAGGAAGCGGTGGGAACAAAGCAGGAGCAAACAGAAAGGGACAGCGGGGAGAGACAGTGTAGGAGATGGATAGAAGAGGATCGTGAGAGAGCCAGGTCCACAGAGCAGTGGAGAGACACCGGCAACAGGTGAGGAGAGGGGCTGGCAGGAGCCAACGAGGGGAGGCAGAAAGGACCCAGATGATTCCATTCAGCCATTGGGAGGGACAGACAGCTACTGATTGTGGATAGAAGCAGGCAAGGAGGTTTAGGAGAATCTCAGACCTTAGGTTCCTGAATGGGAGCCAAGCCCAGAGCTCTGTCTGGCCAGATTCCAAGGCAGAGAGGGCAGAGACAAGAATGGATGGAGAACCCCCTGCACACCCTAACCAGCACACAGGCTCTCACATGCCCTGCAGGGTCAAGGGGCCCAGGAGGGCCAGGCCTCAAGCTGGGAGGGGAGTGTGTCCAGACCTCCTGCCAACACTGCCATTGCTGTCACTGGGCAACGGGAGGCCAGGGCGCCAATCCACTCCACAGCCAAGGCCTTCCCTCTGTCTGGGGCTGAGAACAGCTCCTCTCCAGCAAGGGGCCCCCTGAACATGTTTCCCCCAACTCAGACAAACAACACAACAGGACAGCTTTGTTCTGGTGACATTCTGGCTTGGGGGCCCAGTGGTAGGGCCTCACAGAGGAGCCTCCAGCCTTAGGGGCCCCGCGGCTGCCCTATTTGGAACATCCTGCACCCCCCCCCTGCCTGCCAAATATCTGCCTCCTCTCTCCACTATTCTTGTGTCCCACTCTTCTTTAACACTGATAAAACCCTCAGTGGGTTGGTTCCCCTCGACCCCATTCCGCATCACCCCTTTTCGTGGTTCCTCCACCATCCTCCCATCCGAAACTCCCCTTCTTCCCGCCGCAGCGTGACTCCCCCTACCTTGGCTGAGCGGGGCCCTAAGGGGCTGGGAGAAGAGTCCAGGTCCTGGAGATCGGTCCTAGGACTTTCCCAAAAAAGTGCTTGGCCAGGGGAGACTGGACCCCCCCACCCTTTCCCCCTTCTCCTTTCGTCCCTCCCACGTCCCCTTGAGCCCTCCCACATTCCGCCCTTTCCCTCGATTCCTCCCAGGCCAGTTCCCTCCTCTTCTCCTTTTGGTCCTCCCCTCCCCCGTGGAGCTGGCCGAGGCCGCTCCAACTCCCTCCGCCCCCCACCGCCGACCCTCCCGGCCTGCTCAATGAAGCTTTCTTTTCTCGCGGGTTGGAGGCCTTGCAGCTACGGTCAATGAGCTGGACACGCAAGAGGCCATGGGGCTGCGGACCGGCCCGAAAGGCGGACCCTGGGGGCGGTGGGAGGCCGCGGCTCAAATCCCGGCTCCGGGAAGCTTTCCAGCCCCCAGCCCCCATCCCTTTCCCCAGGTCCCCGGCTCCGCGGAGTGTAAACAGCCCGACTCCAACCGGGCTGGGGGCGGATCCAGTCAGGGGAACCCAGGCAATGAAGGCCCACAAAGTCCCTCCGGTGCCCCAGACTGCGTTTTCGGAGTGACGTCACGACCTTCACTCTGAAGTCACGTTGAGCACATGACGTCGTATACAGCCCCTAAGCCCAGGCGCGCCAGAGCCCTCTGGTTGAAACCGCGAGCATTCCTTTGGTGGAGTCACTTGTGCGAGTCCCAGAGCCGTGGGCAGGGGTCTAAGAGTGGTGCACGCCACCTTATCTGGGGACCCCCTCCCCTTTCTTCTTGCTCCCCTCCTGGCGCCCCCTGCGCAGTCCGCGGAAGCCAGGGGAGGGGCGGGAACGCCTTCGGAGGCCCGGCCCCGCCCCCGCCCCGCCCCTAGCCCGCAGGGCCAGGAAGCGCGGAAGGAACCGCCGGGGGCCATGGACGGGGCTGTGATGGAAGGGCCGCTCTTTTTGCAAAGTCAGCGTTTCGGTACCAAGGTAGTAGGGGGCAGGGGCTGCGGAACCCCATCATACCTAGGGGTGGGCTAGAGACCCAGAGAGAGGGAGGGGGCGGCAGCGGGTTGGATGGAGTGCGGGAGCGGAGCTATAGAGCCCAATGACGTTCCCGTGAAGTTGATTTCACACTGCGGAGAAGCGGCGGCCGGCCTCGGGGTACGCCCTTTCTGGTCCTGGGGAGACGGAGGGGCATCCTTCTCAGTAAACTTCGCCGCCCGTGGGTAAGCTTCGGACCCGAAATCGGCCTGCGCCGGTTCTCTCCTTTCCCGTCGGGGCCCCGACAGCGGGTGCTCGCCGGCTCCCTCTCCAGCGCCTCTCGCTCTCTCTCCCCAGAGATGGAGGAAGACCTGGGCGGTGCTCTACCCTGCCAGTCCCCACGGCGTAGCGCGGCTCGAGTTCTTTGACCACAAGGGGTCGGGCGCTGGAGGGGGCCGAGGGGGCTCGCGCCGCCTGGACTGCAAGGTGATCCGTCTGGCAGAATGTGTGAGCGTGGCCCCAGTGGCTGTGGAGAGCCCACCTGAGCCCGGCGCTTCAGCTTTCCGCCTGGACACTGCGCAGCGCTCCCACCTGCTGGCGGCCGACGCGCCGTCCAGCGCCGCTTGGGTGCAAACACTGTGCCGAAACGCCTTTCCGGTGAGGGGGCCTGGGCTGCCCTCAAGGGGTTGGGGTGAAATGCATCGGGGCCAGGAGGCGACGCGGGGGTGGGGGCAGTTACAGCAGTAGAGGGCCTGAGCTGGCTTGGACCCTGGGAACGTTGTGGAGGGAATTGCGGGGTCCTCGATACTGTCTTTCTCTTTACTCCAGAAAGGCAGTTGGGCTCTGGCGCCTGCTGAGAACCCACCCAAGCTTTCTGCCTTGGAGATGCTGGAGAACTCGCTGTATAGCCCCACCTGGGAAGGTAGATGCCTGAGAGGCCCTGGCAGGGATGGGGTGGAAAGGAAGGGTGTCCTTGGGAAGGGAGTGATTAAATGGTCAGGGACCCATGGGGTAAGTAGGAAGCTCCTGAAGCTGGTTTCCAAGTGAATGTTTGACAACCTGTTCCCGCTTCCCCAGACCCCTCACCCACCAGTGCGGCCAGGTGCCAGTCTAATTGCGTATTCCTTCCAGGATCCCAGTTCTGGGTAACCGTGCAGAGGACTGAAGCCGCTGAGCGCTGTGGCCTGCATGGCTCCTATGTGCTGAGGGTGGAGGCTGAGAAGCTGACTCTCCTAACCGTAGGCGCCCAGAGTCAGATACTGGAGCCACTCCTTTCCTGGCCTTACACTCTGTTGCGCCGCTATGGCCGGGACAAGGTGCGCGGGCTTTCTGGGTGGGGCTAGCTGGGGGGTGGGGCAGAACAGGAAGAGGGGAAGCCCTGTCCTCAGGATAGCTCTTCCTTACCTAGTCCCTGGCCCTCCCTCCCTTCCCAGGTAGTCTTTTAAAGAACATTTTCAATGTTTATTTATTCTTTGAGAGAAAAAGAGAGTGCAAGATTAGGGGAGGGGCGGACACACACACACACACACACACACACACACACACACTCACAGTCTGAAGCAGGCTTCAGGCTCTGAGCTGTCAGCACAGAGCCTGATGTGGGGTTCTAAACTGTGAGATCATGACCTGAGTTGAAGTCAGATGCTTAACCAACTGACCCACCCAGGTGCCCCACCAGGTAGTCTTTTCTTTGTGGATCTCCTAACTAGGTCGGGCCCTGTGACTCATCTCCTCTCATTGCTTCTGGTAATGCTTCCCTCCATGCTTTCTTCAGGTCATGTTCTCTTTTGAGGCTGGCCGCCGCTGCCCTTCAGGCCCTGGAACCTTCACCTTCCAGACAGCACAGGGGAATGACATCTTTCAGGCGGTTGAGACAGCTATTCACCGGCAGAAGGTCCAGGGAAAGGATGGTCAAGGGCAGGACAGTCTCAGAGCTGATTCCCATGAAGGAGAGGCCGCAGAGGGGAAGTTGGCATCCCTCCCTGGCCCTCAGGAACTCCTGGGCACTCCTCCGGCTCTGTATGCTGAACCCTTAGACTCACTGCGCATTCCTCCAGGCCCTTCCCAGGATTCCCTATACTCAGACCCCCTGGACAGCACCTCTGCACGAGCAGGAGAGGGGGCACAGTTAAAGAAACCTCTTTACTGGGACTTGTACCAGCATGTGCAGCAGCAGTTGCTGAAGGCCAAGCTGACAGAACCCAAAGAGGACCCCATCTATGATGAACCTGAGGGCCTGGCCCCAGCTGCTCTCCGGGAGCTGTATGATCTGCCCCAGGAGCCCAAGGATGCGTGGTGGTGCCAGGCTCGGGTGAAGGAGGAGGGCTACGAGCTCCCTTACAACCCTGCCACTGATGACTATGAAGTGCCACCTCCGCGGAGCACAAAGCCCCTCCCAGCTCCCAAGCCCCGGGGCCTGGCAGCTGGCGGTGGTGCTGGCGGTGCTGGCGGTGGTGGTGGCAGAGGCCACAGCTCAGACACTGCCCTGTACAGCCAGGTCCAGAAGAGTGGTGGCGCCCCGGGGAGCTGGGACTGTGGACTGGCCGGGGCAGGGGCTGATGGGACCAGGGCCAAGGCAGAGAGCTCCACATGAGAGGGTGAAACTTGGGATACTGTGGAAGGACCATGGGGAGGTGGCACTGGGGATCAAAGACACCTGTTAGAACCTGCAGGGACCAGAGGTCCTGTGTGAGCCAGCCCAGGGCACCAGGGGGATCAGGGGAGTCAAGGGGAGGATGGTCAATCTCAAGAAGTCCTGGAAGTGGGACAGATGGCAGGGGTGAGGGATAGGACTTAGGGGAGACCAGTACCCCTAAGTCATTCTCCTGAAAGGAATGGACAGCGGCTGGACCAGATCTATGAAGAGGGGTGCTTGCTCTGAGTTGGTGCAGTCACAGTGGCCTGCATGGAGGCTACAGGGAGCTGCAGAACTGTGCCTGGATCCTGACCCCTGCATTGTTCTTTGCCAGAGACATAGATTTTAAAAAGTTTATTCTCATTAAAGCCAGTTTGAATTTAAGAGGTCTATGTGTGTGAATAGTCATAGAAGGGCCACAGCGACAGGGGTGCTGGGTGGGTGTGGAGGGGGTTAGGAGAATCCACAGGAGGATGGGGTGGCAGGGAAGTGAGCAGAGTGATGTGGTGTTGAAAGCCTGGGTGGTCTAGGGCCCACGTGGGCTTGAGCCTGTCTCTGTGATACCGGGCAAGTTGTAACCCTCAGTTTCCCTCAGTGCCCCTCTGCTCCCCCCAACCCTGATAAAATGGGAAAACCCAACAACAGACTCTACTTCACAGGGTTGTTTGTATGAAAAGAGTTAAAATTTTCAAGTACTTAGTGCCACCTGAATCACACATTAAGCATCTTATAAATGGTATTATTCTGTGGATGGAGAGGGTCAATGGAAAGGTGGACAGGGGTGCCTGGGTGGCTCAGTCAGTTAGGCGTCTGACTCTTGGTTAATTTAGCTCAGGGCATGATCTCAACATTCATGAGATCAAATCCTGCATCAGGCTCTGCACTGACAGCACTGACCCTGCTTGAGATTCTTTCTCTCTCTCTCTCTCTCTCTCTCTCTCTCTCTCCCTCTCCCTCTCCCCCCCCCCTCTCTCTCTCAAAATAAAAAAAGAAAAAAGAAAAGTGGACAGTCCTGGGGAGAGACAAACGGGAAGGGAACAGATCTCTTCCACACTGTTTTCCTTTTCTCAGCTGTGATACCATCTGACACCCTGCCCGCCCTGCCCCCCCTTTGTCTGTAGGTTTCAGCACCAACCACTTTTCCGTCTGAGGGCTGAAGGGAATTGAAGGGAATGGCAGTGTGGTGGGTGTAGCCAGAAGAATGCGGGCCTTGGAATGAGGCTGCGATTTCAATCCTACTTATTTTCATGAGCTCTAAAAACCTTGTCCTTGTCTCCTGATGTCCCGTTTCCTGAAGTTGACATGACCTCATCTACCTGTTTATGGGGAACTACAAGGAGAAATTCGGGCTGGGAATGCTCCTAACAATGGTGGAGACTTACTGGGTGTTTAATCTTCATTGTGTTAATAGTATCGAATGATCCAAAAGAAAATGAGTTCCTGCTTGGAGAAGGAAAAAGTTCAGGTGTGTCTGTTCTGGGCCTAAGCAGTGGGGCGGCGGCAGCACTGAAGCCAGAGGCGGGGAAAGCTCCGTTTCCCAGTCACCTGGAACTCACAGAGGCTCAGGTGGCGATAAGGGAAGTCCGACCACAGAGGCCACTCACTGTATGAGCCTTGGTGTGCATGTGGCGAAGCAGGGCAGCCAGGCTCTAGCGCTGGTGACTTAGGGCCCAGAGGGATATTCCTCCTCTTTCTGCTCCTGCACTTCTTCCTCTTTGGAAGGCCAGAAGGCTTCTAAGGAAGGCTTGCTGGCTGCTGGCATCCTGGGGGCTCTGCCAGGGGTTGGAGTCATAGGTAGGGGGGCCACTGTGGCTCGGACTCGGTTTGTCTGCAACTGCCCAGCCTGCAAAGAAAGCAGAGACTTCTCTGAGGCCCAGACGTGATTCCTGATCTCCTATCCTGTTCCTTGTTGGGCCTCCTGTCCACATTGCTTCACGTGTCCCATCCCTTAAGTGACAGCCTCAAGGTCAAGGGCAGGGGAGTCCCCTGCCCTGTCTCCACAGTGCCCATCTGCTGGCTGAGTGTCCCTTCTCTGTTAGGTTGTCTACGAGCTACCTTGTGGTGAGCTCAGCTTTCATCTCCAGATTGACTGTAGTTTGGAAAGATCTTTCTCTTGTAACTTCAGCTAAGGCAAAACAAGAGTTCCTAAAGGCTCTGTTACTGAGAAATTAGGAAAAGACTAAGAATTTATATTCTATATAAATATTGTAGAATATAAATTTCATAAAAAATAACTCCACCCTCGGTTACTCTTCTCTCTTTAACCTTGTTGCTAAAGCCTGGACTCCAACGTACTAGCTTGGTCAGCCTCCTTTTCCTCATCTGTACAGTGAACATAACACTTACCTTGCAGGGATGCTGCAGGGATTCAAGAAAGATACATGTGAGAGCACTTGTCACAAAACCTGGCAAGTGGCTGGTGTTCAGTAAATGCTAATATCCTTTCCTTTGGACAATTCTTTTTCCACCTTCCATTCAGCCTTTTCTTTAAACAGAAGCTGTGCTCTCAGTGCTGCCAGTTTGCTTAGTGGGACAATGTTCTGTTAAATGATTAACAAATTATCACAAGTGCACAGTGAAGATACCTAAACATCACCATATGTAAGTGGCCAGCCAGGAAAGCCTCCCACTGGGCAGTGGTTGTAATTTCCTTGGTCTAGGGCAAAGGGCTGGTCTTTTTCTTCTTCCTCTGTTGGCCTTGTTTTCCCCTCCACCAGGGGAGGGGGGCTGCTCCCTTGGATGGGGGAAGCCAGGGACAGGGGAGAAGGGCTGTCTTGGATTCTGGGCGTAAAGGAGGGAGTAGGGAGGAAGCTGTACCTTTCTTAGGGCCCGGCTTTCCCAGCTTGGCTGGAGCCGTCCCTGAGGCTTCGTCAAGGTGCTGCTCAGGTGTGAGTACAGGTGGCTCCAAGCCTGCAAAGGGTTGTAGGTGGGCTCCAGCTCCAGGCTGTCCAGCACCTTCTGTGGAAGAGAGAAAAGGAGCCTCACCCGGGAGCCTGAGGTCACAGAACACACGGCACAGCTGGAGATCCTGGAGTGGGAGAGGCTGGAGGATGTGTGAAGACGCAGGGCTTCACTGAAGACTGAAATGGATGAGGGACCCTGCTGGGTGTCCTGGCTCCCAGGTCTGAGTGCTTGTGACATATGTGTCAGGCAAGAGTAGGCACAACTGTGAGGGACACTAAATACTCCGGCCCTCAGAAGTGTGTCATGGGATTCTGAGAGGGGCTGGAGCGCGGGAGGGTCACAAGGGATCCAGTGTGCCAGCTGTGAGGGCGGGCGTGTCGGAGGCCCGGGGCTGCTCGAAGTGCCCGGGCCAGTACATGGAGTTCTCCAACTGCTAGGTGAGCGAGCCGGAGGGCACACAAGCACAGCATTCCTGAGCAGTCAGGTTTTCCGGCCACAACATCCTGTGCCAGGAACCACTGGCTCTGAAGTGAGACGCTGAGCAAGCCACGGCCACTCGTGCCCACCTCTTTTTGTATCCCGGTGGCCGCCAAGGCAAGAACACAATCCCAGGCTCTGTCCTCTCCGCACGTAAGCCAGTGGCCCGGCGAGATGTGGCTCCAGTTCCCCCTGCCCAGAGCCCCTCCTCCTGCCCTCATCCAGGGGAGGCTGGCAGAGGAAATCCAGAATCCATATCCAAGGAAGACAAGAGGAGAAAGGGGGAGAAGGAGGGAGAAGGAGTAGAAGGGGGCAGAAGGGAGGAGGAAGGGGGAGAAGGTAGGAGGAGGAAGGGGGTGGAGGAGAGGGAGGAGGGGGAAAATGGCAATGCGGTTCCCTCCATTGCTTGGGAGACTCATTTTCAAGCCCTTCCTATCCTGAAGGCCTATATTAACTGCCTCTTCCTCTTTTCGTCAACAAACAGAAACAGATGCGCACACACACAAAGCAGAGAAAAACACCATCACACAGACACACATCATATTACTTCCCTCCATCTGGCCTCAGTTCCTACCTTTGCTTTCTTCTCTGACCCTCCACCGCGGTCTTGGAACAGCCCC
This sequence comes from Suricata suricatta, assembly GCF_006229205.1. Classification (NCBI taxonomy): domain Eukaryota; kingdom Metazoa; phylum Chordata; class Mammalia; order Carnivora; family Herpestidae; genus Suricata; species Suricata suricatta. The sequence goes on from NC_043703.1 coordinate 117,242,868, forward strand.
TCCTCCCTCTGCTCCCTAGTCCTTCCCCACCCCCTTACTCCTCTCCCTCATCCTTTTCTCCAACTCCCACCTCTTCTCTCCCTCCTGTGGCCCCATGAGATCTGAGCTCCACTTGCCTCCACAGTCTTAAGGCTGACTTCAGGTGGGTCCTCAGGTAGGAGCGGGAAGGGGCTCGGCAGCAACAGTTCCCGCGTGGCCACCGCTTTCACCAGCAGAGTGGGGGAGCGTGATGGCATAATCACATAGAAAGTGCTGGCGGGCGCCTGCGGGCTGTGTCCTCCACTGCCGGGCTCTGCTTTGGCCAATAGCAGCCATTCTCTTTTCTGAAACAAGGACATATATAAATGCTGGTTCACCTGCAGTCTTTGGCATGGTTTGAAGATCTGTCTCAATCACGGCTTCCCCAAATTTCAGGGAGGCCTGAACCATTTTTCTCTGGTCCTGGGAGACAGGGACTTCCTACCTGAGTTGCCCCAAGGGAGTGCTCTGCCTCCCTGGTTGGAGTTCACAATGCAGAACAAGTTAAGAGATGCCCTTTATTATTATTTTTAAATGTTTATTTATTTGTTTTGTGTGTGTGTGTGTGTGTGAGAGAGAGAGAGAGAGAGAGAGAGAGAGAGAGAATGAAAATGAGAGGATGACCCGGGGAGGGGCAGTGAGAGGAGATGGAGGATCCAAAGCGGGGCTCTGCACTGACAGCAGCCAGCCCAATGCATGGCTTGAACCCATGAACCCGGAGAGCATGATCTGAGCTAAAGTTGGATGCGCAACCAACTGAGTCACTTGGGGACCCCAAGATTTATAATTCTTAAAAACAGAGTCCTGAAACAGAGACTTCTGTGGGCTGTTGTGAAAATTCAGGCCTTGTTTAGAGGGTGACAAAATGTGCTTGTGTTGCATGATAGATCAGAGTGGGCTGGTTAGGGAGTATCTGTAGAATACCCAGAAAGGGTTTAAGAAGGTGATCCAAGTGAGAGGAGGAGGAAAGAGCAGGGACAGAAAAGCTTACAGGTACAAAAAGAGCGGTCAGAGTTCTGGGGGCAGTGACTGAGTGAGAGGTCCTGTAGAACAGAGAGGGTGACTCTGCCGTGTGCCATGGGTCAGGAGAAGAGACACACAGACATATTAGCAGATTTTCTAGGTGTGCCCTTGGAAATTTCTTTCTTTTTACATTTATTTATTATTGAGAGACAGAGTGAAAACAGGGGAGGGGCAGAGACAGAAGACACAGAATCTAAAGGAGGCTCCAGGCTCTGAGCAAGCTGGCAGCACAGAGCCTGATGCAGGACTTGAACCCACAAACCACGAGATCATGATCTGAGCTGAAGTCAGATGCTCAACTGACCGAGTCACCCGGGGGCCTCATAGGTATGCCCTTTTAAATCAGGCATGGGAATAAGGCAATTTTCTGTGGTAGTTTTTCAAGGAAAACCACAAAACTCCAAGAATTGTGGAGTCAGAACTGTTATGATCATCTGCAAATTGTGCCCTCTCGCTTAGGTGTTCAGCACTTCCACCTAGCACCTAGAGGACCTAACAGCCTCTCTGCTACAGAAGATGAAAGAAAGCGCATTAGTTCTACCCGCTCTGATGCAAAGAGTTGGAAGAATATGAGAGGAAAGGCAAACGGGGGAAAGATTTTAAGGGGATAGAGGAGTATCAGTGTCTTGTGGAAGACATGTGGAAAGTGACATAGTGAAGCACAAAAAAACCCTGCTGCAGCATTAGAGTTACACCCCACGGGGAACGTGCTAGGGTGGGGGTGGTGCAGAAGGTTCCAGACACTTAAATGCAGTGTCATCATTTTGTGCAGCACAGAACTCTGAGGAGATCTGGTAGGCTGGGCAGGTGGTAGGTACCTTCAGAAGTTTATGCCTTCTTAACATTTTGCTCATATCTGGGGGCACCAGGGTGGCTCTGTCAGTTAAGCGTCCAACTTCGGTCAGGTTATAATCTCGCAGTTTGTGAATCTGAGCCTCAAGTTGGGCTCTGTGCTGACACTCAGAGCCTGGAGCCCTCTTCAGATTCTGTGTCTCCCTCTCTCTCTGCCCCTCCACTGCTTGCGCGCGCGCTCTCTCTCTCTCTCTCTCAAAGATAAATAAATATTAAAAAAAAAACCTAAACCCAAACCATTTTGCTCATATCTGGAAATGTGCTGTCTTCTTGAAGACAGATCCAAATGTGATGGAAAGTCTACATGATCCTTCTCAAATCCATTACATTGTAAATGGATGATGTAGAAATTATGGTGTGTGTGTGTGTGTGTGTGTGTGTGTGTGTGTGTGTAAAGGGGGATTTGTCCTGCTCCGAGGATATGACCTCTTTAAGCCTGGAAGGGATGTTCTCTGGAAGGATAAGTAGGAAGTGGCAGGGCCCTCCATTTCCAATGGCTCATGTAACTTCTGATATGAATCAGACTTGGGTTATTACTATTATTTTAATCTATTTTTATGCTGGTTCATGCATCTGTTTGTGAATTAGTTTGTTTATTTATTAAGAATGTATTAGGTGGCTGTTATGTCCCGAGCACTAGGCATGAATATGTAGAAATTAGACATGTTTCTTGCCCTTTGAAAGTTTATAATATAGTAAAAAGGTTTGTAAATTAACATTTGTCCAATACTTAGGATGACCAACTGTTCTAGTTTGCCCATTTTTAGCACTGAAAGTCCTACGTCCCAGAAAGCCCCCCAATTCTGGGCAAACTGGTGTGACTGGTCACCCTTCCAAGACTCCACAGAGAACAGAATATCTTGCCACTGTGGCAAATCACTGGGGGCTAAAACTATGGCAATGTAACATTTCTTGAAGCTTTTTTTTTTTTTTAAAGCAATGTGACATTTCTTACACCTCAGTGTTATGGAACAAATTCACGACTGCGACATTGTGGGATTACTGAGAAACTTTAAGGGGCGCCTGGGTGGCTCAGTCGGTTAAGCATCCAACTTTGGCTCAGGTCATGATCTCATGGCTTAGGCTCATGAATCTGTGCTGACAGCTCAGAGCCTGGAGCCTGCTTCAGATTCTGTGTCTCCCTCTCTCTCTGCCCCTCCCCCTTTCACATTCTTTCTCTGTCTCTCAAAAATAAATAAACATTAAAAAAATTTAAAAAAAGAAACTCTGAATGTTGTACACAGAAAAATTATGATCCTTAAAATTTGAGCCCATTGACTTTGAAACAGCAGCTAGGATTCTATTATAGAACTGGTATAAAGAATTGACTGAGGTCTCTCAAAACGAGCTCCTTTTTTTTTTTTAAAGTTTATTTATTTATTTTTTGAGAGATAGAGCACAAGCATGAGAGGGTCAGAGAGAGAGGGAGACAGACAATTGCAACCAGGCTCCATGCTATCAGTGCAGAGCCTCACATGGGGCTCAAACTCATGAACCATGAGATGATGATCTGAGCCAGAATCAAGAGTCGGACCCTTAACCAACTGAGCTACCCAGGAGCCACTCAAAAGTAACTCCTGATCTGTGGGCTATCAGAGGACTAGAAAGAGACTGAGTTGAAAGTATTTTACAGACTGCTTTAAAACTTCTGGGCTGATTTAAAGAGAGGTTAGAATAAGGCTCTGGAAGGAAGAAAAGCAAATCCACTTATTAGAGTTTGGTAAAGATATTACTTTATCTGTAATTCTCAGGAGCATTTGGGGGAAAGTGAGAGATAGGAAAGTTGAACTTTAAGATCTTTATTTTAGACTCTGAATTTCTAACCTCTTCCTGGACAGTAGTTAATGGCACTAGAGATCTGAAGTCTAGGACCCAAGCTTGAACATATTACCCAGGTCATGGGTTGACTTGTAGGCACAGGCAGTTGTACCTGTGATGGAAATGGTTAACTGCCATGACAAGTAGGCAAGTTGAGAAAAGACGTGAGCATGTCCCAGGGGACATAATTTTGGGGTCTTCAAATTGAACAATGCTTAATAACTGCGAATGACAACACGTTTTTGCTAATTCTATTTTTTTTTAGATTTTATTTTTATGTAATCTCTATACCCAACATGGGGCTGAAACTCATAACCCCAAGATCAAGAATCTCATGCTCTACTGACTGAGCCAGCCAGGTGTCCCTTTGCAAATTCCAAAGAAAGGAGAATGAGTTAGATGGTGAATTTATCAGAAGGCAGGTGAAAATGTGTCTGCACTTATGATATGTTTGCTACAGAAGGTGCTAGGAAGGTTTGATTTTAGGAGGTGGGGACTGATTCTGTCTAGAACAGGTATGGACAGGGGCAGAGTGGAAGGGCATGCCATGCTCCAAGTTCATTCTCTCCTACCTATGCTCTAACTTCTAATTTCTAAGGCTGTGGAGGAAGGCATAGCCACTGCTGGTTGACTGGCCACTACTCCCTCGCCCTCCCTTCTCCTTACACAGTCTTTCAGTGATTGGTCTGGGGTGACATGTGACCTAGATTTAAATAATGAGACATAAGCAGAAGTTGTTGTGTGGGCCTTTTGGAAAAACTTTCTAATATGCTGGCAGGCTTTTTGCCTCTTCACCCTATTCCTTCTTTCTCCCTGGAAGAGGCAATCCTGTCTTAAGGTGTAATAGCCACATGAGGAAGAGGCATAAGGATGAAGTATATTTGTTATGGATGCTGCAGTGGAAAAATGCAAAGATCCTGGTCCTTGATGGTATCATTGATTAACTGTATTGGTCTCAGAATTGTTTGTCCCCATTACTTCTTGTTACATTAGAAAAATAAACTCAAAAATGAAAATAAACTCAAGTTAGAGTTGGATTCATTTTCACTTAGCTGCAGCCAAAGGGATCCTTTACAGATAGAAAAGGAAAGGAAGATGATGTGGCTAATGAGGAGACAGAAGAAGAAAGGACAAGTTTAATGGCACTGGGGTAGGCCTTGTCAGAAGGGCAGATGGGAATTTACTATAGCAGGTAAAAGCTTTAATTCCGCTAAACTAGCATTTCCTTGGTCTGCCATCAATATGATGTACTGGGACTAAATTCAGCAATTAATGGTTTGGGGAAGTCCAAAGTTACATAGAGATTTTCGACTGCAAGGGAGTTGGGCACCCCTAACCCCCCACATTGTTCAAGGATCAACTGTATATACCACAACCACATGGGGTTTTATCCCAGGAATTCAAGGTTGGTTTACTATCTAAAAATCAAACAATGTAATATACCATGATTCTAAAATAAAGGACAAAAAACTATATAATCATCTCAGTAGATGCAGAAAAAGTATTTGATGAAACCCAAAACCCTTTCACAAACAAATTAGAAACCAAGTGAAACTTAACCTGGTAAAGGGCTCTATAAAAATCCCACAGTTAACATCATAAGTAGTGATGAAAGACTGGATGATTTGTCCCTAAGGTGAGGAATAAGAAAAAGGTATCTGTTCTTGCCACTTCTTTTCAACATTGTATTGGAGATGTATTGAAGACCAGAGGGCCATTTCCCACATTTTCTAGACTATTAGGGCCCTGGGATTCTGAGTATGAACCAGAGAGGGACTCATAAAGACACTGGTTGTGTCAACATCCTAGTTCTTGGGGATTAATATTTTCTAAATTTGGTTTAGAAAAAATACAATAATATGACATTTCTCACACCAGAATACTAAGGTGCAACTTCATCCCCCTTATCACTGCTGTGAAGGTCAAGATAGATGTGACAACAGGTACATACATGGGTAAGGGGAAAAAGATGAGTGAGGGCAGGCTGTGGTGGGGGCAGGAATAGCTTCCTAGTTCAGGTATTTAAGCAGAATCTAGGAAAAAATGGGTAGATATTTGTCAGGTGGGTAGAGGCAAAAGGAAGGAAGCAGCATGAAAAAAGGTATGGAAGTGTCAAACAGTTGAGCATATTTAGGGGAACACTTAGTAATTGACTAGTGTGGCTGGAGTAAAGGATGGAAGGGGCATGGTGAAAAATGAAGCAAAAAGAAACAAACAAGGCTGGGTCACAAGAGGACCATACTAGCCGCTGTCTGTTCTAGCATCTGTCTGTTTCCCCTGAAGGCTTGACACTGTAACTTCATTCTGATTTTTTTTTAATGGTTCCTGACCTGCTATCACCCCACTGTTAGCTTGGATTCTTGTTCTTGACTCTTTGCCTAATGTAACCAAGGACTTTCCATATCCCCACCCATTTACAGACCAACCAGGTCATCGCCTGTGTACTTAGACTCCTGCTGGACACATCCTGGCTTGAATTCTGTCACTTCTGTGGCCAATTAGGGCAGACATGGCCTGTAAAGCTCTGGAATGCATCTCCAGAGACTCTGACATTTTAAGTAGGAAATTGAAAGACCTAGGTGGTATTTTCATTTCTTTTTCTAGTTCATACAGACATGACTTTGTAAGAGAAATGAGGATGTGGAAAGTGAGTCATTAGCTACATAACTGGGACTACACAGTAAGATTTGATAATTGAAATTATGTTTTCCTGGGGATAGATTCATCTCATAAATACTTGGAAAAATTAACTTTATTTATTTCATATATATATATTTGTTCCCTATAATATTCCACTAAGTAGTTATGCCAGTTTAGAAAAATGCAACAATACAAAAAGATAACATAAATAACAGATTGGGCAAAGGGAAAATAAGGGTAGGGCAATTACAGAGCCAAGATTAGGTAAGCTCAGAGAAATGCATACCACCCACTTTTGCTAGAAGAGAGCCCCATAGCTTTTCCTGATAAAAGTGTTCGAGAAACTATCTTGAGGATCCTTACTGAGTAGTGAGTTTATCTGAGGGAACTTCTGCAGTTAATAGGATAATGAATTTCATATGGCTATAGACCGGTTAAGAGTTTGGGTCCCAGAGTCAACCTTTCTGGCTCTATTTCCTAGCTGTGTAATCTTGGAAAATTACTTAACCTCTATGGGCCTCAGTTTTTTCATTTGTAAAATAGAGTTTATAATTCCTACCTCAAAGGATGGTTATGGAGATTATATAAATTAATATTTGTGAAGTGTTTAGAACTGTTTCAGGCACACAGTAAGTACCAAGAAGTGTTAAATTTTTAAAGTTAAACATCTACTGAATAAGTATTAGATAATGTTTATTACATTTTGTGAAACTATAAATAATTTAATAATTCTTGGATATAGATCTATAAAGGTTCCAAAGAATGAAGTACAAACACATTGCTCTCTTGTGGTCCGCACTGATTTAAGAGTGAAATTTCCAGGAACTGATGGATGGCACATATCTTTCAGGAAGGGCTGGGGAATGGGTTTATCAAGAACCTTGCTTATCTGATGAAGTGCTATTCCTCTGAAGACAAGGAAGTAAAATACTCAAATAAAACAAAATAATCTATGAGGAGGACAGAAAGATAGAACAGTCAATTCTCCAGTAAGAATATCAGGGGATGGAATAACATGGGAGGCTGCAGTTGACTCAAGTTTAGAGGGTGTGTAAAGTGTAATTAGAAAAGTTACACACATTTATGATATTGATAAGGACTGATGGCCTGGTATTAAAGACTAGAGTTTAATTATGGCAGTGTAGACTTGGTTCAGAACTATTCTAAAAGAAGGGGCAGGGGTGCCTGGGTGGCTCAGTCGGCTAAGCCTCTGACTTCGGCTCAGGTCAGATCTCACGTTCGTGGGTTCGAGCCCCGCGTCAAGCTCTGTGCTAACAGCTCAGAGCCTGGAGCCTGCTTCAGGTTCTGTGTCTCCTTCTCTCTCTGTCCCTCCGCCTCTCATGCTCTGTCTCTCTGTGTGTCAAAAATAAATAAAACATTAAAAAAAATGTCTAAAAGAAGGGGCAGAGGAAGAGACAGCATTGAATCAACTGAGCTGTGCTGATGCTTGTAAGGAAACCCAGGAACCTGAAAATGAGAACTTGGTGGAGCCAGCCAACTGGCTGAGAGTAGACCAGAAAATGTATTATAGGCTGTCTAGCCAAATAAGGTATGCAAAGTGGGGGAATGAATGAACATTTAACAAGCAACTCCTTCTGCATCTGAGTGGAATGAAATGGTCAGCGGCAGACTGGCTCTCCTGCCTAGAACAACTAGAAAAGCTGGAATATACAGAAGCCATTTATCTGAAGGCAGCGAGAAGGTGTGAGACAGTGAAAATGAGTGGTAGCTAAGTCTCTGGAGTGGGAAGAATCCGGAGAGAGGAGGAAATCACAACTGCTTTCACCCTGAGGGCATATGTTGATTCTGAGTTGGAGGAAGAGTGGGAGGGAGCTGAGAATCTAGGATGTGCACTTGCTGAGGCACTTGCAAGGGAAGGGAGAAACAAGCAGATCTTTAGGTGGAGACCACGCAGGGGTGGGGTGGGTGCTCCAACCAATTTTTCACTCAGCACATTTACCAAATACTGGGGCTTCATGGAGCAGGAGGCAAAAACACCCAAGGAGAAAGCCTTTAGAAGCAGAGCATTTTAACACACTCAGGATAGAGTGATTAGAGTTGGGATTTTCCAAGGGATGCACATAATACACCAGATTTCAGGGAATATCCTGGAAGGCCAGGAACAAACCAGGAGTAGACTGAGCCTTAGCAGGACTGCAGTCCATCCTGGATTCAGTACAGCTATTGAGTAAAATAGGATGTTATGTTACCACTCTATCTGTCTCCTGCAGGTCAGGATGGACCATATCTATAGGAATACCAACTGGAGCCTCTGCAACTTATTTAGACACATTGAGCATCTTTCATTAAAATATTACTGGGTGCATGCACCAAAAGACAGAACCACATGTCCAAAACCCAAAAGAAAATAGAGAGCTGAATGGATGATTCAGGTATTGGGGTCAGTATACAAGAACTCTAAAATAATTATGATTACTATATTAAAGAAAATGGGTGAAAAAATGAAGACTATTTGCAATGAATTAGACGCTATTAAAAAAAAAGAGAAACAAATGTAAATCACAGAACTACTAAGCAACCACCATGTGCAATCATTTGTCAGACATATTTAAACCTACAATATTATTTAATCACCTTAAAAACTACATGAAATATATTTTGTTGTTTCTTTTTAACATGTGACAGGGACAAGAGTTACTAATGTGTGTGTGTCATGCACCTTCTCTCTTTTTTTCGTTCTCTCCCACTGTACTTCTACTCATGAAAGGAGAAGACATGTGAATTCTATTCCTGGATATTTTTAATAGGAAGAGAGAGGGGCGCCTGGCTGGCTCAGTTGGTGAAGCATGTGACTCTTGATCTCAGGGTTGTGAGTTCAAGCCTCAAGTTGGGTGTGTAGAGATACCTTAAAAATAAAATCTTAAAAAAAAAAAAAACCCAGGAAGACAGAGACAGAACTTGAGGAGGGGGCAGAGTATGTCAGAGGGGTAAGCCAATCTGCAGAATATATACAGAGCTGAGATATGGAGGAAGAAGGTAGAGGAACAGGGACTGATGATGTAGACAGAGTTTTAGTTTTTTTTAAGTGTGTGTGTGTGTGTGTGTGTGTGTGTGTGTGTGTGTGTGTCTGTGTGTGAGAGACAGGCTTTTGGAATAGCTCCTTGTTAGATATAATTGAGGAGTGCAGGATGAAAATCTGAAAAATGTCATTGTGGGTTATGAAGTATTTCCTCTTTGGTGTTCTTTGAAAGCACAAATAAATTCTAAAATTACTTTTTGGCCTCTGGATAGTGCTTCTTTGTATACTGTTTATACAGAGGCTAAACCAAATGGGGCCACTAGATTTGTTAGGGTTTCAAATAAATGAGTGTACTGATGTTTAGAGAGGTTAAGTATATCACCTGAATTTATTCAGTTGGGAAATAATGAAGCTGTTAGGAACCTACGGCCATCTGATTCCAAAGTCTATGCTTTTCATGGGACAGTATAAACTAAATTTTACCACAATAAATTAGAAAACTGCTTTGCCTCTACTCCCCAGAAAGAAAGGTAACAAAGGGAGAATTTATACTTTAAACCTAAAGTCTGACTCAGACTGAGAAATTAGTTGGTAAAATGAGAAAGTGGTAGAAATGACAGGAAAAGGCAACCGTGTTATCCTGGAGTTTGGGTAGTCAGACTTATATCACAGACTTTAATCCAAATCATAATTGATTAGTATATTAAAGAAAATAGGTGGAAAGTTAACAGAAATATGCTTTTCCCTAAAAAAGGAAATAGAGCACACAAAGGTCTTTTGAGAAATAGAGAGATCCAGAAAGTCATCATTGCAGAAGCACCACGTGAGCTGAGTCTTTCAGGATGGGGTAGGGTTTCAGCATATGGCAAGAGGGAGAAGGGACAATATGAATAAAGGTTCAAAGATGGGGCAATTAAACATTAGTAATTTGGTTGGACTCTCTGGTGCACAAAAGGGAATGCTCAGAGATGGACTGGTGTCTGAATACTTGGCTAAGGAATATGGATTTTAAAATATAATCAAAGGTAAGCCACAAACTATCTTTAAGTTGAAGAGTGGCAAGGTCAGTGCTATGTTACAAAAAGATTAATCTCTTGGCAGTAAATAAAATGAACTGGTAGGGGGAACAGTAAATGGATTGAGACAAGAGATTATTACACTATTAAAGGGAAGAGGTAAACAGCCTCTAAACTAGGATAGTAATGATAAAAATGGAGAGGAGAAAATACATGCAGAGATGATACGGGGATGAAACAGACAAGTCTTTGGAACCACTGAAAAACAAGTGATAGGAGAGTGCTTCAAGAAGATTAATCTGGTCTAACACACAGGGCAAATTAGAAGAGGGAGAGGTTGGAGGCAGGGAAGCTAGTTAGGAGTTTACTGAAGAAGTCCTGGTGAGAACAAGTCGTGGGAACCCCAAGGAAAGGATAGTTACAACCTACCTGATGAGAAGAACATTGATTCAACTTAGTGATGAAGTGGGTGTAAAGGGCGAGAAGGCTGGAGGGGACTGAGGTTTCAAGGCTGGGTGAGCAGACAACGGCGGGGTTGCTATTAACAGAAAGACAGAAGTTAGAATGAGAAGCTAGCTGGAGGGGAAATGTTGCAGTGAGAAACAGAAGGCAAGACTTATGTGGGGAGCTGAGGACATCATATTTTAAAAGAACACATAACAAAGGTATAAGAAAGACTAGAAAACCAAGGAGTTAGAGAAGTGCTGAGAGCTCCAAAATACAGGGTCAAAGAGGCTCAGGCTCTAAGAAAGGTCTTGTCACATAGTAGGTCCTGGAAAGATAGTTGTTGAAAGAACCGGAAGAGTACTGTGGGAGAATTCTCTCCTCTATAACACACTGCCTTTCAGGACTTTTGCTGCTGGGAGATGTCATGTGAAAAGCAAGAAGGAAGAGTCATTCAAACACTGTTTTGCTTCTGTCTTAACCAGAAAAGGAGAGTGTTCCTTAATCTGGTGGAGTGGGACAAACACAGAATAGAGAGAACAGTAACACAAGATGGGTGAGGAGCTAGTACAAGTAACTGGTCACTTTAAGTGAATTCAAGTCCAGCGAAGTTGAGAAGCATGGGGGTTTTAGGTGAGGGGAGAGTCAGCTTCAGCGTTGTGTGTTTGTCTGGCTACATCCAGAGTAGGGAATTTAGCAAGGAAGGTAAAAGCATGGGCTTTGTAGTCAACGAACTAGTTTCAAATTCTGACTTGGCCACTTTGGTTTCTATGTGAGTTTCGGTAACTCTCTTGATCTCTTTAGATTTCAGTCTTTTACATGGGTAAAAATAGGGACAACAATCCCTATTTCAGAGAATTATTGTGAGGATTAAATGAGGTAAAGTATGCAAAGCACTAGGTTAAGTGACTCGCACTTAATAAGTGCCCCAAGATGTAGATATCTATTAGTGATGAGTCAACACATACCTGTACATTTCCATGATAGAGGAGTGAAAAAAAGAGGTCTCTTTGGCCCCTAGAATGGTACCTGGTAGATAGTGCTCAAGAAATATTTGTTGAACAAATAAATAAATATTAGATGTTCAAATACCAAATTCAGAGGCAGGAAAAGTCTGATTTATATAGGTAAGCCAGGATGTGATAAAATACTCTTTTCTATCCTTATTTTTTATGGCTACATAGTATGTCATTGTCTGGCTGAATTATTGTTCCCATAACCTTTCCCTTGTTTTGATTTAACCTTTCTTCTTTTTAGGACATCTAGGTTGTTTCCAATTCTTTACCATTGTAAATAACACTGAGATAAGCATGTACTATATATATCTTTGTTCCCTTTTCTGATTGTTTTCCTGTGCTACATACACTCCCAGCAATAGAATTAAAGTTTTGAAGTAGCTATCATTTTCCAGAAAATTTACACTCCTTCTAGCAGTGTACTAAAATGCAAATGTCTGTTTGAAAGATCACACACTGTAAGAATGTAGGGAAGCCACTTGAGGGAAATTCCTCCAGAGTGATGTAGCATCACTGAGATCCTGAGGAATGGGGTGGAGTAAAATAGTCACCGGAGCTGTGGGCTCTGATAGTCAGGACATATCTGTTGTCTCTGCTCTGCAAAGCCAGGGGATGGGTGTTCTTCAGATAGGAAACAGGAACTCTGTGGGCGGATCTAAAAGGGAGTGTGGGCTTTGAAACAGGAAAAAAGAAACCTGCTTCTGATAGTGAAAGACACACATTGCTGTGCTAGGTCAAACTGTTGCTCTATTTCCACTTACAGTTAGGCTCGTCCTCAATTATATTTGCAGTTGTTTTTATTTTGCTTTCTAAGTGTTTCATGTGTGTGTTCTTTTATTTTTTTTTCCATTTAAGGGACTGGGCATCCACTTGGGTTATTCAAGTCAGAAACCAAGCAGTTATGTGATACCTTCCTCTTCCTCACTCCCTACATCCAATCTTTGCCCAAGTTCTGACTTTTTCCCTAAAATATTTCTTTAGGTGGTTTGCTTTTTCCATCTTGACTTCCAACATTCTAGTCTAAGCCTAAACTACTGCAATGCCCTCCCACCTCATTTTCTTGTGCCCATTCTTGCTTCTGCCAGTTCATTTTCAATGTTTGGTAAGTAATCTTTTCAAAACTCAAATCATTTCTCATGATTTCTTTCTGTACTCAAAGTCCAAGGTCCTTAAATTTGGCCTACAAAGCTTTGCATGATCTGCCCTCTGCTCACTTCTCCAACCCCACCTTTTGGCTCGCTCTCCCTTGCTTTCTTTGTTTCAGTCACAGGGGCCTTTCCATTCTTGATTCTTTCCTCAGCTCTTTTCAGCTTTGAGGTCTTTTCACATGCCTTTCCCAGGCGTGTTCTTCTTGCTGCCTTTCACCTGTCTAATTCCCACCCCGTAAACTGGCAGGTCTCAGTTTAAATGTCACTTTCACAGGAAGGCTTTCTTGCAGTAGCCTCTTCTTTTCCTTCACAGACTTCTCACAATTAACTGTTTATATACACACACAGCAAAACCTTGGTTTCCAAGCCTAATTCATTCTGGAAACATGCTTCTAATCTAAAGCACTCGTATATCAAAGTGAACTTTAAGAACCATTGTCTCAGTTGTGATCATGTGACATTCAGCATCACGTACCACTCATATTGCAGAACACTGCTTATCAAGTTAAAATCTACTAGGAATGTTTGCTCGTCTTGCAGAACACTTGCAGAACAAGTTACTCACAATCCAAGGTTTTGCTGTAATTACATTTTTATATTTATGTAACATCATATAAAATTCTAACTTGTAAATTGTTTTTTAAATGTTTATTTATTTACTTTGAGAGAGAAAGAGAGAAAGCAGGAACAGTGAAGGGGCAGGGGGAGAGGGAGAGAAAGTCCCAAGCAGGCTCTGTATGTCAGCCTAGATCCCCATGTGAGGCTTGATTTCATGAAGTATGGGATCATGACCTGAGTAGAAATCAAGAATTGGATGCTTATTTGACTGAGCCACCCAGATGCCAACTTCTAAATTATATATAATTTATATATATATAATTCTACCTCTTTTATTAGAGACTAAGTTTCTTGAGGCCATGGATAGTCTATCATGTTACAATTGAATATCTAGAGTTAGCAAAGTCTCTGGCACAGTCTAGGCGTTCTTCATTTAGATAAACTGTAATGTCTATACTGGTATTAGGAAGAGAATAGTGTTAAAATATAGTTACTTATATGGAAAATGCCCTGTTTCCATTTAAATGTACAAAATTAGGGATTTTTGAGTTTAGTGTCACATAACCGAGTTCAGGAACTGTTCTCTATAGCATGAAACAAAAAAGGCAAGTCATATTTAATCCACATTTCAGAGTATTTCCAGTTTTTTCCTGTCCTCTTGAGAATTGGGACAGGTTTGGGATTGGGGCAGGATTAAGTTAGTTACTTTTCTATGGTTGGTGCTTTAACTCTCTTCTTGCTCCCCTGGGGACATGGGTACTCACCAGCAGGCTGTGACACAAAGCATGGAAATGCTGCTGATTTGTCTCCAGCTCATCCCAGTCCAGCTGCCAACAGCTTGTGGGTCTGAGGATGAAGGGCAGTCCGTATGTCAATGACTCACAGATCCCACTGGAATTTAGAGCCCTGGCAAGAGACAATGGCAGTGAAAGTCTCCTCAGTGATATCTAGGGCCTTGACCCCAGATCAGCTAATATTCAGCTTATATCTAAGACTCTGTGGTGAAATCCTTTGGGCTAATGCCTGTGAATTATTCACCTTAGCATGGCCAGCAGCTAGTAAGGTATCTGGCACACATTAGATTCTCAAAGCCTGTTAATCAATGAGTGAAGCAGCCATCATAAGGACTGTAGACTCTGATGGATATTACTTCTCCTGAGCTCATTCCATTCCAAGTAACTTCTCTGGGGCACTCCCAGAATACCCCTGTTACAATAACCATGTAGCTCAACAGTATGCTAACCATCTGCATCCCAGTTCTGGCTTTCTTGTGGCAAGGTGCTGACAGGATGCATTTAAGAAGAGAATAAATTTAAGAAAGTTCCCCAGCAGCATCCACAGTCACAAACCCATGGATAAGCTTACTCAGATACTTGTGCACAGGCATTGTGATAGGAACCAGGAAGCAGAAGAAGCGGTCTTTGCCATCATTGCTAATTCTCCCTGCGAACTGGTTCTCCTGGAAGCAGGAATTCTAGTACTTAGAGAAGTGGCAAGGCATGGGTTGATCCCTATCTACCCTTTAGTCCTTGGAGGTCAGATCTCTGTCCAGATACCTAAACACAGTAAGGGATTCAACAAACAGTTGCTAAATGCGTAAATACTGCTGATTTGTTTTTCTCCACATTCAGAGACTTTCTGGATTTCCAATCCTCATCCAGGCTTTAGAATGTCCTACTGAGGCATATCTTTCACCATCTGCACATTTGTCTCCACATGCTGAGCGGCCTGACCTTGCTCTTTCACTCTCATACCTGTACTTGCTGCTTTGGAACTGACTCCCACCTGCCGGAGACCTGGAGATGCCCTCTATCTCTGGGATCCTAGTTGGAACCAGTGAGAGTAAGCATTTGCATGGATTGGGGAAGTTCCCTTGTCCCATACTTGATCACTCGGAGCTTGTAACGAGAGGCCGATGACTGGGAGGCCATCTGGTAAAGTGTGCTGAAGTATCCTTTGGGGTCATCCATTCTCAAGGAGCCATCAGCTGTGCCAGGGAGCAGGGACGGGCTGAGAAATCGCTCTTGGAGATCACATTTCAGGCACACTACAATAAAAATGGCATCAGGGGAGGGACTGTTTGTCAGAAGCTACCTCAGGCTATGTGATTAAGAGACAACATCTGCTACCCATTCCACATCCACCAGGCAAGCAAGGCTTGGGAGGAGGCAGGGGAATGGAAAGGGGAAAGTATGACTGGTTTGGAAAGGCAGAGCAAGTCTGGACAGACCTACAGTGTTGCTCAATACAATAGTTAACTTATTTTCTGGGTCTGATATGATTTTTACTTGTTTTACTTCTGGGTTGGCTGAGCAGTTGCCTCATGGTGAGAGATCTGGCTTGTGATCCAGCCTGAGAGGAGTATGTGCCCTCTGTGGAGGAGGCAGCTAACAATACGGTATGCAGAGGCCCTCTGCAATCACAGATGGAAATCTTGCCTCTGCTGCTTCCCTGTGGCTAAGCTTTGGCAAGACTACAGGTCAGATGAAGGAAGAGCAGGAAAGCAGAAGTCAGAGGAGTCAGCTGACAGCTACTGTTTCTCTGTGGGCTCTTCTAGGGACATTCAGGGGAGCGGAAGGAATAAGTCCCAGAAATAGTTTGTTTTTTAATTCCCCAAAGAAACCTGAGTGTAGAACCTTTTGGAGCATCACTGTGGCAACAGACAACCTTTCTGAGGGGGCTTCACCTAGGTATAAATTATTCATCAAGGTATTATGCTCTTCTGTAGTAAGGTTCTGCTCTGGCAGGTACATTCACATGCCACAGTGTACAATGTTCTGCTGTACTAGACTTGAATCCTCGATATTACAGTTTTTCAATGAAATGTGTATCAGGTTTGAATACTGTTAATAAACACGAGGTAAAAATGAAAGTAGAAATAATGTAGAAAAATAAATAGGATGGCAGAAAAGATATCAGATTCAGCTGGCCCTCCTGGGCCCAGCTGTCAGATGTCGACATTAATTCTGAGTAAGACAGTCTTGGCCTGGCATGTCTCAGAGCCCAGGAAGTCAGCAAGAGGGACGTGGCCTAGGACTCCCATTTCCTCTGTGCCTGACTTCTCCATTGTTAGGTCTGTGGGTTGTAGGACTGGAGAGCTGTGTTCATCTGGCTGAGATTCTCAACTCTGGTTGGAATACGAATCACCTTTCTATTAAGGAACTTTTAAAAGATACTGATGTCTGGGCCCTACCTCACACTAGTGACATTGGGATCTTTGGAGATGGAACCCAGATACCGGTATTTTTAAAAAGTCCCTCATGTGATTCTTACTGAGAACTACTGGAACTGTAGTCTCAACAGTGCTCCAAAGCTGGGAGCCTGTCTTAGCAGGCCTAGAGTCCAGGTGCTTCTCATAACCCAGAACCCAGATGCAGAGATGGCAGACTCTGAAACCCATGAAATGAAAAATGTGAAGCTGACTGTGCACTCAGTCAGAAGGCCTCTGAGAGAAGCACCTGGAGATGGGGGTGAGAGGCTCTGGCCAGCTACAGAAGCAGGTAGGGTGGGTGAAAAACCTTGCAAGGAGTCAGAGTGAACATCTGAGGAACAGTCCTCAAAAGATCCTAGAGTAGGAGAGCTCAGACTTTTGTATTGTTTTGTTTCATTTTTACGGAGTGCTACATTTCCACAAATCCAGTGTGGCAATGCATCAATTTTTTAAATAATGGATAACCACACTATGGTCTTTACTGTGGTTGTATAAACTCTCAGGTGGGTCACACCCACCCCAAAGGGGGCCTGCTTTCCCCAGACTTCATTCCAATTGTGCCTGGGCCTCTGGATTCTAGGTGGTCCTCCCCAGCAGAAGAGCTGAAGAGTCTGGATCTAAGTTCTGCCATGCATCCTGAAGATCTGCACATTTCCAAAAAAATGACTGTAGATGGAGATAAACATTCTGGCTCTGACCCAGGTGCTGAAAGCAATGGAACAAGGGAGGGGAAAATAGAGAAACTCTCAACAATACCATGGGCAAATGCTGTGTAACAGTTGAAGAAAGGCTGGTTGCAGGGGTTCCTGACTTTGGAGAGCCCCAGCGTGCCTAATGAGAGAAGTGCCAGCACGAGGCAGCATCTTTGTTCAGAACTGCCCAGCATGAGGTGGGTTGTATACTAGGTAAGGATCCAGGTTCCACAGGCAGACAGACCTGGATTTGATGAATGCTCTCAGGGCTGACAGCCTTCCCCAGCTTTGGAGCACTGTTGAGACTACAATTCCAGTAGTTCTCAGTAAGAATCACATGAGGGATTTCTTAAAAAAATACTGGTATCTGGGTTCCATCTCCCAAGATCCCAATGTCACTAGTGTGTGTGAGGTAGGGCCTAGACATCAGTATCTTTTAAAAGTTCCCTGGAGTGCCTGGGTGGCTCAGTCAGTTAAGCGTCCGGCCTTGGCTCAGGTCATGATCTCATGGTTCGTGGGTTCGAGCCCTGCGTTGGGCTCTGTGCTGACAGCTAGCTCAGAGCCTGGAGCCTGCTTCGAATTCTGTATCTCCCTTTCTTTCTGACCCTCCCCTGCTCACGCTGTCTCTGTCTCTCAAAAATAAATAAAAAACAAAAAAAAAATTAAAAGTTCCTTAATAGAAAAGTGATTCGTATTCCAACCAGAGTTGAGAATCTCAGCCAGATGAACACAGCTCTCCAGTTCTACAGCCCACAGACCTAACAATGGAGAAGTCAGGCACAGAGGAAGTTTGAATAGGCAAATGTACAAAATACAGATTTCTAATCGTAGGGTTATGAGTGGGCTGTGGAGTTGCCTAGCTACAAATTCTGGCTCTGCTATTAATTTTTTTGTGCAGTCCTGGGAAAATGTTTAATATCTCTAAGTATCAGGTTTCTCTTCTGTACAACAGGGAGATAATATTGTATCTAATTGATTCTAAAACACATTTCCTCCCACATACTATATGTGTCTTACAGTTGCCATTGGCCAGGTGCACACTCTTAATATTTACCACCCTAACTTCTCAGTAAGGATAGAATAATATTTCTAAGTGACAAGAAAACATTTATGTCATGTTTAATTGGCAGTGCTTTTCTTTCTTATTGGTACATAAAGTAATGGTGTATCTCATAATTGATAGCATCTTAGATTCACTGGCATATGGTAACAGTACCTGCTTTGCGGTAGTAGGTGAAGATGAAATGGGATAATGCAGGAGAGGAGGTAATATAGTGTTTGGGGAAAAATATATATGAAGTGGATTCCAGAAGATGGGACAGGGAGGAATTGGCACTACCAGCTTTGGACTAAAGGAATGGAAAGGAGGTCCAGGGAAGAAGATTTATACATCAAGGAAAGACAGACTGAAATCAAGGTAAGTCATCAAAGGTTTTCCAGGCTCTGGGTTGAAATGGGGGTGAGGAAGGGGTGGGAGGGTAAAGAGCTGATGGCTAGCCTCAGAAAGAAAGGATCACAGTGGGTCTTCCCTTTGTGGGTGTGGATCTCTACCCATTTTTCTCATAGAACCTCCACCTCTACTAGTTAGACTACTAGTTGTCCTCGGTTGGGCCTGTCTCTGTAGCTGCTTTAGTTTAGTTCAATTAGGTATCTTCCTATCCAGCACACCTCTATTTAATCTTGGTTTAATCTTGGTTCTTTACCAGGGCGCCTGGGTGGCTCAGTTGGTTAAGTACTAGACTCTTGATTTGGGCTCAGATCATGATGTCATGGTTCATGGGATCAGGCCTGAGTTCAGGCTTCACGCTGACAGGGTAGGGTCTGTTGGGATTCTCCCTCTCCCTCTCTCTCTGGCCCTCCCTAACTCGTGCACACCCACTCACTCAAAATAAATAAATTAAAAAAAAAACCAAAACTTTGGTTCTTTATCTTCTCACAGGCCCTGTTGATACTTTGAGGTACCACCATGCCTCAAATTATTATGTCAGTAATATCTACCACAATTCAAAATGAAAAACCTTAGAAAATATATGATTCACTGTGCTTTTCTATAGTTTAGGTGCTGCCCTATTATTGAGGTATCTGAGTCTTTGTTCCTAAACGAACTGGCCCTTGCTGTCTAGGCTTAATTAGGTTCAGTTTTCTAACTGTGGTCACTTTTTAGAAGCTCTTTTCTTACTCTCTGTGCTTACAATGAACAGCCTCTTTCAATCCCTAAACCTCAACTATTCTGTATTCTGATAACTCACAGATCTAGTCTTAATCCGAGACTAAGATAATCATAGCCTATATGTCTTTAGAGGATGTGTACTTGAATCATTTCTGGCTCTGGAAATGTTGCTGAAACACCGTGAAGGAAGAAGAAGATGGATATGTTCTTGGTCTGTTCCACTGTTATGCAGCCAGGCTTTGAAGAAAATCTCCATGCTGACAACATCATTGTCTATGGTCTGAAGGTCAATGTCAGTTCCCAGGATAGAACTCTCTGCAGAAGAAAGGGGATTAGTGGGGAAGGTGTTTAATTATTTAATTTTAAAGTTTGAAAAGCACAAAATTTTAAATGTACCCATCTTTTAACCCACTGATTCTACTTCTGGATATCTAGCTTAGAGCCAGTCTTAGAGAGTACAGGCAGATACAAGCGCAAAGATGTTCAGTATGGCATTGTTGTAATATCGAGTAAGCAAAACCTCAAACAGGAAGCAATTCAAATCCCCATCAACAGGGGAATAACTTATGGCACACTCAACCTTTGGAGTATTATGCAGCCGTTAGCAAGCAAAATAAAATGAAATGTACTGACATGGAAAGCTAAGAGGCAGTAGTGAATAAAGAAAGTGGTAGAACATATTTGTAGTATGAACTCATTTATATAAAAATAAAATCATTGGCCTAAGTACATACATATGAATATAAATGCCTTTTACAAAGGTCTGGAGAGCTATCATCAAGCCACTGGACAGGAATGGAAACAGGGCAAAGTTCTGAAATATGTTTCCTTTTTATCATTCATACTTTTGTACTTTTTGAATTTTATTGTATTTAGAAAACATTCTGGAATACAAAAACAGCCAAAAAATAATACAGCAATGCAAGTTAAAAACTCAGTTAACAAGAGGGGATATCAGGGGGCACCTGGGTGGCTCAGTCACAGTCTGTGAGTTCTGACAGCTCTGAGTCTGGATTCTGCTTTGGATTCTGTGTCCCCCTCTCTCTCTGTCCCTCCCCCACTGTGTTGTCTATCTCTCAAAAATAAATATACATTAAAAAATAAAAAAAAACAAGGAGGGTTTCAGTTTCTTCAGCTCTTGTTTCACAGTAAAAATGTATTCATTCATTGCTTCTGCTATAAAAAATAAATTTTTAAAGAAAGTAAAAGAAGAAAGAATGATGCACTCCCAGGCTTCCCCTCTGACACAGATTGTACAAGTCTGTCACTGGCACGCTGTAACTCACAAGTGTGACTAGCAGCCAGGAAGACAGGAATGGTCTGGTAGAGTATGATTTGATTTCAAATCTGAGTGAATGGAACTGGGGATGTGGAGTGACAAGGCTTTGCGGGTCTACTTTTTGCTTCAGGCAACACTACTAGCTCAGGAACTGGGGTCTGGGTCTGCAGGTAAAGGTTGTCAGTGAAAGCCAAATATAAGGTGGTAGAGGAAGCTCAGAGAGAGGAAATGAGGCAAGAGCTGGAATGAAGCTGAAGAGGAACCTGATTTTTTTCACCTCACCATGAGTGACTCTCTGAAATACTTTTACAAAGAGCCTAAGAAAATTGATGAATTAACTTCTGTGTATGACTCATAGACCCCAAGGAGAAGGCTGGTTTATTTCTAGAACGACATTCCTGAGGACAAGGCGGCAGAGGTGGCAGACTCCACAGGGAACAAAGGGCTTCAGTCCAGCGTGTTGGTACCACATGGGGAGGTGTGGTGAGACTCAGATGACTTCATGTCATACTTAACGACTTATGCTGTGGCTGAAAAGGGGCTTCAAATGCATTTCTCTTTGACCAGCATGATTAAGACTCTGCCATCTTCCATAACAGTTCTGAGGATTCATTGGCTAAGTATTTCATTCATTCCATTGAGCAATAATTTTTATTATATTCTACATAGAAGATGAAATATTGTGCCAGTTACAAAGATTATATGATACTCTTTTCCCTTAAGGAGTTTATAAACTACCTTATTCTTCACCATTCCTCTTCACGCTGTCATATGTCACATAATGCTTTAGGTACTACAGTGATAAATATGAAGTCACTGCCCAAGAAATGTTCTTCGTGATTAAAGAGAAACTATCTTTTGTGGGTTTTTTGCCTTTTAAAAAAATGTTTTATTTACTTTTGAGACAGAGACAGAGCATGAGAGGGGGGAGGGGCAGAGAGACAGCGAGACACAGAATGCGAAGCAAGCTTCAGGCCCCAAACTGTCAGTACAGAGCCTGACGTGGGGCTCGAACCCACGAATGCAAGATCATGACCTGAGCTGAAGTCGGAGGCTCAACTGACTGAGCCACCCAGGCACCCCGAAACTATCTTTTTAATAATGTGAATTTTATTTTGTCACGGGCAAAACAAGATGTAATTTGATTTTTTTGAGCCTGAGGCCTGGATTTTCAATTTGAGTAACAACAAGTATGGAAAGAACTGAACCCAAAACTTCAGTGAGGCAAAATCATTATTAAAGCATAAGGCAGATACAGACTAAAGAAATGGAATTAAGCAGAAGATCTCAGAGAGTGGAGAGGAAAATATGGTTTCGAGTTCAAACAAGAGAATTTTGCAAAAGAGAAATAAGTGTTTCTTTTCTTTTCCCCAGGGAAAAGACAGATGACTAGAAATTCCTACCATGGCAGAATAAGGAAACCACAGCAAAGTTATCTCCCACCAAACATCTGAACATAGAAAGATTGAGGAGTTTTCTCAGTCGTTAAACTATAATATCAATGCAGAGTGGTGAGGTCAATGAAAACGTTACCTTAGGAAAAGAAAATGGCTTACTGGCCAGAGCAAAATTTGGTTATAGCCTACGGATGGGACTGGCTTATCCAAAGAATGAATGTGTCCATTAGAACGGGAGAGGGTTGGCCAGGATCGGAGCCCAGAGAAGGGGAGCAACAGGGGCAGCGCCCATCCAAGTGTGGTTCAGAGGAGAGGCCATGCTGGCTCAGTGACCTGTCCCAATGGCAGGATGTGTTTGTCAAGTCTCTGCTGTTCTTGGTGTTATGGTGGTTATGGGTCTCTAAGATATTCTGGCTTATACTTTGGTCTTGAGCTTGGTAAGGTGAGTCTATTTCTGAGAGGATACTGACAAAATCAACGTTCTGCTCTTGTAAAGCTGAAGAATGAAGCCTGAAACATGGTACCTTTATGAAGGAAAATCCCAGCCTTCCTTGCAGACACCCCATCAGTGTTCCTGGAGTTTTTGGTTTTTTTTTTTTTGTTTTTTCCAATGTCTTTTCTTGGGAGAGCCACAGGGGAGAGCTTCTTCCTTTGAAAAAATCTTTATGTAATCTCCATAGAGGCTCTGTGCTTCAGATTTGAGTCCAGAGTTTTGCAGGCTCAGAAGGGAGCCAGCAGCTTCTCCAGGCTAGTTACACTGTCCAAGCTAAAGACTAATGTGGAAACCATAACATACTAGAGGGAGAACTTTTCCATTTTCTCTGTCACTGGCTCAGGCATTCCTTTCCTTATGTCTGGATCGTAGTAGTAGCCTCTTAGTTGTTCTATCAACTCCATTCCTTCCCCTCCAGTACTTCTTAGGTACGACTACCAGTTAATTTTTCTAAAACATCGTTTCACCAGTTCCCTCCTTTGCTAAAGAGCACATACTGCCTTCCTTGGTCATTTCCCTGGTTCCCCTCACTTACCCTGTACCTCTTGATTCTACTCATTATTCCTCACACACCCCACCCTCCCTTCTGTGATGGCGTGTCTGGTTCCTCCCCATCCCTACCTGTTGAGATCCTATATGCCCATTTCCCAACCCCTAGCTCAGTATTTAGCTTACAGCTGAAGCTTAGCAAATGCCTGCTGAGTTAAACAATTGCTCCCCTTCCTCAGCTCTCTTTACTTTTTCCTGTAACTCTTCTGCTTCAGCTAAATTAGTCTCCTTGCCACATGACTTCCTTCCTTCCTTAGTGCTTTTATGACTCTGTCAATCCAGGGCTTGCTCCTCCCCCAGAACTTAGCTCTGAATGGACTCTGTCCCAGAAGTTATCCTTAATTATATTCTTCCTTATTTGGTTTTAATCAGCACCTCTTGGGTATCTGTGGGCTCCATTTGGGCAATACTAATTACCTTGTTAATTTGTTTCTTCTGAAGGGTTTTCTTCTCTTTCCACGAGTTTATGAAAAGTGGTGGGATGTAATGCTAACAGCAGGGTTTGAATTGCGACTTAACAGTTGTTAGCTATGGGGGCACCTGGGTGCTCAGTCGGTTAAGTGGTGATTTGGTTCAGGTCATGCTCTCATGGGGCTGGGCTCTGCTCTGGCAACTCATAGCCTGGAGCCTGTTTCGGATTCTGTGTCACCTGTCTCTCTGACCCTCCCCTGCTCACGGTCTCAAAAAGATAAATAAATAAACATTGAAAAAATTTTAAAAATAAAAAAAAGTTGACAAAATTTTAAAAAAGTTGTTTGCTAGGCAACTTTGGACAAAGTATAACCTATTTCATAGTTATAGTGAGGCAGAAGGAGTGAGATGATTATGTATGAATGGCACGCACAGGTCCAAGAAATGGCATTTTCTTCCCTTTCTCTCACCAAAAATAAGAAGATCTGTTCTTATAAGAATGTGTTTTCCTTTTTAAGAAACTTCCCCTTCCCATCATTTCCTTTGGTGACTGCTTTCTCCCTACCACTAACATAGGTAAGAACACCAACACACAGAACTGTTCCTCACAAATACAGTGAAACGTGCTAAACCTGGGCAATGGGGAAGAGACTTCTCACTTCTCAGATGTTGAAGAGCAGCTTCTACCTTAACTGGTGAGCCGGGCACTGGGCACTGAGTGAGACAGGTCCCACGGACCCGGATGGTATGAAATGAGAAGGTCACAGGAGTGAGTGCGGCTCTGGATGTTTGGGTGGTTAGGACAAGGGAGGGAGGACTGGTTCTCTGCAGCCTGCTGTAGGCGGCATTCATAGTCAGTGTTTGGACTTGCCCTGCCCTCCTGTGGCCACAAGTAGTGACACCCTTTACTGAGCTCTGAAAGCTTTTCTGGAAGGGCCACAATAATAAGAAAAAGTAAGAAGCCCATAGAGTTGAAAATAAATAATGCCTAAAGCAGTTCTTCTCAGAATTCAATCCTAAAACAGGGTTCCCAAATGGAAATGTGTTTAAGGTGGGAGAACGTAACACTTTAACACACTTAAACAGATGTAGAATGCTTAAAGCTGAGGCCCAGGAAAATGGTGCTCCAGCTCAGTCCTGTAGATCCTCCCCAGGCGTATAGGCTAGAACTCTTCCTTTCCAAATGGCCCTCATGTGGCCTGTTCTTGGGCAGGATAGGCTTTAAGTTCTGGGAACTCCCCTGAAATTGTATACAATTCGATCTGTACGTGTATAAGTATATTCTAATAGGGTGGAGGGGAGGGATAGGCCCTTAGCTTTTATAAACATTCTTAAGAGTGCTGTGACTCCCAAAAGTTCAAGAACCACTGAAAAAGCTATGGAATTGTGGGGGGCGCCTGGGTTAAGCATTCAACTCTTGGTTTCGACTCAGGTCGTGATCTCATGGTTTGTGAATCTGAGCCCCGCATCAGGCTTTGTGTTGACAGCACAGAGCCTGCTTGGTATTCTCTCTCTCTCTCTCTCTCTCTCTCTCTATTCCAACCCCATTCATTCTGTCTCTCTCAAAAATAAATAAATGAACATTAAAAAAAAAAACCTATGGAATTGTGATTTCCTAGCTTCCCTGGGCATGTTTGCAATTAGTGCTGTCTACCTTCTGAATACAGGAGTAGTACAGGATGTTAATAACTAGGGTGAGAAATCAGAGTGGACAAAGTTTGCTTGGGAACAACTGTGCAGAGTCATCCAACCACTATCTTTAAATCAACAATGACATGAGGATAATCTCCAATACTTCACAATGTTGGGGGCAGTCTGGCTTGTCTTTCTGAGCTCACGTGCTGCAATTGTGGAGGTGATGCTTGGACCCTGGGAGAAGGAAGAAGCTCCTTGACAGGAGGTGACAGGGTATCGATGGCTATGACAGTACAGACTCTGCAGGGCAGTGAGAGTAGGACTGACCAAGTGCTACCATCTTCCCAGGGCTCCAATCTCCAAGAGAGGTAAAACATCACTAGAACTATAATGAGGACAGAGAGAATTTACTCCCCAGAACTCTTCTCAGGGAAAGCAGTGCTGTCATTCATTCATTCATCCTTTCATTAATTTAATTCGTCATTCCAATAATTATTTATTTAGTGCCTTCTAGGATTCGGGCACTATTTGTGTCAACAATGAAAGAGACAAAGTCTCTGCTTTCATTGCTTACATTCTAGTGGGAGATTAAACAATAAACAAGCAATATACACATAACTGAAACAGAAAACAATTGCAGATAATGATGGTATGAAAAAAATAAAGTACAATAAGGGTATGGTGCGTGTGTGTAATTTTTACTTTGGCTGGATAGATATTCTTTTAAGAAGGTGATAGTTGAACAGAGACTTGAGCCAAGTGAAGGAGCCATCCCTGAAACTGGAGGAATAGCAAGAAGGCTAAAGCAGAATATGGGAGAAAGTGAGGGCTGGCTGATAAGTTGCTGGGGTGAAGCATGAGGACCCAGAGGAACATGCACAGGTCACAACAGTGAGTCACTACTACAGTAGCTTCTAAGAAGGCTGTGTTCCATTATGTGAGGCTTAGGTTTTGCTTAGGGAAATGTGCAAGATTGGGGCGGAGCACAGCCAGCACTTCTTTCCTTTCTCTTTCTCTTTGCAGCTTTTGGTTCCTAAACAATTGTTGAATGAGTATTTTAGAAATATTTGTCTGTAGGTGTACAAAACTATTAGCTTCAGTGGAATGCCCACATGTCTCTGCTCAGCCATCCCACACATGCTTTCCTGTTTTGTGGTCGTAGTGAGTGATGGTGGAAGGAGAGGAAAGGAATCTGAGAATCCCAGGAGCAGAGCCCAAGCAGAGACCGGTCAGCTTGTAGTGGACATGCCTCTTTCCCAGCACTAGATGGCTACCCAGGAAATTCTATGGTAGACAGTCAAGTTGACATAGAGTGAGATGGGCTAAAAAAAGACTCAACTGTTAACTAAAGAATAAAACCATTGTAAAATGATTTATGGTGAGTATTTTACATTGCTTGGATCTCTGCATTTCCCTAGCTCTGAGACAGATCCCAACCTAATTTCAAAATAAGCAGATGAATTAGGAAAAGAAAATGCTTTCAGAGCAATTACTTTGGCTGGGAGATTTTAGAATCTCTTTTTTCTTAGGCCTATGTATTTCTAAGGGGGCAGAAGCCTGTGACTGATGGTGGGGACTGCCCCATGGGCACTGCATCCTAAGCCCCACACCTCTGGAGCCATAGGAACAACTTGGGTTACAAGGAGCTGACAGTATTCCCTGCTAGCCAATCCTGTTTTGAGTTGCACAACACACCCTGGTTTGGGCAGTCCAACCCCAGAGGAGATCCTGCAAATGCAGGAAAGGAGGGTCTGGGTTAGTGAAGGGTGTGTGTGTGCCTGAGGGCACCAGATTCAGCACCTTATCCACCTAGGTACTCCCAGCACTAACACAGTGTCTGGCAGACAACAGGAGCTCAGTAAACACTCCACTGCACAGGATAAACTAATTCTGGCTAGCCTGTTGCTTCCTTTGTGATCGTAGACTAGTCTCTTGTCACTCTAAGCTCAATTTCCCCATGATAGTAATACCTAGGCTTGGCATTCATTTGGATATAAAATGATGACACCTGAAAGCACTCTGTAGACTTTAAAGCATCATGCAACTATAAGGGATGGAAGATTAAATGTTATTTCTTTATTTTGAGAAACAGTGTGCACGTGAGCAGGGCAGTGGCAGAGGGAGAGAGAGAATCCCAAGTAGGCTACACGCTCAGCACACAGCCTGACTCAGGGCTCAATCTCATGACTATGAGATCATGACTGTGAGATCATGACCTGAGCTGAAATCAAGAGTTGCTTAACTGCTTAACTGACTGAATCACCCAGTTGTCCCTAAGGTATGAAAGATTAGAAAACTGCCTTCCAGCTGTCTGAACGTGAACATTTTAGTCACTAAAATCCAGTGCCATTTCTTCTTTCTTCTTTCTTTCTTTCTTTCTTTCTTTCTTTCTTTCTTTCTTTCTTTCTTTCTTTCTTTCTTTCTTTCATGTGCATGACAGTTTTCTCTTCAATAAAGTATACAAGTAGTAAAAAAATATATTTCTTTTTTTAAATGTTTATTTATTTTTGAAGGAATGAGAGAGAGAGAGAGAGAGAGAGAGAGAGAGAGAGAGAGAGAGAAAGAGAGAGAGGGGGAGGGGCAGAGAGAGGGAGACACAGAATCCAAAGAAGGCTCCAGGCTCTGAGCTTTCAGCACAGACCCTGATGTGGGGCTTGAACTCACGAGCTGTGAGATCATGATCTGAGCTGAAGTCAGACGCTTAACTGACTGAGCCACCCAGGCTCCCTGAAAATATATTTCATTTATGGGCCTTAATAGCTCTCTTTTCATTTTATTGAAAAAATATAATACACATGCAAAAGAGGTTGGTGGCTCCTGATTGAGATACCAAAGTCTAAAGGATAGTTTGACTTGGAAAACACTAGACTTAGTATTTAAAGAGTCTTATTTTTCTGTACAAACATATTCACATATTCTATAAACAAAAAAGCCTTTAATGTAAATTGCAATGTAAATCTGAAAAGGTGACTAGGAAAATGTTTCCATAGGCACTGTGGTGAGGGAGAACAGGGAAGTTGGTTATTTAAGGGGTTTGAATAGGGGCTCCTGGGTAGCGCAGCGAGTTGAGCATCTGACATTTGATATCCATTCAGGTCATGATCTCACAATGGAACCTGCTTGAGATTCTCTCCCTCTCTCCCTCTCTCTCTCTCTCTCTCTCTCTCTCTCTCTCCTCTCTCCTCTCTCCTCTCTCTCTCTCTCTCTCTCTCCTCTCTCTCTCCCTCCCTCTACCCCTGCCCATGCTCTCTCTCTCTTAAATTAAAAAAAAAAAAGATGTTTGAATGAAGAGGAAGTGGGGCTGGGAAGGCATTAAATCTATTGGTATGGCCCCAAAACTAGCCCTAAGAGCTTTGCTTCTGTAATGCCCCATGGAGCCAAGGTAAGGATTTACTCTGAGTAAAACAAAAGTAAGAGGAACCAAGAAAGAATATAAAACTTACTGGAGAGCTTGGTAGAAGAAGGAAAAGTCTTAAAAAGACACAGAGACCCATCAGGGTACCTGAGTGGCTCAGTTGGTTAAGTGTCCGACTTTGGCCTATGTCATGATCGCATTGCTTGCGAATTTGAGCCATGTGTCAGAGCCTGGAGGGTGTTTCAGATTCTGTGTCTCCCTCTCTTTCTGCCCCTGCCTCACTCATGCTCTGTGTCTCTCTCTTTCTCAAATAAATAAATAAATATTTTAAAAATTTATATATAAAAAAGACACAGAGACCCAAAAACTCATAAAACATATCTAGACAGACTGTGTGACAGCTTTGTGATCCTGCATATGTATGGATTTTTGTACCATGGAGATGTATCTTCAGGGTATTGTATTTCTAGAAGTGGGAGTGGTGGGTAAATACACATGCCTCAAAACTGAATAATCCAATTATAAAGTGGGCAGAAGACATGAACAGACATTTTCCTAAAGAAGATGTATACATGGCCAACAGACACATGAAAAGACGCTTAATATCACTCATCAGAGAAGTTCAAATCAAAACTACAGTAAAGTATCTCTCACACCTGTCAGAATGGCTAAAATCAACAACACAGGAAACAATAGGTGTTGTTGAAGATGTGGGGAAAGAGGAACCTTCATGCACCATTGGTAGAAATGCAAACAGGTGCAGCCACTCTGGAGAGCAGAATGGCGGTTCCTCAAAAAAATTAAAAATAGAACTAAACACTATGATCTAGCAATTCACTACTAGGTACTTATCCAAAGAATACAAAATACTAATTCAAAGGGATATGTGTACCCCGATGTTTATAGCAGCTTTATCTACAATAGCCAAATTATGGATACAGTCCAAATGTCCATCACCTGATGAATGGATAATGAAGATGTGCTATATATATAAAATGGAACATTACGCAGACATCAAAGAGAATGAAAACTTGCCATTTGCAATGATGTGGATGGAGCTAGACAGTATTATGCTAAGTGGAATAAATCAGTCAGAGAAAGACAAATACCATATCATTTCACTCATATGTGTAATTTAAGAAACAAAACAAAGAAGCATAGGGTAAAAAAAGAGAGAGGTAAACCAAGAAACAGACTCTCAACTATAGAGAACCAACTGATGGTTACTGGAGGGGAGATGAGTGGGGGGATGGGTTAAATAGGTGATGAGGTTTAAGGAGTGCACTTGTGATGAGCAGCTCATGATGTATGAAGTGTTGAATCATTAAACTGTACACCTGAAACTAATATTACACTGTACGTTAACTGGAATTTAAATAAAAACTAAAAAAAGCCTAAGTTTTAAAAAGTTCAATAAACAAATCAACAACAAAAAATGCAAACAAACAAAAGGCAGATGCACATATCACTTTGTTAGATATTGTTAAATACCCTCCAGAAGGGCTGTGCCCCTGTGCATTCTGCCAGCAGTGTATGGATAGCCTCCAACACAATGTGTTCTCTTACTTTTTCTAAATAGGTGGGAAGTAGTATGTCAGTGTGATCTTAATTTTCATTTTTCTAACTATGAATGATGTTGAAAATATTTTCATATATTTAAGGGCCATTTTAAAATATCTTTTGAATTATCTGCTCATGTCTTTCGTCCATTTTTTTCTGTAGCATTGTCTTTTTTTCTCTAAGTTTTTATGTGTTTTTTTTATATTAGAGATATTCTTCCTCTCTACCCCACCCACCCCTTCCCCCAGCCCCGGATTCAAATTACAAATACTTTGTCCTAGTTTTTAAGTTGTCTTTTGACTTTATGGTGGCTTTTGTCATGTCATATTTTTATTTTTCTATATTTTTATTTTTATGCAGCAATTTTTATGTAGTTAAATATAATACTATACCTGGATTTTGAGTCATAGGTAGAGAAATGTTCCCTATTCTAAGATTATAAAAGAATTTACCAATGTTTTCTTTTACTACTCTTTAAATACCACTCTTTACATTTAGGTCTCTGGCCCACCTGAAATACTTTCTAGACTGTTAACCAGTTGCCCCACCATAAAGTCAAAAGACAACTTAAAAACAAGGCCATCTTCGCACTCATAATTTGAGAGGCCATCTTTATCCCACACTAAATTTACATCTGTACGTGGGTCTGTTTCTGTTCCCAGTCAACCCTTGTATTATGCTAACTAATGCTCCAGTGCTAGGTGTGTGATGGGGCCCATACCACGTGGGGAAGTGCCCAGATTGTCCAGGGTCGGGTGGAAATAAGAAAGGTCACTCGCCAAGTGAAGCAGGGGTATGTGCATCTGTGAGTGCTACGGCATGAGAAGGAGAAAGGAGGTGGAGAGATAAGTTGGGATTTAATCAGGAGAACTTCTTCTAAGTTACGGTCTCATAAAGACAGAGAAATGATGGAGCATTAGAGCTTACAGAAGTGAATGGAAGATAGAAGAGGATGTAAAAAGAAAGAACCAAACTGATTAACAGTGAATAGGGACTTCCAGGCTGGTTGGGTTATAATACCTTACAGACTGATTTTCTTACAAATAACAGCTATAAACTCTAGATATGGACTTAAAAAACCTAACAGCCAAGGGCTGTGGAGATTGAACAAAAGTAGATTTCAGAGAGAAACTGAAACTTGGGAGTAAGTGGCCAGCAAAGAATGAGTTCCCCTGGGAATGGCCTCAGTTATAACAGTGTTAACTTAGCATAGCAGCTAAAACTTCAATAGAAAGGTCTTTGTCTTTCACTGGCCTTATCAGGGGAAGGAGCCTGGGAGTAAACAGAGCCTCCAGAAAGTGAGGAAAAATCCAAAAAGGGTGGGAGCCAGAGCACCTGAAATTATGTGTTTAAAACCCAGTCCAGACAACTTGCTGCCCCTTGCACCACACATGTACGGGGCAAACTGAAAGCAGCTCATAGTTTAGTGTTAAAGATGCAAATGAGATCTGAGTCCCTGACGATCATGATCGTTTGTAGTTTGAGTCTAACAAAGTTAATTATCTACTAAAACACTTTTTGAGTTATATAGTAGAATCCAGAGTCCCTGTAACAACATTCACAACATACAACCCAAATGTTTTTGGAATACAAAGAGTCAGAAAATGTGACCCAGTCTCAAAGGAAAATACGATCAACAGATGCAAACACAGAGATGAGAAAGCTATCAGATTTATCAAAGACTTTAAAGCAGCATAATTATATATATAAATTATAATTATGCTAAGTGAGGAGTGGAAAATATGTTCATAATGAATGAAAAGATAGGAAATATCAACAGGGAAATAGAAAATAGAAACAAGAATAATGTGTATATTTTAGAACTGAACAAAAAAAATTCACTGTATGGGCTTAATAGCAGAGGGGAGATGAGAAATGAGAGGCCATGAACTTAAAGATAGGTCAATGAAGATAATCTGAAAAAGAGAAAGAAAAAAGTTTGAACAGAACAAAACCAACCACAGAGGCTTGGAAAACTGTAAAACAATTTTTAAATGTTTAACATGAAGGTAATTGGAGTCCCAGAAAAACAGACAAAGGGGAATGAAATGGAAAACATATTTGAAGAGATGATGGCAGAACATTTCCCACATTGAGTCAAGAATATAAATTTATAGGTTGTGATACTATGACTTATAATAAGAAATATATATTTGGTCTTTGTCCTGTTTCTGGCACAGAGCTCCTGAACTCTTCGGAATTTCCTAAGTGACAAGAGCAATAAAGGTATCTTTTGTTATATTAATGAGGCAACTTTTGGAAAGCACCTAACGAATAGGGTCTAGTTGACAAAGGAGTCATCATGTGATTAAGGGGTTGGAACTTTCAGTTCCACACAGTGGCCTCTGGAGAGGGGAAAGGGACCTGGTAGTTGAATCAATTACCAGTGGCCAATGATTCAATCACTTTTGCTTATGCAATGAATTCCCCATAAACCCCCCTAAAAGGACATTGTTCAGAGAGCTTCTGGGCTAATGAACACAAGGAGATTTCGGGAGAGTGGTGAGCTTACTGGGAGAGGGCATGGAAGCTCTGATTCTCTTTTCACACACTTTGTTCTATTCATTTCTTTTATTGGGCTGTTCCTGAGTTCTACCCTTTTATAATAAAATGGTAATCTAGTAAGTAAAATGTTTCTCTGAGTTCTATGAGCCACTCTAGCAAATTAATCAAATCCAAGGAGGTGATCGTTGGAACCTCTGATTTATAGCTGATCAGTCAGAAGCACAGGTGACAACCTGGACTTGTGATTGTATCTGGTATGTGCATGTGTGCACATGTGTGCAGGTGAGAAATTTTTGTGGGACAGAGCCCTTAATTTGTGGATCTGATGTGATCTCTGACTAGTGCTAGAACTGAGTCAAGTTGTAGGATAGCCAGCTGGTGTAGGAGGATTGTTTGTTGTGGGAAATTGCCCTCACATATGGGAATTGGGCACAGAATGGTTATAGAATGGTTAAAGATTCAAGCAGCTCAGTGAACCCTAAATAAGAAAACTGTGCCTGGTCACATCATTGTAAAGCTGCTGAAAAACAAACATAAAGAGAAAATTCTTGAAAGCTGCCAGATAAATGATCCTTTATATACCGGGGAAAGTGATTTAATGACAGAGATTTTTAATCAGAAACCAGAGAAGGCCAAAAGATAGTGGAACAACATTTTTAGCGTGCTGAAAGAAAAAAATATCCTGTCAACCCTTAATTATATATACAAGAAAATACACTTCAAGAATAAACTTGATATATGCATTTTCAGATAAATAACAAACTATAAGAATGTGCCACCATCAGAAATAGTTACAAGAAATATTAAGATTCTTTGACCTGAAGGACATGATATCCTAAGAAGACTTGGATCTTCAGGAATGAATGAAGAGCACTGGAAATGATAAATATAAAAGGCTTTTTTTTCTTAGTTTCTTTAGAATACACATGATTGTTTAAAGCAAAGTTTATGATACTATCTTGTGTAACTTATAATGTAGATGTAAAACGCATGACAACTACAATATAAAAAACAGTGTCTGTGTGCTGTGAAGGGGATAAATGGACCTATATGGTTCTAAGGTTTCTATAATTTACCTGAAATGGTACTATATTAATTCTAAGTATGCTGCAGAAGAGTTTAAAAATATATTTTAATCCCTATAAGTAAGTGTATTTCTACATTTTATGTAAAGTATCACAATATTATTTTATTTTATTATTAAATTTTTTAATGTTTTATTTCTTTCTGAGAGAGAGATAGTGTGAGCAGGGGAGGTACAGAGAGAGAGACAGAATCTGAAGATAGGCTCCAGGCTCTGAGCTAGCTGTCAGCACAGAGCTCAACACAGGACTTGAACTCACAAACTGTGAGATCATGACTTGATCCAAAGTTGGACACTTAACACCCAGGTGCCCCTATTTTATTATTATTTTTAAGAGACCTCTATGACCAACGTGGGGCTCAAACTCACAACCTCAAGATTAAGAGTTGCATGCTCCACTGCCTGAGCCAGTTAGGC
This sequence comes from Suricata suricatta, assembly GCF_006229205.1. Classification (NCBI taxonomy): domain Eukaryota; kingdom Metazoa; phylum Chordata; class Mammalia; order Carnivora; family Herpestidae; genus Suricata; species Suricata suricatta. Next base: position 117,277,139 of record NC_043703.1, read on the forward strand.
ACCCCCAAAGTATTGTAGTCTTGAGGCTTCTATGTTTTATATGAAGTGGTAGTATATTGACTCTGAGTAGACTGAAAAGTTAAGGATATATAACATAATCCCTAGAGAAGCCGCTAAAAATATTGCAAGGAAGTATAGCTAAATGGCAATAGATAAAGTAGAATTTTAAAAGTATGTAATAATCTAAAAAAAGTGTCAAAGCAGGGGAAAGGTAAATAAAACCCAGAGAAGACAAACAAAAAAACAGTATACCTAAATGTAGCCATATCAATACTTACGGTAAATGTTATGGACTATGTACTCCAAATAAAAGGCTGAGATTAGCAGGATGTATAAAAAACAAGACCCAATTACATGCTGTCTATAGGAGATACACTTTAAGTATAAAAATACAGATGGGTTGAAACAAATGGATGAAAAAAGATGAACCATAAACACAGTAGGACCTAAGAAAAATAAAAACATATCCATACAAAGATTTGTTTATGGATATTTGCAATACCTTTAGTCACAACAGTCAAAAATTGGAAATAGCTTAAACAGCCATTACCAGGTGAATGGTTAAACAAAATATGGCATATTTGTACAATATGCTACTAGTCAGCAATGAAAAGAAACTAACTACTGGTATAAACAACAACATGGATTAATCTCAAAATCTGAAAGAAAAAAGACACAAAAGAAGTATGTACTGTATGATTCTATTTGTATAGAATGCAAATTAATTTGTAGACAAAAAGCACATCAGTGATATATTCTAGGGAATGAGGGAGGAAAGGAGTGTAAAGGGGCATAGAAATGTTCTATATTTTGGGATGATGACTTGTGGGCGCTAACAAGTGTCAAAACTCACTGAATTGTACACTTTGAATGGATGCAATGTATGAGATGTAAATTATTCCTTTATAAACTTGGTGAGGCAAATTTTTTAAAATTTCAATTTTCAAATAACGTCAGATTTTCTTCTGAACTCTAAAAAAATTCTTTAATTCAGTTTAAAAAAAGGGAGGAACTGACATTTTCTGAGACCATGGCTTCTGTTAATGAAATAAGCAGATGTCTCTCTGTGTTAAAAATCTTTTAGGTAATAAATATAACAATGGTTCTAATTTAGTCTTAACACCACAGGGAAATGACTTTAATGTGGTTATCAAAGACAGACTCGATGAGCAGTTGCATTTTCTGGTCCATTTTCCAAGACACTGAAAGGGGAAAACAATCAATATATGGAGTTTGACAACTGCAGTGAAGCATGAAGCATAAGATAGGCTTTTTGGTTTTGTTTTTACTTTTTCTCTGGAACCAATTTACAAGCAATGAATCTTTATTTCTCTGTTTGGGTTGTTAACATTTGGTGTTTCCTGAGAACACATATGGATAAAATACCTTTCCCAAAGAGCTGACATTGATCCCTGGCAAAGTCTAGAGGAAATATTAACCAGATGGTTTGGGAGCACTTAGAAAGGGAACCTGATATCCTTGTGTACAAGGCTGAGAAATGTAGGCTGGCTGACAGCATCATTAGGCTGATTTGTAACTGGCTGAAAGCCTAACATACCCAGTGAGTGCACTGCTGTCAATCTGGACAGACGCCCTCTGGATGCCAAAGTGTATTGATCATACTGGCCATTTTAATTTTGGCATATTTATTACTTAGCCATTCTTTAGAAAGCTGTTATAAAATTTTTATTATATGCATATGAACACATGTAACACATATTTAAGCTACAAGCATAACAGCAAAAGGAACACTCATGAATCCTTTATTCTACTTAAGATGTAGAACATCAACAATGCTACTAAGATATCTGTATGCTTTTTTCTGATCTCCTCCAAGGGACACCTTGCCATACTGAATTTTTTTTTATCATTCCTTTTGCTTTAAAAGTAGTTTTATTTTGGGGCACCTGGGTGGCTTAGTCAGTTAAGCATCCAGCTTCAGCTCAGGTCATGATCTCACGGTTCGTGTGTTCAAGCCTCGCATCAGGCTCTGTGCTGACAGCTAGCTCAGAGCCTGGAGCCTGTCTTCAGATTCTGTGTCTCCCTCTCTCTCTAACCCTCCCCTGATCGCACTCTGTCTCTCAAAAATAAAATAAAAAAATTTTAAAAAATAAAAGTAGTTTTATTTTAAACACTTTATTATTTAATTTTGATTGAGCTTTATAAAGAGGTATCATATTTTATATCTTTGTTATCTGCTTTTTTCCTCAATATTGAGAAGATACATCCATGTTGTATGTAGCTATGGTTCATTCATTTTCATAACTGTATGATATTCCACTTTGTGAATATTTATTCATTCCTCATTCAACAGACATTTGAGTGGCTTCTAATTTTGGGGCTTTTTGAAAAATGTAAATATTCACATTCCTATATGTGTTTCTGCGTACACATTTATAGACACTTTTGGATATATTCTTATAGGGTATTGTGAATGTTACCTTACAACAGAATGACAAGTTGTGTACCAATTTACACTCTATCAGTGTATGAGAGTTTCTATTGCTTTGCTATTTTCAACACTATAGTGAGACTTCTTAATTTTTTGCAAACTAGTGAGCATAAAATGGTATATCATTATTTCAATTTGCACTTCCCTGCTTACTAATGAGGGTAAGAAATTTTCTTATATTAATTTGCCACCAACATTTCCTTTTCTGTGAAATGCCTGTTCAGATCTTTTGCTCATTTCAAATTTGGATTTTTTTCCTTACAGTTCTTTATTCTGGGGCACCTGGGTAGCTCAGTCAGTTAAGTGTCTGACTTCGGCTCAGGTCATGATCTCAGTCTGTAGGGTTGAGATGGGTATCATGCTCTGTGCTGACAGGTCAGAGCCTGGAGCTTGCTTCTAATTCTGTCTTTGTCTCTTTCTGTCCCTCCCCCTGCTAGCACTCTTTCTCTCTCTAACAGAAATAAATAAGCATTAAAAAGAATGTTCAAAAAGTTCTTTATTCTGGATACCAACTCTTTATTGGTCATATGAGTTAGAAATATAGTTATGATTGATCTTATAATTTTCAACATAGTGTCTTTTGAGACTGGGGGATATTTTTTTGTTTTGTTTCTTTTCCCCTCTCTCCCTCCCCTCCTCCTCTTCCTTCCTTCCTTCCTTCCTCCTTTTACTTCTTGAAGAGTTTGTATAAGATTGGACTGATCTTTCCTTGAAAGCTTAATATAACTTAGCTGTAAAGCTATCTAAGATTGGTACATTATGGAAACCATTCCAATGTTTTATTTGTGAGTCAAATTTGGTATCTTTTTAGGAACGTGTCCATTTTTGTGTAAATGTTTGAATTCATAGTTCTATCTCCAGTTATGTTCCCTTTTCCGAATCCTAACATAGTTTCTTGTGCCTCCTTCTTTCTCTTTTTCCTTCATTAGTTTCACTAGAGGATTCTGTTTATCAGTTTTTTCAGAGAGCCAACTTTTGAATTGTTGATTATTTCCATTGCTCTTTTCAAAAAATTTTTTATAGTTTTATTTATTTTTGAGATAGAGAGAGACAGAGTATGAATGGGGGAGGCACAGAGAAAGAAGGAGACACAGAATCCGAAACAGGCTCCAGGCTCATGAGCTATCTGTCAGCACAGAGCCTGACACAGGGCTTGAACCCATGAGCCATGAGATCATGACCTGAGCCGAAGTCAGACACTTAACTGACTGAACCACCCAGGCACCCCTCCATTGCTCTTTTCAACTAAGGCAATAAAGAGAATGGTTTAAGTATGCGAGATTTGGAATCAGACTGCTTAGACTTGAATCCCTGCTCTGTCTCTTAACTCAGAAACCTTGGGAAAGTTAATCTGGACAAGAAACTATGCCTTAGTTTCTTTTTTTTTTTTTTTTAATGTTTTTTATTTTTGAGAGAGAGAGAGACAGTGTGAGCTGGGGCGGGGGGTGGTCAGAGAGAGAAGGAGATACAGAATCTGAAGCAGGCTCCAGGCGCTGAGCTAGCTGTCAGCACAGAGCCCTACACGGGGTTCAAGCCCACGAACTGTGAGATTATGACCTGAGCCGAAGCCGGACGCTTAACCAACTGAGCCCCTGCCTTAGTTTCTTCACCTAAATACATGATAACAAGTGGAAACTATTTAGAACAGAAAATATTTGGACAGTGTTTAATAAAATGTGGCTATTACTATGATCCATAAATAGAAGTTAGAGTAGGTTAAGAGAATGTGGTTTTTAGTTCAGGTATCTTTTCCTTGAGGCTCAGAACTTATTAAGCTTGTCTCCAAATTAGCAACATTATTTTCTCCATTGATGGCTGTTTTATGGGGTTAACTTTGGCTGCTGGAATTGGTAGGCTTTCTTAGATCCTAAATTTATGATTAAGATCCAGTATGAGGGATCTGCTCTAACAAGCAGGGCTGGCTTATACACAAAGAGGGCATGTAAAGATAAAAAAGTCTGCCAGCTTCCCCTGTGAGAGGTGTACCTCCTCCTCATCTCTCTATTTCATAGGTCAACACTTCCTAGTCCTCTTTTGAGAGCAAAAGGAACAAAATGGATAAATAACAGAAAAGAAAGGCTCCAAAAACTGTTGGAAATGTTTTTATGATATTTTTGCTATATGAAAACAAAATACCACATACATGAATTATAACAGTGTAACCTAGGGGTGCCTGGCTGGCTCAGTCGGCAAAGCATGTAACTCTTGATCTCAGGGTCCTGAGTTTAAGTCTCACACTGGGCCGTGGAGCCTACTTAAAAACAAACAAACAAACAGACAAACAAACACACAAAAAACCAATTATGTAACCTAAACATGATTGTGGAAACTGAGAAACAATGTGCAAAAATAAAATCAGTGTAATGGGGTTAGGAATGGTTTTAAATTTAAAAATTATTTTATATCTTCTATTTCAATAAAAAATTATTAGAGCTTGGAATGTTCTCAGTAAAAAGGCATAGATAAAAAGGTTCTACTATTACTACTATTAATATCAACAGATATCATTTATTTACTGCTGACATGTGCTAGGCACTATTGTATGTGCTTTGTTTGCAATGTGTATTTACTCCTCATATAAGCCCTATGAGGCAGCTACTCTTATTAGCCCTATTTTGTAAATGAAAAAATTGTGGAATAAAAATTTTAACTAACTTGTTGAAGTCACACAGTTCTTCCGTAAAATGTAAAAATCCAATTGGATGGTTAAATAGTGATTAATAGTAAAATGCCTCACAGCTATTAAAAAGGAATGAGTTAGATCTCTATGTGCCAATGTGGAAAAAATTATTGGATAATTAATGAAATGAAAAAAATAAAAATGCAGACAGTTTTATAATGTGAGTCTACTTTCTTCATTAAAAAAAAATGTTTATTCAGTTTTGAGAGACAGAGAGCACAAGCTGGGAGGGGCAGAGAGAGAGGGGGACGGAGGATCTGAAGCAAGTTCCATGCTGACAGCAGAGCCCAATGGGGGCTTGAACTTATGAATCATGAGATCATGACCTGAACTGAAGTTGGACACTCGACCAACTGAGCCACCCAGACACCCCTACTTTCTTAATCTCTAAGTTCATTGTTATTTTGATGATTCTGGACCTCGCAGTCTCTGAGTCATCTTTACAATTAGTTTTCAGTGTGTAGGACTGCACTACAGGAGGCAGAATTTAGACTAATTGAAGGACATATTCTCATAGTTACTTTTTAAACAAATCTGCAATATCAATATTCTCCTGTAACCTGTCTCATTCTCCAGAAGTGGAGGATAGACACTTTTTATTTAATTGATGGTCATGGTTACCAGGGTTAAAAAAATATAAATAGACTTAAGAAGTGGTTTAATTAATTCATGATATTCATTGGCTACAAAGGGAAGCTATGAGTGTTTAAGATATAAACCTATTTGAGTTGATGTCAGAGAGGCTGACCGTCACCTGTCCCAAATCATTTTTTACCCCAATCATTCACTAATTTTTTTCAAGAAATGTTTATTGAAGATCTTCTATGTCCCAGGCAGAATGAGATATGCTGGTGACACAAGATGCATTAAACACAGTTGTATCCTTAGGTACCTTACAGTCCACCTGAGACCTGGCCATTAAAAACAAAGCTCAGAAATAAAAAACCACCTATATGCAAAAATTTTCAAAAATATTAACAAGATTAGCTAACTTTTACTGAAAATCTATTATATACTAAGTAATTAACACTCATGATCTCATTTAATCCCTATAACTACTGCATAGGGCAGGAATTAATAACTAAGGCTTAGACACTAAGTACCTTGCCTAAAGTTGCACAGCTAGTACGTGATAGAACTGTAATTAAGACTCAGGCAACCTGATTCCAAAGCACTCATCCTTTTGAGAATGAGAGAAGTTGCTTTTGCTAAGCTTTCCGGAAGGATACCAAGATGAGGCAAACATCAATGGAATAAAAGTAATTAATTATGAGGAAAGTACAGGCAAACTGGGAAGATTTCAAACTATGAACCATACATATACTTAACCCATGAAGAGGAATTACAAGCAATTTATGGAATGATGTATTATTTACAAGCAAATAGGAAGTTACTGGAAGGATCATCAGCAGTGACACAAGGCAGAAAACTTCTTTCCTGAATGTAAAAGCTCTTCTATATAGCTCTACTCACTAACTATTCTAAATAAAGGCACCATGTGGAGAGTACTCTGAGCTCTGTGCCACTAGAGATACAGTAAATTCTTTCTGGATACAGTCACTGAAGAGAAAAAAGGATGGCCATGGCCAAAGAGAAGAAAAAAGAGTTTCTCTCTCAGATTCAGTTTGAGAATCTACTAGGGAGAACTCTGGCAGCCTAAGGAACTATGATGGCCTGACTTGGGTCATGGCCCACTGTGAGACGAGGTAGTTAGAGGTGTTACTAAAGAATGGGGATTCAGAGGATGCTCGGTAGACTGAGAACCATCTCCACAGGTATCAATGTCATCAATTCATTCAACAAATGCCTTCTATAATCTAGGATATGCTGTACACTGGGACACAGAAACAAGGAAGACAAATTCCTAATCCCAAGGCACTTACAGTTTAGCGCAGAAAGAAAAGATATCAAGTAGTTTACAGATGAGATGAGAAAACAAAATTATTAGACAGTAAAACAATGGTGAACAATTCTCCATGGCATATAATTGTTAAATCATTTGATACAGACCACAAATGATGTTGTTGTTGTAAGGAGAGGAAAATTAATACAGTAATCATGAACATGAATTAGGACTTAAGAGAGGGGTAGGATTTGCCTGGAAGAGATTAAGGGAGGGAACTCAGGAAAGAACAGGGAATTCAGGGGAAAAGACTACTATAAGGGGAGAGATGGAGAAGGAAAGACATTCAATGAGGAGACTGGCTTAAGAAAAGCAGAGTGTGCCAAGTAGGTGAGAGTTCATGAACAACACAGCTAAGGCTGGTACCCTCCCTCCTGGCCAGTACAATGTCAACGGCCCCATGATTCTGGAAGGATCCACATGTGTCAGGATCTGGGGGGAAACACACCCTTAGTTACTAACTCTCTGACCTAATTAGTGGGTTATCCAAGTGTGACCAGGAAGAGACCAGTGTTGTTAAAACAGTGGGCTCCTCCCATGTGCACAACCTTGGAGAAGGCCAAGGGCCGCTGAAGGGTGAACAATAACTTGAGTACTGGTTAAATCAAAACTGGTTTAAACCTCTTAAACTCAATAATTTGGGAATCTCTCTATTTTTTTTGTCCAATTTTTTTAACATTTATTTTTGAGAGACAGATCACGAGCAGGAGAGGAGCAGGGAGAGACACACACAGAATTGGAAGCAGGCTCCAGGCTCTGAGCTAGCTGTCAGCACAAAGCCTGATGCGGGGCTCGAGCCCATGAAGTGTGAGATCATGACCTGGGCCAAAGTCAGATGCTCAACCGACTGAGCCACCCAGGCGTCCCGATAATTTGGGAATCTCTACTTGACTTTCTGACTAAAATCCTTTCATAAATTTCTATTGTCTTAGAATGAAATCTAAATGTCTAAATCTAAATGTCTTCAAATGGCATATATGGCCTTTCTTGATCTAATGCTTGCCTACCTTTACAGACTCACTCTTACCTCTGCCTGACAGGCTCTAGTCATATGGAACCATGGACACTTCCCTCAAAATTGATTTATCTTGGGGTCCGGCTTCGCCTCAGGTCATGATCTCACAGTTTGTGGGTTTGAGCCCCGTGTCAGGCTCTGTGCTGACAGCTCAGAGCCTGGAGCCTGCTTCGGATTTTGTGTCTCCATCTCTCTTTGACCCTCCCCTGCTCACGCTCTCTCTCTCTGTCTCTCAAAAATAAATTTAAAAAAATTGATTTATCTTGCTTTCTCATGCCCCCATGTCTCCTTTTTGAGTGCCCTTTTCCTTCTTCCTCTGCATGACTAATTCCTACATGTCCTTTAACACTCGGTTTGACTATTTTCTATTCTGGGAAGTTTAGAATTATTAGTGACTTATGTAGGATTTATTGGCAGGGTCCTGGGCACCCAGAGGTTGCTGGGTCAGGGCAGGCAAACTGGGGACACCAGGGCTGGGAGGTTGGCAACTAAGGACCCTACTATGGGGAGATGGGAAGGATGCAGGAGGCAGGGCATGTGTGAGCCGGGACTCTAATCCCCTGGCACATGCTCCATTGTTCTATCAAACTTCACTTATAAAACAAATCCAGAGATAAAATTATGAAGAAATTTAAGAGAGCAACCAAAGAGCATTAAATTCTAAGCATGGGTCTTTCTGAATGTACAGCCCTGTGTGACTGTGTGCTCATAAATCTATCAAGTCAGCCCGGAGTATAAATCTGTTGATTCAGCATTGGTTATAACAGCAAAGTGTAACAAACCAAATTGTTTGTTAATAAGTGATTAAACAAACAAACTATGGTCCAACCACACACACAAAAAAATCAGGCAGCCGTAAAAAATAAGACAGATCTATGGATACTAACATGGATAGCTGTCCAACACACAAAGAAGGTTATAGAATATTATATATGTCATGATCCCATTAAAATATCAAAAACACACTTAATATATGTAGATCTATATATATACACCTAGAAACACCTGTCTGAACTGTAGTGAAATCTGTTAGCTTCTTTTCATTGAAGAACAAAAAGACCATGGAAAATAATCTTCCTGATTACTCATTAAAATTCTTTTTACCTTTTCCTTTAATTCTTACCATCGCTGCTAGGCTCTTCAATAGGAGATACTGAGTCCGTACATTCTAGGACTCCCTTTGCGATCTCAACCACCTGAAGTCTCCTGACCCTTACGAGGTCTGTGTCTTTCAATCCTTCCTCCAGTTGTTTGACCACTTCTTTTCCAGGCTGGGAAGTCAGAACAGTAATCTGGAAATAAATCCAAGAACCAATGTGTCTACTTTCCCTGATGTACAGGCTGAAGAACATAACAGATTACATCTGAAGGATAAACACAGCAGCAGACTTTGGAAGTGGTTACTGTCTTTAAGGTAAAGAAGAGGATTTCATGGTAACTTAAGAATCAAATTTCATTTGACAGATTGTGGTGGGAGAGGTCTGGTGGGACAAATCCTCACAGGACCCTTCCAAACAGGTGGGGCCTACCCCAGAAAGTGACCGGTGAGAAGTTGTCCCTGTTTTAGTTTTCAAAGATTGCTTGAAGCACTGGCAGCGTCTCTCATGCTCAAAACTCTTTAATGTTATAAAGCGACAAAGGAAAGAAAATCCTTAAATTCCACTCACTGCGTGTGCATTAAATATCAGAGAGTCTCAATGCTTCTATCTCATGGTGGTGCACCCACATAGGCTTCTCTCCTGGATGCAGGTGAACTTTTGCTCTCAACTCTAAAATATACTTACTCTTGATCAGTATATCTAACCTGAAGGAATATTGAGGTGTTCTTGTATAATGTGACTATTTTTTTCATGAGCAGTTTTGCCTTGAATTTGAAAATCTGGAAAGCAAATATTAAATATTAAATATATGCAATTCTCTTTTGTACTTGGAGGGTTTTTTTTGGTGTGTAGACATTTTTGATTAATGAAGAAGGATGCAGATAAAAGCAGTTATTTTTTAAACTCATCTGTTTGATGCTTGCAGTTTCTGGAGATTGAATGTGTTTTTAACTCACAGTCACTCACATACCCAGAGGACTATCGAGGGATGAATTACTTATATATTTTTAAGATTGTCTTAGTCTGCACCATAATTTTAGCAGTCTTTAAATTTGCACATTTGCTAATTCTAAGAAAATTTACTCGATTAGATGCCAAGATTTGATTAAGAACAAGTGTAAATCCCCCTCTTTTTTTAAAGTGGGCTTCACATGCAGCACAGAGCCCAACACAGACTTGAACTCATGACCCCAGATCAAGACCTGAGCTGAGAAGAAGAGTTGGATGCTTAACCCACTGAGCCACCCAAGCATCCCATCAATTGTAAATTCCTAAGGATGCTCAGTAAATATAAATATAGACACTGATCTAGCCAGTTTACCAATTGCTTCGTAAGTTCCAAAAATCCAGAGGCAGATGGCATATTCAGATTTTATTTTGATTTCAATTTTCATTATAATTCATGTCAGCCCATATTTTTAGCATTCCTCTCTATGCCTAGCTCTATATTAGGAATTGCACAGGCTATAGGAAAAACAGAACATATCTCTGCCTGCAGGGAGATGAAAATCTAGCCTTGAAAATTACCTTCAAAATGTATGAAACAGAAAAGTATAAGGATGATAAATAATGAAGCATCTAGATGGACTGAAATGGGCTTAGAGTTCTAAGGCCAGTATCTCTTACCTCCAGGGAAGTGTAGCTCAGAGCTGCACCTGTTGTCACATGTCTCATGTACTGTTTGAACTGCTGGAGCCCATCCTCTATTGCCAGCTGCAGAGAAGTGCTGTGTGGTCTGAAACAGCCTTCTTTCTGCAATGTGTGGAGTTCTGAGATGCAGGCCTTCAGCCTAGCAAAGTTCCCTTTCACTTGCTGCAGAGAAAAATGAACCAAAAATGAATATCTTTAGTGACCCAGGTTCCAGATTAATTGGCAGTCTAACTGCCCCCTCCCTTCCTGAAAATCGGCTTATTTGACTAATATCTACTCAATGCCTACTATGCTCTAGGCATTGCACTAAAATCTTCCATACACCAGAGGAAAGAAAATTTGTAGCCAAGGACTTTGATTACGTGGAGTTACCAGAAATAGGCAAGGAAGCATTGAAACTCATTCACTCACCCAAAGGAAAGTTTAGTTGTGACTGTTGAGTTTTACTTTGAGGTGGTCTGCAAACTGGAGGCCTAGCAGGGTCATTCTTAAATATTATCTTCATTTCTTAGTCTAGGCACTGGAGCCTCTCTGCTTCCCAGAAATGAGGATTCTGATGTGGTTGATTATTTCAGAACTGATAAGGTCCTATCCAGTCTGCTTCTCGGGATCACTTTGGTAAAGAAGAGATGCTTGGCTCAATCTGCAGTCAGCCCAAGGAACCAACAGGTAAACCTCTTGGTTCTCTTCACCCCTCTTTATAAAAAGTTGCTATTGGGAAGTAACCTAATATAATCTGATTCTAGATCAAGGTTACCTCTCCTAAGGATGTATATACATTTTGAATAAATACGGAATGAAAATTTGTGACACTTTTTGAATTCTAAACATCAATAGCAGGTGGGGGTTGGGTGGGGAAAATTATATTTGGGATGAGGAAACCTTCCTGACAAAGAGCATAACTGAACAATATTTGCAAAATGCACATAAAATGTACAAGCATGAGCTGCAATACTGCCTGGGTGCAAAGACAGCTTAAGTCAACCCCTCCTACTCTCAATCCCACAGCTGCTTACTTTGCTAATATGCTCCTCTCCTGAGTTTCTGGGAAAAACACAAGAAATAGGATGTAATGCTTACACAAAAAGAGCTTGCAGTTTAAATGGGAAGAAACCTAGTCAAGAAAGCAAAGAGAACAAATGAGACCATAGGTATAGACTGGTGGCCTGAAAGAATTTTTCATGTACCCTGTAAAAGAATCTGATCAATGATTCCCTCATTCATTAATTCCAAGTTTTTATTTAAATTTCAGTTAGTTAACATAGAGTGTAATATTAGTTTCAGGAATAGAATTCAGTGATTCATCACTTACATATAACACCCATACTCCTCACAAGGGCCCTCCTTTATACCCATCACCTGTTTAACTCCCCCAACCCCCGCCCACCTCCCCTCCAGCAACCCTCAGTTTGTTCTTTATGGTTAAAAATGTGTTTTATGGTTTGCCTCTCTCTCTTTTTCCACACTATGTTCATCTGTTTCATTTCTTATTTTCCACATATAAGTGAAATCATGGAATTTGTCTTTCTCTGACTGACTTAATTTCACTTAGCATAATAGTCTCTAGCTCCATCCACACTGTTGCAAATGGCAAGATCTCATTCTTTTTGATAGCTGAGTAATATTTCATCACACACACACATATACACAACATATGTATATATACACACATTCCATTATATATGTATACCACATCCTTTTTACCCATTCATCAGTAGATGGACCCTTGGGTTCTTTCCGTAGTTTGGCTATTGTTGATAATGCTGCTATAAACATCAGGGTGCATGCACCCCTTTGAACCTGCAGTTTTGTATCCTTGGCTAGATACCTAGTAGTGCAATTGCTGGATTGTAGTTCTAGTTTTGACTTTTCAAGGAACCTTCATTCTGCTTTCCAGAATGGATGCACCAGTTTCCATTACCACTAACACTGTAAGAAGGTTTCCCTTTCTCTGCATCCTCCCCAACACCTGTTGTTTACTGAGTTGTTCATTTTAGCTATTCTGACTGGTGTGATGTGATATATATATATCATGGTAGTTTTGACTTGTATTTCCATGATGATGAGTGATGCTGAACATTTTTTCATGTTCTGTAAGCCACCTGTATGTCTTTGGAAAAATGTTTATTCATGTCTTCTGCCCATTGTTTTTTGGGTGTTGAGTTTGTTAATAAGTGTATTATAGATTTTGGATACTAACCCTTTATCAGATATACAGTTTGCAAATATCTTCTCCCACTCCAAAAGCTACCTTTTAGTTTTGTTGATTGTTTCCTTCACTGTGCAGAAGGTTTTTATTTTGATGAAGTCCCAGTAGCTTACTTTTCCTCGTTTCCCTTGTTTCAGGAGACATATCTAGTAAGAAACTGTTACAGCCAAGGTCAAAGAGGTTACTGCCTGGGTTCTCCTCCAGGATTTTGATGGTTTCCTGGTCTCACATTTAGGTCTTTCATCCATTTTGAATTTATTTTTGTGTATGGTATAAGGGAGTGGTCCAGTTTTCCCAACACCATTTGTTGAAGAGACTGTCTTTTTTCCATTGCATAGTCTTTCAAACTTTGTTGAAGATTGTCCATATAGTTGTGGGTTCATTTCTGAGTTTTCCATTGTTTCATTGATCCATGTTTTTGTTTTTGTGCCATTACCATACTGTCTTGATCATTACAAGTTTATAATATAACTTGAAGTCTGGAATTGTGATGCCTCCAGCTTTTCTTTTTTCTTTCTTTTTAAAAATTTTGTTAAAATGTTTTAATTATTTTTGATACAGAGAGAGATAGAGCATGAGAGGGGGAGGGGCAGAGACAGAAGGAGACACAGAACGGGAAGCAGGCTCCAGGCTCTAAGCTAGCTGTCAGCAAAGAGCCTGATGCGGGGCTTGAACCCACGAACGTGAGATCTGACGTGAGCTGGAGGCTTAACCGCTGAGTCACCCAGGTGCCCCAATCTTTTTTCTTTTTAAAGATTGCTTTGGTTATTTGGGGGTGTTCTGTGGTTCTATATACATTTTAACATTGTTTTCTCTAGCTCTGTGAAAAATACTAGTGGTATTTTGATAGGGATTGCATTAAATATGTAGATTGCTTTGGGTAATATAGGCATTTTAACAGTATTTGTTCTTCAAATTCATGAGTATAGAATGTCTTTCCATTGCTTTGTATCATCTTCAGTTTATTTCGTCAGTGTTTTATAGTTTTCAGAGTACAGATCTTTTTATCTCTTTGGTTAGATTTATTCCTAGGTATCTTATGGGTTTTGGTGTAATTGGGATTGATTGCACTTGTTTTCAATCAAATGGGATTGATTCTTTGATTTCTCTTTCTGCTGCTCCATTTGTATTGAAATGCAACATATTTTGGTATGTTGAAATTGATATGTTCGATTTTGGTATGTTGTATCCTGCAACTTTACTAAATTCAATTCTAGCAGTTTTTTGGTATTTTGGGTTTTCTTTATAGAGTATCATGTCATCTGCAAATAGTGTAAGTTTGATTTCTTCCTTGCCAATTTGTATGCCTTTTATTTCTTTTTGTTGTCTAAATGCTGAAGCTAGGACTTCCAGAATGATGTTAAGCAACAGTGGAGAGAGTGGACATCCTGTCTTGCTCCTGACCATAAAAGAAAAGATCTCAGTTTTCCCCCATTGAGATTATTAGCTGTGGATTGTGGCCTTTATTATGTTGAGATTTGTTCCCTCCAACCCTACTTTGTTGAGGTTTTTTTTTTTTTTATCATGAATGGATGTTGTACTTTGTCAAATGCTTTTTTTGGAATCTATTGAAAGGATAATATGAATGTTATTAATGTGGTATATCATGTTGATTGATTTGCAAATCTTGAACCACTCTTGCAGCCCAAGAATAAATCCCACTTGGTCATGGTGAATGTACTGCTGGATTCAATTTGCTAGTTTTTATTGAGAATTTTTACATCCATGTTCATGAGAGATATTGGCCTGTAGTTCTCTTTAAAAAAATGTTTTTAGGGGGGCACCTAGATGACTCAGTTGGTTAAGCATCTGACTTTGGCTCAGGTCATGATCTTGTGGTCCCTGAGTTCAAGCCCTGCATTGGGCTCTGTGCTGACAGCTTGGAGTTTGGAGCCTGCTTTGACTCTATATCTCCCTCTCTCTCTACCCCTCCCCTGCTCACACTGTCTCTCTCTGTCTCTCAAAAATAAATGAACACTTAAAACATTAAAAGAAAGTTTTTAAAGTATTTTTGAGAGAGAGCAAGCATACAAGCAGGCAAGGGGTAGAGAGAGAGGAAGAGAGATAACCCCTAAACGGGTGCCTTTTCCTGTCAGCATAGAGCCCAATGTGGGGCTCAAACTCAGGAACCATGACCTGAGTCAAAATCAAGAGTCAGATTCTTAACTGACTGAGCCACCCAGGCACCCCGATTTTTAAGTTTATTTATCTTTGAGAGACAGAGAGCAGGGGAGGGGCAGAGAGAGAGAGAGACAGAAAGAATCCCAAGCAGGCTCCATGGCCCTGACTGCAGAGCCTGAGGGAGGGCTCAAACCCACAAACCACGAGATTATGACCTAAACTGAAACCAAGAGTCACGTGCTTAACTGACTGAGTCACCCAGGCACTCTTGCATTTTTATTTTGAAAACTGAAACAAAAAGCTTGTTTCCTGTAATTAAAAAAATTTTTTTAGTAGGATGACTTCCTGATATTTCTGTAAGGTGGATACAATAACCTTTAGGGAAAGGAAATGATCTTCCAACAATTTGAAAATATTGCCTATTTTGTATTGGAAAGTTCTGGCAAATGAAATAGTTTTGGAAATATTGGAAATTAAGCTGTTCTATCTTACATTAACCAAATAATAGGGCCACTTACTGCTAGAGAACTCTTTTGGTTGATAACTTGCTATAGCAGGAAGCCATGTACCCAATTCATCTAAAAGACGACATCATTTAGACAAGCTAAACAGAAAATAGGCTAAAACATAACTGCACATTATATCCATACCCCTTGAAAATGGAATCTGACCTCTTAGGAACTCACTTTGATTCTGGAAGTGATTTTAAAATGCAGCCTTGCAGAAACATTAATTGCCTAGAATGTGAAGAGCTCATATAGGTTGGCTGAGAAACAATTTCTGTATATCAAAGGTTGATGATATATTGATGAATTTTATGGAAAGTCTCATATTCTTAGCTCTTTTTCCTCATGAATTGCCTGGGCAACATTCTATATGGCAACAGTGTAAATAGTTCTGACCTGAATTCCGAATCCAAAGATTGTGTCAGGGACCTATAGGGAGCTGTTAGATAAAGAGGGAGAAAGAGGTGGTAGGAAGAGGAGGCCTGATGCCTCCGACGCAGAGTTGTGCAAATTACCTGCAATTTGTAATCTGAGCAGTCAAATGTCACTCCTCCTCCTCCCCCTTCCCTGGATGGAAAGTTTGGGATTACCATTGTGGAAGATTCACACTTCCATTGAGTAAGATTTAGGAAGTTGCTGAGTTGAAGTGTGGTCCAGCGAATCAGGTACTGAAGTTGCCTACAATATTGTTTGGAGTTATTGTCACAAACTCAAGTTCTCTGTCTTAGATGTCTGAGTGGTTTCAAGGTATAGAGTGGTGACCCTGATTCAGTTAGATGGGCTTTGCACAGAGAGGTGGGAGTTGGGATGAATGTGTAAGGACTGATGGATCTTCACTGCATTTCTTTCAGCTTTTTGAGTAGACTAGTGGTACAAATGTGCCTAGAGGATGTTCTTTTCCTAGATCTAGTACCAGTGTGTTCTTGCTCTAGACAGTTTAGGATAACAGACTGATGTCTCATTGGAAGTCAGATGAAAAAATTAGAATATACTTTAGCGTCAGTGATTTTCAAAAATCTTTTTATCGGAAGATAAAAAATATTTTAATTAAAAATTTACGTAGAATCTCCATACACACATTGCATTTTATAAGCACAAATGTATTTTTAATATTTTTCCTATATATAATATATGCACCTGGCTCAATATTTAAGGGTTATAAAATGATATGTGGAAAAAAATCACTTTTCCACTCTTACCTTTCAGTTAACCAGTGGTTTCCTGGAGGCAATCAATATTGCTAGCTTGTTGGGCATTTTACAACAAATCATGTAACAATTTTTTTCTTTACATGAAAGAAAACATAAATTTTTCTCTCTTACCAAAATAAAAGAAACTGTGATAGTCTTTTGTATCTTGATTGTTACATAGTGTACTTGGACAATCATTTCATTCAATAGATAAAAAGTACTTTAATTTTTATGCTACAGAGTATTCCCTTAATGGATGGAACATAATTTTTATTCAACCAATTCCCTATTGATTGACATTATATTGCTTTCAATCTTTTGCTACTGCAAACAGTGCTGAAATAATAAAACTTAAATCATTTTTTAACTTATGAAAATATATCTGTAGGATAAGATCCTAAAAGCAGACTTGCTAGGTTAAAGGGTATGATACTGTCATCAAATTGCCCACCATAGAAATTGTATTAATTTATACATCCATAAGTGGCACGTGAGTGTGCCTGTTTCTTTAAAACCTCATCAACAGTAGGCTATTAAACTTAAAAAAATATCTCTGGCAATCATATAGGTGAAAAATAACAGCATCTTAATGTACTTTTTCTCTTTTATGAGAGTGGATGTACTCTGATATGTTGAAGGGTCATTTATATTTCCTTTTCTGAAAACTAGCATGTATATCATTTCTCATTTTCTATTGATTATTGGTCTTTACCTTATTATGTAGGGTTTATTTTTTTGCCAAGCATATATTTTCTATTTTTATATCGCTGAATTTATTGATCTTTTATTTTTGGAATTTTGGGTTTTGTGTTATTTTTAGAAAAGCCTTTCTTACTCTGATATTTCCCCCTTTGCTCTGTGAGCTAATTATTAATATATTGCCTCTCAGAGTCAATTCATCCTTCAATATGCCTCTGCAATAACCATCAGAATCTCTTTAAACATATGTCCTTTACAAAGACCATGATGTTAAACACTTGAGTAGAGATGCTGGAGAATGCTGCAGGAAGAAGACGCTTTCCTGCTGAAAGCAATGGGGTGTGAGAACATCTGATAGTGCCGTGGCCCCAGAACTTGCAGAACTCTGATGTTGCACACTGAATGTTTATGTTCCCTTCAAATTCATATATTTAAGCCCTAACTAGAAAAGTGGTGGCATTTAAAAATGAGGCCTTTAGGAGGTAATCAGGCTTAGATGAGGTAACGAGGATGCAGTCTCTATGATGGGATTAGTGCCCTCATAAGAGGAAAGACACCAGAGCTCTCTTCATGTGTATGCAACTGAGGGAAAGGCCTTCTGAGCACACAGCAAGAATCTACTGTCTGCAAGCCAGAAGAGGGCTCTCACCAGAACTTTGGCATGCTGGCACCCTGATTTTGGACTTCTAGTCTCCCAAATTGTGAGAAAATCAATGTGTACTGTTTAAGCCCATCTAGTCTATGGTATTTTGTTATGACAGCCTGAGCTAAGACACTGGTAATCACCTAGGCTTGGCTTGGTGACCACCTTTCAGCGGTCCTCTTGGCATAGACACTGCATGCTTCAGGTCTCCTGCCTGCACTAATGCCCCACTCACTCCCTCTGTTCACCTCAGAGTTCTGTCTCCTCTGACCCTCCCAGTGATGCTGCTTTTTCGGCATGGACACTACCTGCTCTAGGGATCCTGTCATCTCCACTGCACACTTGTGCACCAGTCACTGATTATAGCTCACCTGGACCTGGAGGATTGCAGTTACCATGGCCCAGCTCTGGCTTGGGAAAACTTGTGAACTCTGCATCCAGGGAGCTGCAACCACACTCCAACTGGATCTGAACTCCAGCCTAGGGAAGGGAGTCCACTTTTCAAGTTTATCCTTCCTTGAGATCACTCCCTCAGCTCTAAGATACCATAAAAAGTTCTCTTGTATCTTACAGCTGCTTTATTATCATAGTTTAATATGTTAAACTATGTAAAAATTCTCCATATAAACTTCTCTTGTTTAAATCACTGTGTGGTTTCTCTCTCCTGATTGGACTCAGACTGATAGCCTGTTGTTCTATATTTTTACTTTTAAATCTTAGATCTATCTGGATTTTATATTGATGGAAACAACGAGTATGAATCATTTTTTCCCACATGGCTATCCAGTTGATGCAAGCATTTATTGAATAATTTTTCCAAATAATTTTATTATTTTTAATTTTTAACATTTATTATTTATTTTTTGTAATCTCTACACTCAATGTGGGGCAGGAACTCACAACCCCAAGATCAAGGGTCACATGCTTTTCTGATTGAGCCAACCAGGCACCCTTTCAACTAATTTTATTTTATTTTATTTAAAAAAAAATTTTATGGTCTTTTATTTATTTTTGAGAGACAGAAAGAGTCAGTGTGAGCAGGGCAGGGTCAGAGAGAGAGGGAGATACAGAATCTGAAGCAGGCTCCAGGCTCTGAGCTAGCTGTCAGCACAGAGCCTGACGCGGGGCTCGAACCCACGAACCGTGAGATCATGACCTAAGCTGAAGCCAGACACTTGACTGACTAAGCCACCCAAGCGCCCTCCCCTTTCAACTAATTTTAAATACCATCTTTATTATATACTAAATTTCCACATATATTTGGGTCTATTTCTGGATTTTAAATTACATTCCATTGCCCTATATTTTTAATCTCTAGTATCACACTGTGAATATTTGTTTAATATTTGAAAGGAATAGTTTCTAGCTATTTTTGCTTGTTTTTTATTTTCTAATTTGAACTTTATTATTAGAATGTCTAGTTTTCTTATTGGAACTTTTACTGGGAATTCCATCATATTTACAGATTAATTTAGAGATACTGGACATCATTCCGGTCTGAATCTTCTCCAAGACCAATGACTTTTAATTTGTGCAACTCTTCTTCTATGTTTCTCAGCAGCATTTTAATTCATATAAGTCTTGCACATATACTATTAATTTCAATCCTAAGTATTTGATAATTGAGTTATTGATGAGATCTTTTCTGCCACTTTAACTTCTAACTTGTTGTTTTGGGTATATGAAAGATATTAATACCTGTGTTACTTTTTGTACCAGACTACTGTCATCAATTCTTTCACTGTTTGAAGTAATTTTCTAGTTTATTCTCTTGGACACTATCATTAATCTGCAGATAATAATCATTTCATAATCTTCTTTCCTAGTTTTATATTACAATTGTTTTTCTTGTGCGATTGCATCAGTGAAAATCTCCAGAATATTTTTAAATAACAGTGATGATAACACAGAAATACATTTACTGTCTTTTCATTAAATATGATCTGATTCTTAAGCTCTCATAAACATATACTGGGGTGGTTAGTATAGCCCAGGGATAGTTACCTGTAACTATTTTTTTTAAGGTTTTTTTAATGCAAGATTTGAGGTTGCATCATATTAAATATTTTTGCAGTATTTATGGAGATGAACATTATTTTTCTTATATTAATATAATAAACTATCTTAATAGATTTTCTAATACTGTACTCTTTCTTATTCTTGTTATATGATCTTTTTAAATATAAACTAGATTAAAAATTTTTTTTAATGTTTTATTTTTGAGAGAGAAACAGCATGAGCAGGGGAGGTTTAGAGAGAGGAGTCACAGGATCTGAAGACAGGCTCCAGGCTCTGAGCTAGCCGTCAGCACAGAGCCTGACGTGGGGCTCGAACCCACGAACCGTGAGATCACGACCTGAGCTGAAGCCAGCCACTTAACCAACTGAGCCACCCAAGCGCCCCATAAATATAAGCTGGATTTGATTGCCAGTACTTTATTTGGGATTTTGAATAGATAGTCATAAGTGAGATTGTCTGTACTTTTTCTTTCTGTTCCTTTTTTTTTTTTTTTTAGTCTTAGTATCCATACTATGTCATCTTCATAAAAAGGATTTGGAAGATTTTTTTTTCTATGGTTTGAAGTAGTTTAAAAACATAGCAATAGGGGCACCTGGGTGGCTCAGTCAGTTAAGCCTCCGACTTTGGCTCAGGTCAGATCTCACGTTCGTGGGTTCGAGCCCTGTGTCAGGCTCTGTGCTGACAGCTAGCTCAGAACCTGGAGCCTGCTTCTGGTTCTGTGTCTCCTTCTCTCTCTGCCCCTCCCCCTCTCATGCTCTGTCTCTCTCTGTATCAAATATAAATAAAACATTAAAAAAATTTAAAAAACATAGCAATAATCTCTTCCTTATAAGTTTACTATTATTTCCTTGTAAAACCATTTGGTTCCAATGTTTTTTGGGGGGGAATGGTAGTTCTTTGACATTTGTTTTATGGGAAATGGCAAATTTAGATTATTCTCTCTCTTCTGAATTTAATTTTGATAATTATACTTTCATGGAGAATTATGCATTTTACCCAAGTGTATTTGCGGTTATTTTCTTCTGGTCATATTTTGTGTATAGGCACCTTTTCCCTCTGCCCTTTTCCTTAAACTTAAGTTTACTAATGGTTTATCTTACTTCCTACCTTCCCCTCAAAGAACAAACTTTGATTTATTAATTTGTTCCACCATTTTCTATTTTCATATTCATTACTTTTTGTTTTTATCTTTACTATTTCCTTCCTTCAGCTTTCCTTAGGTTTGTTTATTTGTCTTTTAAGTTGCATGCTTCATTTTTTTTTCAGTTTTTCTGATTTACTAATATAATTTAAAGTAAGTTAATGTAGTTTAAAGATATGAATTTTCCTTTTAGTAATGTCTTTCTCATATCCCATAGGTTCTCTTATGTAGTATTTTATTATTATTTTCTACACATACTACAATTTTAGGTTGGATTTCCTATTTGACCCCAAATTCATTTAACAGTTTAAAAATTTCCATGAGGTAAAGGGGTGCCTGATTGGCTCAGTCAGTTAAGCATCCAACTTTGGCTCAGGTCATGAACTCACATTTCTTGAGTTTGAGCATCGTACCAGGCTCTGTGCTGACAGCTCAGAGCCTGGAGGCTGCTTTAGATTCTGCGTCTCCCTCTCTCTCTCTGACCCTTCCCTGCTATGTTGTCTAAAAAACTTCTTTAAAAAGTTAAAAAATTACCATGAGGTAGAAATGTTTTGCTCTTTGGTTTTGTCATTTATTTCGAGTCTTATTTCAGTGTGTTCAGAAAATGGTGACTTAACTATTTGTACTTTAGGAATTCATTAAAGTTTTGTTATTTGTAGCTTTATATATGGCTGACTTTCGTTAATACACCAAGAGCACTTAAGAAGGGTGGAGATTTCATACATACATATGGTCTTATTTCTTACATTTTTTAAATGTTTATTTATGTGTGTGTGTGTGTGTGTGAGAGAGAGACAGCATGCAAGCAGGGGAGGGGTGGAGAGAGAGGGAGACACAGAATCCAAAGCAGGCTCCAGGCTCTGAGCACAGAGCCTGATTAGGGGCTCAAAGCCATGAACTTTGAGATCATGACCTGAGCCAAAGTCAGACACTCAATCAACTGAGTCCCCCAGGCGCCCTGATCATATTTCTCTTAAAAATGTTAATGCTACATTATTTGGTACATAGGTACTCAAAACTGATATATTTTCTATAGACTCGCCCTCTAAGAAACCTTCTGTGCTGAGTATCTTTCATATGCTCCTTTTTAAAAATTATCTGTTTATTTATTTTTGAGGCAGGGGAGGCACAGGGAAAGAGGGATAGAGAAAATCTCAAGCAGAGATTTCTCAAGTCCCAGACGTGGGGCTCAAACTCATGAACTGTGAGATCATGACCCAAGCCAAAATCATGAATCAGACACTTAACGGACTTAGCCACCCAGGTATCCCCCCCTTCCATATGCTCCTCTTGATAATTCTCTACTCTTTTCTTTTTTGTGCCTAGGATTATCCTACCTGACTTGTGCCTAGGATTAAAGTGACATTCTTGCTGTCATTTAGTGCTTTTTGCTCCAAATTCAACCTTGTCTAAAATCATGCTTTTTTTTTTGGTGGGGGGGGGTTCATTTGCCTAGTATGCCTCTGCCCTTTATTTATTTGTTAACCTTTCGGATTAACTTTGTTGCAGATGTATACTTTGAATACAGCAGAGTTTTTAATAGGGGTGGTTAGCATGTGTATTTATTGATGTGACAGATATGTTTGTTTTTATATTAACACATACTCTATTTTCATAGCTTTTGAAAAATTATACTGTATAATGTTTTGTCCTATATAAGCTTTTATTGTCATAATTAAAAATGTTTGTATTTGTTTTAGTGCTTATAACTACGTTTGTCTAATTCTCTTTAATACTATTAATGAACAATGACAAAAATCTTCACTATAAACAATGACAAAATTTTTATATTTCCTTTTCTTACTCTTCCTCTCCTGTAGCACTCAATTATTGTTTATTATATTACCTTTACTGGACTTTACTTGTAGACTGTTTAATGTAATATATCTCTATTATTTGCCACTTTTAAATAATCTCATTTGAATGTCAGCTATGAAGAATGAGGAAGTAAATGCTATAGCCAAATTAGACCACTATTTGTCCTAAAATTCCACTGTAGATCACACATGATTTAAATAATTCCTTTGTTCTCATGAAAAAATAAAAAGAATTGGTGAGGTATTCACTGTAAGGGAATTCTTCTGAAATTCTGCTTTAAGAGAAGATTAATCATTTTTGTCAGATTATTTCTATTAAGGGCACAAGGGATATAAAAGGAATTCTAATATTTTAATTATGATTCCTCTGTCACTATTCCTTACAAAAAGTTCAGGGTTATTTGATTGTACTCATAAATGAAATATGAGGAGTATATTGAGGAATTCACCTTGGGCAAGATTTCCTACCTGCTATCTTCCACCATTATATTTTGAGCTAACTTTACATATAGAAAATATTAGATACTTACATAGGTTAGAGACAGTGGATTTAACATAACATTTTTTCTTAAACAGAGATTGTTCCATATATAAGGTAATGATGTTATTCCAGTAATTTCCTTGACCTTTAATCCAAGGTTGAATTTACTGCTCTTTTGAATGGATTTTTGCCTTGCCATTTTTCCTGAGTTACCAGTCAGTGGTTTTTAGACTAGACAGGTCTGCCTTTCTTAATGGAGTGATAAAGGGATAATGGGATTTATCCAGGGCTAAATGTACTGAGTGCCTGAGGCAAATAATATAGTCCTTTTAGAAAGGGAAAAAGAATTCTTTAACCTTTGGGACATAAGCTCATCTCCCAAAAAGTCTCCTATGCTGGATATCTTCTTCCATTTGCCCTTCTGGATGACTCTTTACTTCTCTCTACCCCTGTTGCCAGACAGGGTGATCACAGGACAGACATGCACAAGGAAAATGGCACAACAGAGGAACATATCTGCCACATGGCCGTAACATCACTATCATTCTCACTGGGTCTCCAGTGTGCTAAGAGGAATATAATCACTGGATTATATAGAGAATTATACACTTTGTTTATCCATTCACCAGTTAATAGACATTCTAACTGTTTCCAGTTTGGGACTATTAGGAATAATGCTGCCATGAACATTCATGGAAATGTATTTGTGTGGACATATTTTTATTTCTGTTGGGTAGATTCCTGGGGGGTGGAACTGTTGGATTACATGGAAGGTGTACATCTAACTCTTTAAGACATTGGTGAACTATTTTCCAAAGTGGTTGTATTATTTTACCTTTCGATCAGCAATGAATGAGGGTTATAGTTTCTCTCCATTCTCACCAACACTTGGTATTGCCTGTCAGTATTTTCTGTCATTTTAATGGTAGCCATTCTAGTGAGCATGTATAGTTATAGATCCACAGAAAGTTGCAAAATTGTACAGAAACGTCCTGTGTATTCTTCCCCCCAGTTTTTTCCAGTGGTTACATATTACACAACTAGAGCACAATTTTAAAACCAAGAAATTGACCGTGGTACAATGTTTGCACTGAGTTTTACACCATATTACCATACCTGTAGATTCACATCTTGCTAGATGTTTGTCAATATTCCTGATCATTTTGAAGAACCAGCTTCTTGTTTCACCAATTTTCTGTTCTCAATTTCATTCATTTATGCTCTTTATTACTTCCTACTTTTAACTTGGTTTGGGCATATTTGGCTACTCCTTTTCTAACTTTCTTGAGGTAGGATCTTACATTATGATTTGAAACTTTTTCGTTTCTAATGTAAGCATTTAATGCTATAAATATCCCTCTCAGCACTGCTTTAGCTGGATTCTACAAGTTCTGAAGTGTATTTAAGTTTTCATGAAATTCAATATATTTGAAAAATTTCCCTGACATTTCTTCTTTGATCCATGAGTTATCTTGAAATGTGCTGTTTAGTTTCCAAGTGTTTGGAAATTTTACTGGTTTCTTTTTTTTGTTGTTGTTCATTTATTTTTGAGAGAGAGAGGGAGACAGAGAATCCCAAGTAGGTTCCAGGCTGTCAGCATAGAGCTCTATGTATGAGGCATGAACTCACAAACCATGGGAAAATGGCCTGAGCCGAAATCAAGAGTCTGATGCTTAACTGACTGAGCCACCCAGGTGCCCCTGGAGATTTTACTGGTAAGTTCTTGCTATCTATCTATCTATCTATCTATCTATCTATCTATCTATCTGCCTGCATATGAGAGAGAGTGCATGAGTGAGGGAGAGGGGCAGAGGAAGAGACAGAGAGAATCTTATGCAGGTTCCATGCTCAGCATGGAGCATAAGGTGGGGCTCGATCCCATGACATTGGGGTCATGACTTGAGTGGAAATCAGAGTCAGACACTCAACCCACTGAACCAACCAGGAACCCCACGTTTCTGTTATCCACTTCCAGTTTGATTTCACTGTGGGCAGAGAACAAACTGTGTATGACTTCAATTCTTTCAAATTGGTTAAAGTTTCTTTTTTTTTTAATTTTTTTTAATGTTTTATTTATTTTTGATACAGAGAGAGACAGAGTATGAGAGGGGGAGGGTCAGAGAGAGAGGGAGACACAGAACCAGAAGCAGGCTCCAGGCTCTGAGCTAGCTGTCAGCACAGAGCCTGACGCGGGGCTCGAACCCACGAACGTGAGATCTGACCTGAGCCGAAGCCAGAGGCTTAACCGACTGAGCCACCCAGGCGCCCCTAAAGTTTCTTTTATGGCACAGGATATAGTCTATTTTGATCAAGTGCTCTGTGGGTGCTTGAAAATGTGTATTCTGGTATTGTTGAGTGTAGTATTCTATAAATGTTGGTTAGATCCTATTGGCTAATATTTTTCTACATCCTCATAGATTTTCTTTCTTTGTTCTATCAATTGTCAGAGAAGGACATTCCAAGTTTCCAACTATAATTGTGGATTTGTCTATTTCTTATTTCAGTTCTATCAATTTTTGCTTCACATATTTTACGGCTCTATTGTTCAGTGTGTACACATTTAATATTGCTATGTCTTCTTCTTGGTTTGACTCTTTTATCATCATTTAATATTCCTTTCTATACCTGATATTCTTTGCCATGAAGTCTACTTCCTTCATTTGATATATTAATACAGCCATTTCTGCTTTGCTTTGATTAACATATCAGGGCATATCTTTCTTCATCCTTATACTTTCCACCTACTTTTTTAAAAATTTGTTTTTAAAGTTTATTTTTGAAAGAGTGCACATGCATGCGAGCACATGTGCAAGCAGGGGAGGGGCAAAGAGAGAGGGAGTCACAGAATATGAAGCAGGCTCCAGGCTCTGAGCTGTCAGCACAGAACCCAACGCAGGGCTCAAACCCATGGACTGCAAGATCATGACCTAAGCCAAAGTCAGACCTTTCACTGACTGAGCCACTCAAGTGCCCCAACTTTCCACCTATTTTTATTGTGTTTGACGTTAGTTTCTTATAGATAGGATATATAGTTGGGTCATTTACCCCACCCCCAACTCTGCCAATTTATTTCTTTTAATTGATATATTCAAACTATTTTCATTTAATGTAATTATTAGTATGTTTTACCTTGCCAATCTATTATTTCATTTTGGTTCGTTTTCTGTTTGTTCCCTCAGTTTTTTGTTTCTCTCTTTTCTTTTATCTATCTTACTGTGGGTTATGTAAATTTTTTAAATAATTTTTTAGAATTCCATTTTGATTTATCTATTAACAGCCACATTAGACAAGATTATAACTTTTTCTTTAACTGTCAAATATGATTTAGAAATCTCAATAGAAAGTCTATTGTATTTATCTATATTTTATTCTTTCCATTGTTCTTTCTTATTTCTGGATATTCCAAGATTCTTTCTTTTATAATTTCCTTTCTGTTTCAAGAACTTCCTTTAGGCATTCTGTTAAGGTAGGTCTGCTGGTGACAAACTGTCTTAGCTTTCTTTCATTTGAGAATATATATCTGTTTCATTCTTTAAGGATGTTTTCACTGGATAAAGAGTTCAGGGTTAATAGTTCTTTTTCTTTTAGCATTTGAAAAATGGGACACTTCCTCTGACTTCCTTGGTTTCTGATGAAAAAAGTTATTGTTACTTATTTTTTTCCTTATAAGTAAGATATCAGTGCTCTTTCAAGAGCCTGACTTTAGTTTTTATAAGTTTAAGTTATGATGCACCTTAGAACAGATTTATTTGCATTTATCCTGTTTGGGGCTCACCAGCCTCTTGAATCTTTAGGTTTATAGCTTTTGCCAAATTTGGGAAATTTTCAGTGATTATTTTTTTGAATTTTTTTTCAGCTCCATCCTTCCCCTTGCCTCTTGAACTCTGATGACACAAAGGTTAGCTCTTTTGTTACAGTCTCACAAATTCCTGTGGCTTTGTTCATTTTTTAAAGTCTGTTTTCTCTTTGTTACTCAGATTGGGTAATTTCTATTCTATCTTCATTTTCACCAATTCTTTTCTCTGTCCTCTCTATTCTGCTGTTGAGCCCATCTACTGATGATTTTTGTTTTTTAAATTTCGATTATTGTATTTTGCAGTTCTAAAATGTATATTTGGTTCTTCTTCTTTTTTTTTTTTTAAAGTTTATTTATTTTTTGAGGAGAGAGAGGAGCAGAGAGAGAGGGACAGAGAGGGGCCTAGAGAGAATCCTAAGCAGGCTCTGCATTATCAGCATGGAGCCTTATGCAAGGGCTCAAACTCATAAACTGTAAGATCATGACCTGAGCCAAAATTAAGAGCTAGACGCTTAACCAACTGAGCCTCTGAGGTGCCCCTATTTGGTTCTTTATACTTCTTTTTCTTTAGTGAGACTTTCTATTTTTCCATCTAAGTATGTTCATAACTGCTTGCTGAAGCACTTTTATCATGGCTGCTTCAAAGTCTTTTTCACCTAATTCCAACATTTGTGTTATATCAGTGTTGGTGTCTATTGTATCCTTATTCAAATTGAGATTTTCCTGGTGCTTGATATAATAAGTGACTTTTTATTGTATTCTTTTTGGACATTTTGGGTATTATAGGACTCTAGATCTTATTTAAATCTTTTGCTTTAGCAGGCACCCCTACCTCCAATACTGTGCTAATGAGGGAAGTGAGGTTTCCATGTAATTACTGCCAAGTTGGAGTGTGATTCTGGCTTCTGACTGCAGGCCAGAAGGGAGGGTGCCTTGTTACTTCTGGGTGGGAATGGAAGTTCCGGCTTTCTACATGGCTCCCACTGATACCCTGGGATGGGGAAGCTTTATTACTGTCAGATGGGTATGTAAGTCCTTGCTTTCCACTAGGTATTCATTCAGTGACATCACGCTGCCTTGGAGGTTAAAAGGTACCTCATGAAGAGACCACTTTGGGGCAACAGGCTTGAGCAATGGAATGTTGATTAAGGCAAAAGGGCCCAGTGACTCCAACCCTCTGGCTGAATACAGACCGGCCCATCAGATAACCCACCTCAAAATGTCCATAAGCCCTAAATGATCAATGGGCTACTTAGAACCAGGCACAGTTACCAAAAAGGGTAAAATCCCATACACCCCATACCCCCTTACCATCCCACTTTAAATACAGTCTCCACCCACTGCCTCATTGCAGACAGTCTCTCCTTTACTATCCTGCTTGCTGCTCCCTTGTGGTGTATTCGATAAACTTCTATCTCCTTTGTTCTGCCTCTGGTGAATCCTTTCACCGGATTGTCACCCCACATTTGGGGGCCCCCATCCGATCAAGAGAGACACCACACTTCACTTCTGCTCCCACATGGCCTTCAGTCGGCCTCCGCAGACACCACTTCAATAGGGAGGGGCAGAGATGCCCTGTTAATGTTGGTTAGGAGGGTGGTTTCCATAGAGCCTAGGGGGAGGAAGTCTTAGTCCCTCTAGGTAAGGATAAAAGTCGTGATTTTCCAATAGGCTTTCTCTGACTTTCCCAGCAGTAAGGCTATCTCAGGAAAGGAATGGACTAGAACCTCTGAAGTTTTTTCCATCCCAGTGATTCTGAACTTTATATAGGGGAGAAGGTGAAGATGTGCATATCTTTGAGAAGGAGGAGACCCAGTTGTCTATGTATGAGAAAGCTTTATAGAAGCATTGCTCCTGGACAAGCATTTGCCTTCTGAAATCTCAGGGGGGGTTTCACCAGAGTCCTATGGGGAACTGTAGAGAAAATATTTTCATGTTTCTTCACAGTTAGGCTGTGCAAAGAAAGCTGGAACCTTGGTTAAAGAATAAGTCTTGGAAATTAAAGGGTGATTTACTAGCCAGAGACCTTTGAAGACATTAAGACTTGTTTCCCTGTGTTTACATTTCAAAAGGGGATAAAAGAGGTCAGTTGCTTACATTCCAAAGGACTGTAATGCCAAGGTTTCTCTCCATCTCTGAAGTGGAGGAGGGTAAGACGTGGCCTATTTATACTCACAGATTAATAATTTTGGAGTTCCTCTTCTGCAGTATAAACTGTGGTTTCTCTCTTGATTGGATGGGGTCCCCCAAATGTGGGGTGACGGTGGAGTGGAAGCCAGTGGCGCAGGAGGTAAAAGGATTCACTGGAGGCAGAAGTTTACTGCAAGGGAGCAGCAGGCTGGACAGCAAAGGAGAGACTGCCTGCTATGAGGAAGTGGGTGGGGGCTGCACGTAAAATGGGATGGTTAGGAGTATGAAGACACAGGGAATTTTCCCTTTTTTGGGAACTGTGCCTGGTTCTTTATTAAAAATTTGAGAGAGAGAGAGAGAGCACAAGAGAAGGAGCATAAAGAGAGGGAGATACAGAATGAAGCAGGTTCCAGGTTCTGAGCTGTTAGTGCAGAGCCCGACAAGGGGCTCAAACCTAAGAACTGCGAGATCATGACCTGAGCTGAAGTTGGATGCTTAACAGACTGAGCCACCCAAGTGCCACATTAAATTTTTTTTTAAATTTATTTTTATTTTTTATTTTTTTCTGGTTCTAAGTAGTTCATTGATCAGTTAAGGCTTACGGATATTTTGAGGTGGGTTGCCTGATGGCCCTGTACACTATATTCAGCCAGGTGGTTGCTGTGGGCCCTTTTGCCTTGATCAAGTTTCTATTGTTCAAGCCTGTTTTCTAAAAGTTGCCTCTACATAAACCCCTTTTGTGCAGGATGACATCTGATTCTCCCTGTGTTGCCTGTGGGGTACTGGGTGTGAGGAATTGGCACAGTTATTGCTGTAAGCAATAATAACTGTGATCTCTGTTCCAGAAACCTCAATTTATTTTCAGGATAAAATGATCAAATATAGACATACTCACCACAAAGGGAAGGATACATTCATGCTGATTTTGTACCATGTATAAGCTGAAGAGGGACATGCGACTGGGGCCCATCAAGCTGCACGCTAGAGAGAAAAAGTTCTGCAGAGCTTCACAGAGGTTGGAGCAGATGTCAGCCCAGGACGGTAGAGCAATATGCACAATGAGAAGCCTTGGAGGTTGCTGGTAAATCTGCGTGGGAGTGGAGGGCCCTTTACCAGTGCTTCGCCCGTGATACATGCTAACCACACCAGAGGTAGAACTGCAGTCACTACCTGGATATTCTCTGTACCTAGAGGGAAGCAAAGAGAAATCACTGGGTTTCATAAAACTCAGTTATATGCTTGGTTGAAATGCTGAACACAGTCCTAAAGGCCTAAATCCAGAAAAGAGTCTGACTGGGGACTAAGTCAAGTTTCTCTAGGCTAGCACATCCTAACTCCCAAGGGAATTACATGTTTACCTATATAATATATGGCAGAGACTGCTTACAGATGCTGAATGGAACTAAACAAAAAGTGACACAAAAGGCAAATTTCAGTCTTTTTTAAAAAATTTTTTTAATGTTTTTATTTATTTTTGATACAGAGAGAGACAGAGCATGAGAGGGGGAGGGGCAGAGAGAGAAGGAGACACAGAATCAAAAGCAGGCTCCAGGCTCTGAGTTAGCTGTCAGCACAGAGCCCAACGCGGGGTTCAAACCCACGAACGTGAGATCTGACCTGAGCTGAAGTCGGAGGCTTAAATTTCAGTCTTTTTTTTTTTTTAATTTTTTTTAATGTTTTATTTTATTTTTGATACAGACAGAGACAGAGCATGAGAGGGGGAGGGGCAGAGAGAGAAGGAGACAGGACCGGAAGCAGCTCCAGGCTCTGAGCTAGCGGTCAGCACAGAGCCCGACGTGGGGCTCGAACCTACGAACGTGAGATCTGACCTGAGCCGAAGTCGGAGGCTTAACCGACTGAGCCACCCAGGCACCCCTAAATTTCAGTCTTAAAGTAGGCTGTAGATCCTCAAAACTTTATTTTTTTATTGGCATTTATTGTAGTGTCTTTTACTATTTGTTTCTATGACTGCCTCTCCCAATACACTGTGAGCTTCTCAAGGGTGGAGAACTGGACTTGCCAACTTTATCTATCAGTGTTTATTTGGTGCGTAGTAATTCTTTCTTTCTTTTTTTTTAATATTTATTTTCGAGAGAGAGAGAGAGAGAAAGTGAGTGAGCACAAGCTGGGGAGGGGCAGAGAGAGAGGGAGACACAGAATCAGAAGCAGGCTCTAGGCTCTGAGCTGTCAGCACAGAGCCTAATGTGGGGCTCCAACTCACAAACCACCAGATCATGACCTGAGCTGAAGTCAGAAGCTTAACTGACTGAGCCACCCAGGTGCCCCTATTTTTTATTTTTTTTCATTCACCAATGAATTCTTCCTCCTGCCTTTTTTTAAAATATAAATTTTAGTTAGTTAATATATAGTGCAATATTGGTTTCAGGAGTGAAATTCAGTGATTCATTACTTACATACAGCACCCAGGACTCACCACAAGTGCCCTCCTTAGTACCCACCACCATCTAGCCCATCTCTCACCCACCTCCCTCCATCAAACTCATAGTTTGTTCTCTATCGTTAAGAGTGAGAGAGAGAATCTAAGCAGGCTCCTTGCCCAGTGTAGAGCCCGATGCGGGGCTCGGTCTCACTACTGTGAGGTCACAACCTGAGCTGATAGCAAGAGTTAGACACTCACCTGAGTCACCCAGGCACTGCTACACAGATTTAAGAAATAGGTACAAATAGCTATATTGTTTAGGGATGTGTATATAATCGTTAAACTATTTTTAAAAATCAAGGAAATGACTACCATAAAATTAGGGTAGTGATTTTCTCTAGAAAGGAAGGGGGGGCATTATGATTAGAAAAGACAGAAGGGGACACTTTGGGGTACTGGCAATGTTCCATTTCCTGACCTGGTTACATGGGTGCTCACTTTATAATTATTAAGCTGTACGTTCATGTTTTATGAAATGTTTTCTATGTATATTTAATAATAAAAATATTTCAAAAAGAATATTAGGAAATCACAAAAGAAAATATTTTTTAGATAAAAAAATATATTCCCATCTTGGGGAGCTAAAATAATTCTATATAATTGTCTGTTAGCTAAAGAATATGGGGAAAATAAAAACTTCTTTGATTTCCCCAGGTCCAAGAGAAATATCTGTTAGCTAAAGAACGTGGGGAAAATAAAAACTTCTTTGACTTCCCCAGGTCCAAGAGAAATGTTTATGATAATTTTCAGAAACACTTTGGAATTTATGATATTTAAAAATGATCTAAGAGGGGCACCTGGGTGGCTCAGTCGATTAAGCATCCTATTTCAGCACAGGTCATGATCTCACAGTCCATGTGTTTGAGCCCTGCATTGGGCTCTGTGCTGACAACCAGAAGCCTTGAGCCTGCTTCAGATTCTGTGTCTCCCTCTCTCTCTCTGCCCCTCACCTGCTCAGACTCTGTCTCTCTCTCTCATAATAAAATAAACACATTAAAAAAAATGATCTAAGAGTACATAGACAAATGTGTTCCCCCAAAATAAATCTGTGAAGTTATTCCTCTTCAAACTTTCCTTTTTGGTTAGTGGAACTTCGCATTTGTTCAACAATTTTTTACTGAGCTCCAATTATGTGCTGGGGACAGCTGAACAAATAAGTGAATGAATATGCTAATCTATTAAAAGTAATCTTGAAGTAGAAATCCAAATCAATGACTAACGTATTCAGCAAGAAAGCAAATATTGTAATAAATTTTAACTGTATTTTTAAATTAAATGCATGGGACCAATGTAATGCCGAATTTGAGACTAACACACAGATTCATATAGACAGGCACCCAGACAGAGGCCTTATTTAATGCAGAATGACCTTCTACTCCCTCTCCATCTTCCTTCACATCTGAAACTCCTGTCATTCTAGAGTATGGGCAGTTTTAAGTTTGGATGGTTCCAATATATACAAATCTTTTACTAGAGTTGAGTTCATTAACACCACGCCCTCATGAACACAGTTCAAATTTCAGTTACCATGGAATATTAACTGTGTATAATTACATAAAATATAAATCACAGCTCGCTCTTCAGTGCACAAATCACTACATAAATAACATGCTCATCATGTTCAGTGATCAAGCATGTCACTTCCTTCAAGGTTTGTCAGTGACTAGTCACTGCAGATCACTTACTCAGTTTAAGCACAGACAACAAAGCATGTTGTTTTATCTCTTTGCATGAACCAATGTAACAGTCTACAAAAATGGATAAGTGAAAGAGGGAATTGGCCAAAATTGGCCATTTCAAGATAAAAGTGTAGCGAAGAAACGATACGTGGTAATGCTAAAAAGTGAAAGTTGAATAGAACATAAATGAACTTCTAGAAGAAAAAGCTGACTGTAACAATGCTGACAATGCCATCATTTAATAGACTCTAGAGGATCTTAATGAAGGTGAACCTAACATAAATGGGGAAGTGGTTGTGACAAAAAGTATGAAGATAGCCTGGAGTGACACCAGCAAAAACGTCATATTAAAGGATCTCTTGAAGACCCTTTGAAGGACCAAAGGATATAATGTTGGAAGTTGATCCAAACATAGTATGACAATTATCTAAGGCATAGAGAAGATGCGTGCTTGATCATAGTTTATACCATGAGAAGATGAGCACAAGCACTGTTCAAACTATTCTTGATTACATTTTTACAAAGAGATAGAAGACACTGATATTCCAGGTTTCTAATGTTTTAAATCCCAGTGTGCTAAATAGATATTAGCTTTACTATTTTTCATTTCCCACTTAGAGCTGATGGTAAGGGAGATTTTTAACATTCTGACAATTTTGAGAGGTCCTGGAACAAATGGAACTTTTCCATACTGATGATTAAGATTACTTTGAATGGTTTCAGCTTGCACAGTCATTTTTAGATCCCACACTTGTGTGCAATTCCACGACAGTATTTTAAATAAGGTAAGAGGCAGCTCTCTTCCATATATTCTCAAACATGATCAATGCATCTGATGCATCTGGGCATAGTTCCAAGCAGGATCTGACTATTTGTGATCCTATACTCTCCTCTTTGTCAAAACACCCACTTATTGGGGTCTCCCTTTAAACTGGTTTAACCTGGAACTCGGCCTTGCACCACCAAAAGCATCAAATTACTCCCTTACTAAAACTCTTCAATGGCTTCCAATTACCCATGGAACAAAATCCCAAGTCCTTAACCTGGCCCCTAAGTGAAGTTCTGCATGTAACTCCTTCCCAACTCTCCATCCTCCCGCCATGCCATCCTCTGCCCAACGCCCTCCCACCCTACTCCGTCCCTGAGGCACCTCTCAGGTCCACAAACACTTGGGCCTTTCATTGTGGCTCTGGCTGCTGCTGGACGTTCTTTTCCATCACCACCCTCCTTAACCTTGCTCATTCTTTAGGTCTCCGGCTTTGGGTCTTAATAGGTTAGGGCCTCCTTACAGGCCCTCACAAAAGCACCCATACCATGTCTTTGTAGGCCTTAGGACACTGTGTGTGTGATAAATGATTTAATGGTTCTTCCTTCTGCAAGGCCGCATTAAAAATTTCGTGGATCCTAAGCACTTCTGCCTGCGTGAGCCACTTCCTCAAAAACAAAAAAAAATCAAAACATGTTCTTTGACCATAAGAGGTCATTGTTTTCTTCACTCTCCAAGAAGTTAGAACACCGTCGTAGGCCCCCTCAAAGGGTTGAGGAGCCCTAATCACCGGGCCTACAAGTGTCTGGCGTACTGGCGGCCTAGCCCCGGAATCCAGGAGAAGCCGTCAAGGACACGCGGCGTCAAGGTCCTCAGACAAGTGCGCGGAGGAACGAGGGCCGGCGGTGGTTGAGGACCGGGGGTGGGGGGCGGCGGGGGCGTCAGGGATGCCCAGGCCTGGTCCGTCAACACCGACATGAGGGCGGCCGGAGCTCCGACCAAGCCCACCCTGTGAGGCGCTGCCGTCAGCGCTGGCTCGGCTCGGGGTTGTCCTCCAGCTGAGGCTCTCAGCCGTCCCCCTGCCCAGAGGCGTGGAGAAAGTGTGGGTGTCCCCCCCCCCCCCCC